>NC_081414.1:628922506-629296256 GCF_030272615.1 Cryptomeria japonica
TGCCTAGGAAATTGTCTAGGGTTGAGAAGTAAATAAGTTTTGGACTCCCTTGACGCAATGAGCACCATCTATTTATTTCACTAGATCCTAGATTTAGATGATCCAAGTGTTGAGGTCAGGGTTGGCAATTTTTTACTCTATGTATGTAGTGAAATCTTCCAAGATTCTTTCTCCTTCCATGCATTGCCTTTAAGAATTGTTCTTCTCTACCTTCAAACTTGTTTCTCCCATTGTAACCCTTTACCCTTACCACACCCAAAAGAAGATGTCATCGCTACCATCAAAGATTAAGTTGGAATTACATAAAAGAAAATGCAAGGAAGAATAATAACCAAATATTCATAGGGTAGCCACAATCAAAATGAAGACCTCCATCCACCCCATGTTACCAACAAGAAAACTGATTCTTTTGTGTGCCAAATAAATCATATGCTTACTATTTAAAATTTATATTGATGATCATAATAGTATTTGTCATAAGAAATAAACTGATGTGTCTTAAAAATCTAATTGTATACCTGAAAAGATGTTAGTAATCAATTAAGAACTAAATGAACAAGAATACCAATGAAACATTACATATGAAGGATAAAACAAGTTAAACCAATATCCTCTAAAAATTGTTCCATTATTCTCTATCTCATAGGACTCCTTGAGTTGTGATTGCTCTCAGATCATTGAGCAATTGACTCTTGGAATGAAAACTCCAAGAACAAGTGATGTGTGATAAGATGATCTATATGTAAAGAAACTAAGATCTATATGATGATAGATTAGAATATTTAAAAACAATGGAGTAATAGGATCTAGCTCGGAGGGAGCCTTTGGAGGAACTGCGATTTTTTGGAACCAAAAAACTATTAAAGGTAAGGAAATCATCTTTGAATTTAATAGGATCTTTGTGCAGCTTGAGCATATCAAGGATAACTTTGTCTGGGTTTTATCCAATGTCTATACGCCTAATACCAAAACTGGGAGAGCTAAATATTGGAGAAGCCTTGCTGAAGACAGACTTAATTTTGTTGATGAAAGCTGGATTATAATGGGAGATTTCAATACTCCACTAAAAGAGGAAGAGAAGATGGGAGGCCTTCCCTTGCAGCTTGATGGTAAACAAGATCTTATTGATTTCATTAATGATCAAGCTCTTATGGATGTGGATCTCCAAGGGATTAACTATACCTGGACTAATAGAAGAACTGGAGTTGATCTTATTCAAGTTAAGTTCAATAGAACCTTAATTTCTCCTGAGTGGTTATCTAAATATAGTTGTTCTCTAGCATCTGTTATCAAGATTGGTTCTGATCATTACCCTATTTCTTTCACTGCCAATTCTTTTTTTGCTAAGAGAAATTTCCCTTTTAGATTTGAAAAAGTGTGGTTATCCCATCCTTCCCTAAAAGCTTGTGTTGCTGATTGGTGGAATTCTAAGGTTGAGGGAACGACTCTTTTCAAAATAGCTAAAAAGCTCAATATTATAAAGGCTAAAATCAAAATCTGGAATGAAGAGATTTTTGGGGATATCTTCAAGAGTAAAATTTAACTAAAATCTGAAATAAAAGAACTTCAAGATAAAATCCAAGAGGATGGGCTTTCTGAAGAGTTGAGATCTGTGGAAAATGGTTTGTTGTCTAAATACCACACTATTATTTCCAATGAAGAGACGTTCTGGAGACAAAGATCAAGAGCCTTGTACTTGAAGGAAGATGATAAAAATACCCGGTTTTTCCACTTAACTGCTCTTAAGCATAGGGCGGCTAAGAGGATATCCAGGTTATCCTATAATAAAGGGATTTTAATTGAGGATAATGATATTAGAAAGGAATCTCTGGATTATTTTGGTACCTTCCTGGGAGAAGTGGATAACCTTGACACTAGTAACCAAAATCTCCTGTTGCAAGCTATTCCTCCCACCTTGACTGAGGAAGACAATAAACATCTGTCTAGAATTCCTTCTAATCAGGAAATCAAAAACGCGGTGTTCTCTTTTCAAGGAGACAAGTCTCCTGGACTGGATGGTTTTCCTATGTTCTTTTTACAATCCTTTTGGCATATTGTAGAGACTGATATTTATAAAGGTGTTAAAGAATTCTTTGGTTCTAGAAGGCTTCTTAAAGAATTGAATGCTACTTTCATTGTCCTTATTCTGAAGATCCCTGGAGTTGATTCTCTTAATAAGTTTAGACCTATTAGTCTCTGCAACTCTGTTTACAATATTTTGTCAAAGGTTCTTACCTCCAGACTACTGGATATTCTTCCAAGAATTATCTCAGCCCAGCAGAATGGTTTTGTCCCCGGTAGACAGATTCTGGATTCCATTATTTCAGTTCATGAAAATATTCTTTCTCTAAAGGTGGCTAACATTCAGGGTTTCTTGCTGAAGTTAGATATGGCAAAAGCTTATGATAGAGTGAATTGGCAGTTTCTCTTAAGGATTATGAAAGCGTTTGGATTTGGAGAAAAATTTATTCAACTTTGTTCTCAATTGATGGAAACTTCCTCTTATGTTGTTATTGTCAATGGATCCCCTTCAAGTTTCTTCAAAAGTACCAAAGGTCTTAGACAAGGGGGTCCCATTTCCCCTATCTTGTTTACTATTTTAGCTGAAAGTTTGGGTAGATTCATCTTTTAAAATGTGGAAGAAGGCAATCTCAGAGGACTGAAACCTTCCTCCTCCAATTTTACCTGTACTCATGAACAGTTTGTTGATGATTCAATCACTATGGGGGAAGCTAAAAATATGAAGAATGTTTTGAATATTTGTGAATCTGCCTCTGGTCAAAAAATCAATTGGGATAAGAGCTCTTTGTTCTTCATCAATACCCCTGTTCAAAGACAATTAAGGATTGAAAAAATTCTTGGCTGTAAAATTGATGAGCTTCCCTCTACCTATCTGGGGCTTCCCCTTTGTATCAAGCCTATGGATAATTTTTGGATTAAGTTGCTTGACAGATTCAACTCCAAACTGGCTGGTTGGAAAGGGGTTGTCCTTAGCCAAGCGGGCAAAGTTGCTCTGCTCAAAGCTTCTCTCCAAAACTGGCTTGTTTATGCTCTCAGTTTGTTAAAAATTCCTAGAAATTTTGTGGAAGCAATTGAAAGAATCCAAAAAAAGTTTCTTTGGTCGGGAGTGGAAGTCAAGAACAGAATTCCCCTTACTACCTGGAATAAAATCTGATCTCCTAAGGCTGCTAGAGGGTTGGGTTTAAGGAATATTAGTTCTATGAACAATGCCTTATTAGCTAAACGAATTTGGAGAATGAAAGGGGAGGAAAGAGAGTGGAATTTAGTCTGGAGAAATAAATATCTTCATATGCAACCCTCTGAGGAAGAATTTTTAGATAAATCTTTTATTGTTGAAGGGTCTGCAATATGGAATGCAGTTCAATCGACAAAAAGTTGGGCTACAGCTAGTAGAATGTGGAATCTGGGAAATGGTAGAAGTATAAGATTTTGGGAAGACAGATGGATAATGGATAAACCTTTGGAGGAAATTCCAATCCTTTATGAGTGGAAAGATTGGTTAAAAAGCAGGTTTGGGGGTCTGGTCAGAGATTACTGGAGAAATGGGAAATGGGTTGATTTTAGCCAGCAGAGTCCGGAGTTAAAGTTTCTTGAGGTTGTGCTTTCTTCCAAAATTCTTAGAGACAACAAAGAGGATAGTTTGATATGGAGAGAAACCTCAGATGGGAAGTATTTTGTGTCCTCGGCCATGGCTATCCAAAATAAAGTTGTGGAAGAAACTCCTTTTTGGGCTAAAGTTTGGAACAAAAAGTTAGTTCCTAAAGTTAATATATTTTTCTGGATCTTTATCCAAAACAAGGTATTAACTTTGGACAACCTTCAAAAGCGAGGATTTGTTTTTCCTAACAGGTGTTCTCTTTGTTGCAGGGAAGAAGAGTCTGCTTGCCATATCCTCCATCAATGTACCTTCAGCTAGGAAATTTGGAAAATTATTTTAAGTAGGTGGAAGTTGAGTTGGATCTTTTCGAACTCTTTAGGGGAATCCTAGCAGCAATGGCAATGCCCTAATTCCCACCCAAAGATTGTGGAGCTTTGGAAACTTACCTTCCCGAATGTTATCTGGAATATCTGGAAAGAGCGTAATAACAAGATCTTTAGGGATAAAAGTGCCATCCCTAAAGTGGTGGTGGATAAAATTTACAAGAGTATCTTCGAATGCATCAATGGTATTGATGATGGACAAGTTGCTAAAGAAGACTTCAATAACAGGTGGAACCTCTCCACTACCAAACCTAGTAAGGAGAAGGGTAGAGAAGGTCTTGTTTGGTGTTTTCCACCTCAGGGATGACTAAAGGCCAACTTTGATGGGGCTTCTAAGGGGAATCCAGGTAAAGCTGGTTATGGGGGCATTGTTAGGAATTTTGCTGGAAGTTGCCTAGTGGCGGTTGCTGGTCCTTTGGGGAGTCAAACCAGTCATTTTGCTGAAGCCTCAACTATGCTAAACACTCTTATTATAGCTAAGAACCTAAATCATGATAAATTATGGCTTGAGGGAGACTCACTTAATATCATTAAGTGTTTGAAGGGGGAGACCGAGCCATCATGGTCCATTGAAAACATTATTTTTAAAGCTAGGGAAATCATTGCTAGTTTTAAAGCAATTATCATTGAACATGCCTTTAAAGAGAAAAATATGGTGGCGGACTATCTGGCGAACCAAGGCGTTAACTATGATTCTCAAATAATTTGGCACGGGGAAGATATTAATTTGAGTATTAAAGAGCTCCTCAGAAAGGATAGATTTATGGGGAAAGAAGGACCGCATAATCATGATAGCTTATATGAGTAATTTATGCTTTGATGGAAAGGTTATGATTACCTGGAAAAGTGGTAGAATCCCAATCAAATTTAATATCACTTCGCACACTTTGTGGGTCATCTTTTTCAAAATCTTGAGAGACAACAGGAAGAAAGTTTTGAGTTTGCAGAAGAACAGAGGTGAAAGTCTGAAATTGAATATGGGAGGAGATTTAAGGAGGGAGGAACCAGACAACACGTCCAGATGGAAGGACATGCCGAAAGTTTGGGTGAAGCTAGAAAAAGAATCCCTTACAAGTTTCATGGAGAAGCTGGTGGATTACGAGGTAGGGTTAATCTTGTTGTTTCCAAAATCTCTGAAAATTGGTGTAATGGGTCCTTTAAAATCTATGGTGTTAGGTTCAAATTAGACGCGGGCCTCATCCTGACTGTGACAGGTATGCCCCACTCTGGGCTTAATTTCTATAGAGATCTCAAGGTTTCTAATAACACGGTAAATTTGTTCCCGTGTAAGGATAAGGAGAGGGCTAAAATTGGAAAAGCCACAAGGGGGTTATTACGAAGCCTCCAACATCAAGAAAATCTGGGGCTGGGTTTTGAATGCCATAATGGAGTACATAATTGTTGGGGGCCACTTTTCTAGGGCCCACACTTATCACTTTGTGTTATTAAACCACTTTAGACATGAGAAATGGATATCCCTGCCCTATTATCTCTTCGAGTCCCTTTCTAGGTCTCTCAATAAACACAACAAGAATCCCTCGAATCCGGTGCTCCATTGTGGGCTTTTGCTGCTCATTTATGAGCACTATAAAACCCTTGCGATGCTAGAAAACAAGAGGTTATCTGCTTCTCTAGGGAAAGACAAGAGAATGTTGGAGGAAGGGGAACCTAGCAAGGAGGAGACTACCTCCAAAGGAAAAAATCAAGAGTGCCATTGGGATGAAAGCCCATGAAGATAAGAATGACACAGAGGAAACTGGAAAAGAGGGAAGTGAAATGGAAACAGACGAGACAGAGGGTGAGGACAGCTGGAAAGATGAGGATGTGGGTGCAAAGCATGAAGAAGGTGAGAATGAGCCTGACAATGATAGCCCAATTCACAGTGCTAGCCCTGGCAATGACAACAGCCAACCTATGGTGGATGTGGATGACAAGGATAATGAGGAAAAATATTTGAATTCTGAGAGGGAGAAGAACAAGGAACCTAAGAAGGATATGACAAAGGATAGTTTTAGTGAGGAAAAGGAAAGTGCTGGAGAAGGGTTATTCTTGGATAACCTTAAAAAACTCACTGAGGCCAGATTGGTTATGACAGAATGACTTATGAACTATTGAAGAACCTGGAGAAAAGTTGGAAACAGATGGATGACAAAAGGAAGGAAGATGATAGGGATCAAAAGCAGTGGAAGAAGGAAATGGAGGAGAAAGTTAATAAAATGGCTGCTCATATTAACTTACTGAAAGAAGGGAAAGTGGCAATGAAAAACCTGCTGGGTATTATCCCGAATATTTTGTCTACTGTCGCAAAAAACCTTGAGGATATTTCAAAGGTCCTTGATAATTCCAGCTCTCCCAAATCGGTGGTGGACCTCGAAATGGATGAAGATGCTATCGAGACTGGAAGTGGTGAAGCTACATCGGGTGGAGCTGGAAAGAGAACCAAAGCGAGTGTCAAGAAAGTTGTTGCTGCATCTGCTAAGGAGATCCCTAATCTTAGGGAAAATATAAAAGACCTGTATGGGATTAGCAATAACTTGGCTAATGCCCTAAAAAATATTAATTAGTTCCTTTTGTCGGGTCTGGCCAGATTTTGCTGGCTTTTTGGGGCTTTTGCTGATTTTCTCTAGTTATTTTGTTGGCTTTTCTTAGGTTTGTTCCTCCTGGTTGCTCAATGCTTTTATCTTGTAAGGTCCTTTTGTAAAGGGTTTTGGGGTCCCTTCAAAACCTTTTTTTACCTTAATAAAAAATAAAGCTTGTTGAGATGAGATATTATGCTATGATAATGAATCTAACTATTCTATGATATGGATATTAAGTTATATTAACATGTTATACTAACATGAATATGCTATGCTAATGATATGAAATGCTTCTAAATGTTTTAGATTATGATTAAACAAAGAGAGGCAAAAGCTTAAGATTTGATGAAATATACTATAATCTGGATGCATGAAACTTGGATGATTGATAAAGAGGGAAATAAGGCCTATTTATAGAAGAAATGGGGAATTGGATGGTTAAGATTCAATTATCTTAACAAGGGCTAGGATTGAATGGTCCTCAATCCATGTGATACTTTCAACCCAATCTCATGTTGATAAGTGTCACCATGAGAGGGATTGAGAGGGGATAGAAGAGGCATTAAATGCCTGAAGGGACATGATGGTAACCCTAGGGGGTTGGGTTAGGGTTGAGTTAGTGGATAATTCTTTTATCCAAAGGATAAACTCTTGTACAAGGGTTAAAAGAATAACCATGGTCAAATCAATGAATGCTTGAAGAGACCCATGGGTTAAAGGAATGGTTAAGTTAGAGAGAAAGTCTCTAACCAAAGGTCAAGGTTGAGTTAACTATTAATATTTATGTAAGAGCCTTACAAGTTTGGAAGACTTTGGAGGCAATCTTGTTGAAGAAATAAAACTTTTAATGCTTTATGAAGACTTTGCATATTTTTTAGAACTGACTCTTTTTTAAGGAATGTGCAAATGATTAGAAGGGGATTAGGCTAAATTGGAAGTGATTAGAAGAATCTTGAAGTGTTTTATGCATGCAAGTGGATTTGTAGGAGAATGCACGTGGGAGGGACTTTTAAGATTTAATTGAAATAAAATTAATTTATTTCAATTTATTGGTGCAACTTGAATTTGGATAGATATTTAAATAAATATTTATTTAAATGTGAATGTAAATTTTGGATTATATTTAAATAAATCTCAATTTATTTTATAAGAAAAAGGGGGATAAAGCATTAAATGCTTGAAGACTTGAAGGAAGTAATTAAAGGCTTAAGAAGACTCTACAAGGAAACCATTAAAGGCTTGAAGACTTTGAGGGAAACCATTAAAGACTTGAGAAGACTCTAGAAGGAAACCATTAAAGGCTTGAAGACTTTGAGGGAAACCATTAAAAGATTGAGAAGTCTCTAGAATGGAACCACTAAAGGTTTGAAGACTTTAAAAAAATAAAAGGCTTGAGTTGATGTGTTTTGGGTTAACCTTTGGTTTAGACATGATTAGGAAAAAGGTTAACTTGCAACTTGCATTTTCTAGAAAGTGCAAGTGGGGGAGGGATTTTAGGAGTTTAAATAATAATTAATTTATTTAAATATGAGAAAGGGGATTTTAGGGATTTAAATAAACATTAATTTATTTAAATGTGAGAGATGGGATTTGGGGATTTTAAATAAATATTAATTTAATTAAATGTGAAGCAAGATTTGTGGATTTTAAATAAATATTAATTTATTTAAATGTGAAGAAGGATTTAATTAAACAAATATGATTTATTTATTTAATTAATGGTCTAAATTTGGTTAAGTGAATTAAATCAAATAAATTGAATAATTTATTTAATTAATAGAAGAAGGAGGGGTGAATTAACTAAATATTAATTTAATTAATAGTTGGAAAAGGGGAAAGGATTAATTGAATGTGAATTTAATTAATAGTTTGATGAATGATAATTAAACAAATATAAAATTCATTTAATCAAGTGGACAGATTTGGGTGTCTACATTTTGCCCCTCTTTGAAGTGATGTGTGGCGACATGTCGATTCAAAGAAAAATATGCTTGATGATATTGATAAATTTTTTGATTTGCCCCATACCCTAATTGTTAGATAACGATGTGATGATGCTCCCTCAGGAGATGAATTAGATAGATTTATGCATTTTCAAGATTTGGACAATCGATTCATTTCTCGATTAAATACTTGATGTTGCTGACTAACTTGATATGATCTCCCAATAAAATATCAATTTCTCGATTGCATTGATGTGTTTTCTTAGTTAGATGATTGATTGAGTTTGATTCCCCTCATGATTGACAAGTGTCAATGATATAAACTCATGATATGATAGGTTTGATAAGTTTGATTGATTGTATGGCCTCATGATTGATGAGAGTCACTAATAGATTAGGTTTTGATTGATATGAGTTAAGGATATTAACTCCAAATGTGATGATTGTATGACTTTGTCACTGATAGGTTAGGTTAGATTAACCTCCTGATTGATAAGAGTTTATGATAGAAAATCCAATTTTGATGATTTCATGACTGCACCACTGATATGATAGGTTTGATGAATTTTTAATTGATAAGAGTTTATGATAGAAACTACAATTTTGATGATTTTTTGACTGCGCCACTAATAGGATAGGTTTGAGGTTGATTGATTGCGTGACCTCATGATTGATGAGAGTCACTGATAGGTGCTCAAAGAGATTGATTAAAATCTTGAGGGAGATTATATGATAATTATTTGATAGATAATTGATATTTGATCGATTGGTATCATGTTGCAGGCATATTTAGATGTGTTGATGTTGGTGCATTCGAGGGAGCAATAGGGTGATTTGATATGATTATGTATGATGATGTGTAACTAATATGCAATGATGTGAATGATGATCGTAACCATGCAAGCTTAATTATGCAATGTTGTCATTTTGTCGATCAATTATTTGTGCCCTTTTTTATCATCATTAAGCTTTTAAGATGTTGAAAGTTAGTACAAGCATCAATGGTATAATTGAGCCATGATGACCTAAGTACAACATACATGGATTTTGAAATTGGAAGACGACACAAGCATCGAGGTATAACTGAACCAAGATGACCTAAGTGTTGTTTGCATAAAACAGGTGAGAGTTAACCTTTATCCCATACAAATCTGAAATGTACTCGATGATGCATCATTGATCACATCTTGTGACAAATTTGTATAGTATTAAGGATTAACTCATAGACTGTAGACAAAGAAAAATATCAAACCCCTTCCTTTCTTCTCTAGTTTCAAGACATCCTTGAGTCGATCAAGAGATATGATAACAAAAATCAAACTACCACAAATAAACATTCATGCTTATTTATGCCACTTCTTAGATAAAAATATCCTGCTAATGGAGTTCAACTTGGTTTTGTTTTGAATTTCTCTTGTGAGTGTTTGGGAACTTGGTTTCAATGTTCACTATTGATTCTTGTGATCCTTGTTTGATATGTGTGTTGCCTTGTTTGGTTGTTTGCATGTTGTTAGCTCAAAGTGAATTGCACCCAATGAGGTACAGATTTTGCCCCCAGTTTAGACACAACCTTTTATTATAGACATATATGATGATTGCAAAGCGATGGTGAGAGATTACTGTGACGCTTGGGTATATACAAGGTCTCTTTATAGATATGGATAATGATAGGAAAAACAGATATATGATATACTTAATAATAGATAAAGAGCCGATCAATCAAAAATAGTGCTTGTTACCAATTTTTCACTACTTGCTTTTATTGCACCTTTTTTATTTTCTTTTTTGTATTTTCTTTGCTTTTTTGAGTTTTTTTTTCGATTTTTTAGCTTTTTTGTGCATTGGATGACTCATGTGTAGAACATTTTGAGATGAATTATGTTGATAGGTTCATTAAACAAGTCTCTTTCTAATGTAGATAATTTATACACCCCATATCCATAGGCTGATATAATGATGAATGGACCTAGCCAATTTGGTTCAAATTTTTCCCTTCTTTTCTTGATCCTATTGATTGTGGGGATTCTCTTTCAATACCAAGTCTCCAACTTGAAACATTCTTAGCTTCACTCTATGATTATAGCTTCTAGACATCCGTTGTTGATATTCTTTTAGATGATCAAAAGCATGCTGACGGTGTCCATCTAATAGTTCCAGTTTTTGTAGTCTATGTTATTGTGAGGATTTGGTTATTACTGAGAGGGGGGGGTGAATCAGTAATAAGGATAAACTGATACTTTTCTCAAATCTGCAAAATACTTCACAAAAAAATTCATAACCAATAGCGGTAGTTGATTAATCAATCACCAAATTAGTTTTACCAAAATATTACCGGTAGCTACTTAAGTGTTCATCATTAAGAAAAGTAATGACATCAAATGTATAACTCAACAATCCATCCACAACATGAACACAAGGATTTTTTATGTGAAAACCCAAATGGGAAAAACCATGGTGGGAATTGGTACCCACAAAATTTGCACTCTCTCAAGATGTGCCCTGTTAAAGGCCTAGCCCAGTTAGGAGCTTTACAACAATGCCCGGTTAAGAGAAAACCTTGTTAGGAGTCACTCAGTCAAGGGATTTTATAGCTTAGCCCTGTTAGGAGATTTACCCTATTAGGAGTAACCTTTCTAAAGGATTTAAACCCAAATTAATGAGCCACCCGGTGAAGGGATTTACAAGATCATGCTTGTTAGGACCTACCCGGTTAAGGGATTTCAATGTTGCTGCAACTGTTAGGAAACAACAGATAAATGATATGGACTCAACACTTCATAGCTTTCTATTATAGATCCTTGTTAGTTCCAATCTGCTTCTCTCATGCAGACATCTCAATTTGGTTCGACACACACACACACACACACTTCTCTGATCACCGACACAATAAACCTTCTAAAACTTGACCTAAATAGACTTTACAATTAGGTCGATTACAAAACCCTAACCTATAGTGAATATACATCATAGATCATATCAGATCATTAAAAATCATTATAATTCATTATACATATCATTACAATAAATTCCAAGACAATTACAGTTGTTTAATGATGATAACTCATTACTGCACATCGATCTGATAATCTGTTAAACCCTTAACACACTCTACTAAGCACTTCATTGATTACCAATAAATTCACTCCTTGTACGTGCTTAAATGTAATCTTATCTCTTCACAAAGATTGTGACATGTCATCATCAACTTATGAACATGAAACGAATCACCGCCAAACCATAAAACATCACCAGTCAAAGATCTTGTTACCAGTTCTTAAACCCTACACTGAATATACAACAGTCAATTTCAAAGATGATGCGGTTTGAGTCATAGAATCCTTAAAATGTCATAAGCACACATTCCAAAATGTAATACCTAACTCAATAGGGATCTCTACCACAACCATCTCCTTCTTTGTTCCTGCCTATCAGTTCACTATCACTTGGTAGTTGCTTCCCAACTCAATCCATTTCAATCTATCACCGGTTAGACAACTTGCAGACTTAGATGATATACCAAAACATAAACACACATGGTTTCCATCAATGACAATATAATTAACCGATCATCAAGCATCATATCATAATTATATCATCACCAACAGTCCTTTACCAGCACACCATCATCTCCATCAGTTATGCCAATAGTCTATTTACCCTGTATTTCTCATTTGGGATGAGTCCTCTCAATGAAGGTATATCAACTTCAATGGGTAAAATGGCTTCTGATCCATAAACAAGTGCATATAGTGTGGCTCCTATAGGGGTGCAGATACTAGTTCGGTATGCCCACAAGGCAGGGTTGAGTTGGACATGCCAATCTCGCCCAACATCATTCACAATTTTCTTTAGGATTTTCAAAATGGTTTTATTGTAAGCTTTTGCTTGGCCATTCCCTTGAGGATAATAA
The DNA here is from genome assembly GCF_030272615.1 of Cryptomeria japonica. Lineage (NCBI taxonomy): Eukaryota > Viridiplantae > Streptophyta > Pinopsida > Cupressales > Cupressaceae > Cryptomeria > Cryptomeria japonica. The sequence goes on from NC_081414.1 coordinate 628,934,941, forward strand.
GGTGTGGAGAAATGATGTTGGATATGGAATCTTTCACAAAGTTCTTGCACATCTTGATTTTTGAAGGGTCTGTCATTATTAGTGATAATGGAACTAGGAATGTCATACTGATAGATAATGTAATTCAAAATGAAAGAGGATATTTGCTTGTTGATAATGGTGGTTAATGGAACAACTGCGATCCATTTTGTGAAATACTCATTGATTGTGATTATGAACTTGTGTCCATTTGAGGAGGAGGTATGGATCTTACCCACAAGGTTGAGTCCCCACTAACGAAATGGCTATGATGTTGTGAATAGTTGCAGCTCCTATGTCGGTGCATGTATAAGATTCCCTAACTCAACCCTAACCCAACCCTCTAGGGTAACCCTCATATCTCTTCAAGAATTTAATGCCTCTTCTCTCCCCTTTCACACCTTCTCATATTGACACTTGTCAACATGATATTGGGTTGAAAGTATCACATGGATTGAAGATCCTTCAATCATGTATACCTAAAAAGATGTTGGTGATCAATTAAGAACTAAATGAACAAGCATGCCAATGAAACATTACATATGAAGGATAAAACAAGTATTCTCTCAAAACCATTCCATTGTTCTCTATCTCATTTGATTCCAATACCTGATTCGTGTTGGGTGTAAGATCCATCAAAATACAGTACCCATGATTGTGTTGTAATTGCTAGAACATTTGTATCTAGAAATTCAATATGCAGTGGATGATCAACTAATAATGGTGCTTCAACCAATTGATCTGCTATTACTTGGCCCTTGATGACTCTTCTGTCCATGTAATGGATATCAAACTTTCTGAAAATAATTACCCATTTTGCGAGTCAACCTGTTAGAGTGGCCTTGTTGAGTATATATATTAAGGGATCTATCTTTTCTATCAACTTGATTGTGTGAGCTAGCATATAATGTCACAACTTTTGGGATGCAAACACTACAAGTAGACAAGTCTTTTCAATGAATGTATAGTTAAGTTCATAACCACTCAATGTTCTATTGATTTAGTAGACGACCCTCTCTTTGCTTGTAGAATCCTCTTGTGCTAGCAAAGCTCTTAAAGATACTTATGTAGTTGATATGTGGAGTAAAAAATTTTAGCCATTGGTGGCACCAATATGGGTGGACTCATGATATACTGCTTTAATTATTCAAAGGATAATTCTTCACATTTGTCTTCCCATCTAAAAGGTACATTTTTGTGTAGTAGATGAGTGAAAGGTAGGTATTTGTCAACTAGCTATGCGATGAAACTTCTGATGGATTGCAACCTTCCTTGTAGAGATCTTAGTTGACTGATATTTTTAGGAGGTGGCATCTCCATTATTGCTTGAACCTTTGTCAGATCAACTTCAATGCCTTTAGCCGATACTATGTATCCCAAAAGCTTTCCTGATGTGACTCTGAATAGACATTTCTTTGGATTTAGCTGCACATTGAATTGTTCTAACCACTGAAAGATTTTATCTAGGACCTCTAGATGTCCTTCCCTTGTGAATGATTTGGCTATAAGATCATCTATATAGTCTTCCATGAATGTGTGCATCATATCATGAAATATTATGGTCATTTCTCATTGATAATTTGCTCCTACATTCTTTAATCCAAAAGGCATGACGTTCCAACAATATGTACCCCATGGGAAGGTGAAAATTATTTTGTCCTAATCTTCTGGTGCTATCTTGATCTGGTTGTAGCTTGAAAAACCATCCATGAGTGATACTATGGTGTATCCTGTTGTTAAATCTACAATGGTGTTGATGCTAAGTAAAGGAAAATTATCCTTGGGACAAGCCTAGTTAAGATATGTGAAATCTATGCATATTCTGATGCTTTTATGTGGTTTGGATACATGTACGATGTTTGAAATCCACCCTGCATAGTTGATTGGTCTGATGAATCCCACATCTAGTAGTTTCTTTAGTTCTACTTTTACCAAAAGCGCAACATGTGGATTCATCTTTCTTAGTTTTTGATTTATTGGCTTAGCTCTGGAAGCTATGGATAGGTGGTGCATGATCAAATATGGATATATCCCTGGCATATCTATGTATGACCAAGCGAAATGGATTTGATTTTCTTTGAAGAACTTAGTGAAATGAGGTTGTTCTTGTTTTGTCAATAATTCAACCAAGTGTATGGTTTTTGTTGCCTCTTCAATGTTGATGTTGATTGATTGAGTTGATTCAATAAATATTGGCGATATCTCTTGATAATGTTTCAGAAGAGTGTTAAGTCTCTCATCCATCAGTGCCTTAGAGAGGTTTTTCACCATTGCATACGTCCTTTCTTTTTACTTTTTTATGATCTAATATTGCCATTGAATGGTTTTCACCATCATATCGATTTTTTGCTTTATTCATTTTGTGACTATGAGACTTGACACTCCCCTAGTTGAGAGCTTCATTACGAGATTCACTAGTGGAACATGTTTCCAGATTTACTAAACAAAGGTAATGGATAATGACTTCATCATCTTGAAAGGTAGAGATACTAAGTGGTTCTTCTTGTTCCCAATCAATGAGTTTAGGATGTATTAATGGTAAGGGATCATTAGGTGGGTTAAGATCTAAAGTAGTGAGGGTCATCATAGATATATTATCAAGGTTTGTGATATAAAAGTCAAGGTCTATAATAATGCTCTCCTTAGTATTGTCTATCTTGCTTGGAGTTTGATCATCCTCACTAGAGCTATTGATAGGTTGTGATCCAAATTCAAATGGTCTAGATCTTGAGCTTTGTCCGTCATAAAGTATGGGTGCATATGTATGATCCACATCTATATCAATGTCACAAGTTTCCTCAGAATAAGAATCCCATTCCCACTCATTTGAGTCTATTTCAAAACTGGTTTACAGTTTATGGATTTGGTCATAGAGATTTTGAGTAGCTTTCTCCTTTTTGATGGCAAGTTATTCTTGTTTTTGTTCATATTCCTCTTTTTGTTGTTTGTGGACCAATTCTTCTTCTTCTTCTTGTTTGTGAATTGTTTCCTCATTTTGTTGTTGTCGATTTTCTTCTTGTTCTTGTTGTTTGTACATTATTTTTGTTTGTTTCCTATGAATTGGAATGTCCTGACCAAAACCCAGTCCTGATTTGTCTTTAGCACTTTGAGTAGGAAGATGTATGGGTTCTAGAATACCTTCTTTTTGTTTGCCAATAGGACCATAGCCATCATATCCCATGTTTTACATGATTTTGAAACCTTTACCATATTGTTGTGTGGGTACTTTGATGTTAAGAATGACCTCTTTAGATTGCTTCTCATCTTTGTAGAGCTAATTGAGTACATCCTTATCCTCTGTTTAATCAACTATGGTTCCTGCTTGAAAAATTATTCCCCTAAAGAGTTTGATGGGTTGTGAAGATCGTTGTTTGGATGCCAATGGTTTTTCATGAGATCTTGGTGAAATTGACAATTTTGATAGACATAAGGATGGTTCAAAAGAATATTCTCCCATACCTTTATCTTTTAACTGAATCTTTTTTCTCAAAATCTATTGATAAAGTTTTGAATTGGGTTTCACTATTTGATAACGTAGAAGCAAGAGCTTCCCAGTTGTGTGGTACAAGGACATTTTGAGTTACCTTGAGATTGTTGTAGTATTGGAAAGGATTAGTGTCCGCTAATATGGAAATCGACCCAATAATGTGTTTTAGGTCAAGTCTATGTCCAAGACCTGGCAAAGGGTATCCTTCTGAATTGGTCCCACTCTGATGGGTAAGACTGCTAGTCCTTATGAGGATCTCTCTTCATCATCATATGCTTTGATGGTTATCTTTCTTTTGGGATTAATAACATCTTCAGAAAAACCTAATGCATGGATAAGCTTTAAGGTACATATATTTAGGCCAACTCCTCCATCTATTACTATGCATTTGATTCGATGTTTGTAGACTAGAACTTCAATATGGAGGGGAGTGTTATGTGGATGACTCAAGGAGACATCATCATGCTTATAAAATGACAAAGTGTGAGGCACAGTTAAATGTCCCACCATGGCTTGGAATTGATCAATATTCAAATTGGTTGGTACCGTAGTGTCTACAAGAGCCCTTTCCAAAATGTCTTTGTGCCCCGGTGATATTTTTAGAAGCTCGAGTATTGATATTTGGGTCGGTGTCTTTTGTAACTGATCTACCAGGTTGAATTGATTTGTAGGGGGAGTTGGTTTGGATGTGCTTCCTTTTAATACAAACTTGGATTGAGCGTGTGTGGTTATGTTGACGGGTCTGTGTTCATGTTTATCTTTGATCTTGATGACATTTATCTGGTTATCTGATGTGGAAATGTGATTGATAACATTATCATAGATGTAATTGACTTTCTTTCCTTTGTCATTTGACGGTTCTCCCTTTTGAAAATTTGGAAGAGGATTTTTAAATGCATCATGATCAACATTTGTTTTATGTCCCTCTACCATTATATCGCCTTTGTCGAGTAGATCTTGCACTAAGTTTTTCAATCTTTGGTAGTCATTAGTTCTATGGCCTTTACTTCTATGATACTCACAACAATGCACGTCATTCCACCATGATGGTTTGACTTGTGGTTCAAAATCTCGTGTATTAGGTAATGTTATGAGTTTGTTGGCCATAATTTCTTTGAATGTTGACTCTAGTGATTTCCCTAAAGGTGTGAACTGCCTTCGATATCGAGTAAGGGTTGGTTTGGGTTTGTTTTTTGGATTGTTTGCAGGAGTAGTATTTCTTGATAAGTTCAAGACAGGTTGCTTGGATTTTACATTATGTGCATCTACTACACCATCATTAACAATGTTCTTGATCCATGTCTAGAATTTGGGTTTGTCATTGTTATTGAAATTGTTGTAATTGTTCGAAGAACTGGTTCCTTCTTTGTAATATTTCAATACTCCCTTTTTGACTAAATCCTCCTCAATTTTGAGACCATTCTCGACCATCTTTTGAAAAGTTGATGGACATTGTCATTGGAGCTGATAACTCATATCATAATTTAAAGTATTAATAAAAATTTCCATCTTTTCTGTTTCTGGTATAAGACGAGGATACCTAGAAAACAATATTCACCACCTTTGCAAGAAGGTAAGGAAGGGTTCACTATTTTTCTGTTTAGTATTGCATAAGTCAAGCATGTTGACTTCATGTTGAATGTTGTATGAGTATTGAGACACAAATTTATCTACTAGCTTGTTGAATGTCCTAATACTGGATGGGAGTTTCGTCCATTCTTTGTCCACCTAAACTTGGAAACAACCTCATTAAGTAAGTCTCATTATGCGTGAATTCCAGACTCAGTGCAAAATTCCCTCACATTATCTTGGGGGTTAGTTTTGCCATTGTATTTGTCGTACCTTGGAATTTCACAATTTTGTGGAAATGTTATCATGTTTATAGTTTGATCAAATGGATAGGGGCAAATGTCTTCTAAGGTATATCTCCTTGTTTTTCCCCTTTGCATGTCTTTCATTTGTTGTTGAAGAGCTTGGATCTATTATGTTAAGGCATTCAATGGCTCCTTATCATTGTCCCTTGGTTCATCGTTGTCATCATGGGCATTGGTATTATAGTTGTGTGTTCTTGGCTCTTCTCCTATTTCATGTTGTTGTTGTGTTAGCTGGTCCATATCAAAATCTGCAGGAATCTTAATGCCTTTTCCTACTAGCATGAGAGAGTATTTTTCCTTGTCAGATTCTATGATTTTCTGCACAAATTTTTGGAAACCATGGTTTTGATGGGCCTCTTGAATTAGGTCCTCAATTATTTCATCTTCACTAGCATTTAGATACGTGTAAAGGGGGTTTGTTCCTCTACGTCCCATGATCAGTTGTGATTATATTTCCTACTCTCTACGCTTTTGAGATTGAGTTACAAATGGCATGTGAAGGATTAGTTTTCAACTCAATAGGTGATTAATTGTTGAAGTAAATAAGCCAAGTTGATCTTCCCTCCTCTATTGAGATGTTGTGATAACATGAATCTTTGTTCAAAAGCACAAGTTTTTAGAGAATCTTCCTCAAATTTAGTTCCATGACCGTGTGAATAATTTTGGAATTGGAGTAGGAATGTGAAATATTTTAGCAAGAGTTTGTGGTTTATGTAGAGAAATTTTCTTCTCTTAAAGATTTTCTTTTAACTAAGATTCTTTCTCTTTAAGTCGATCTTTTGACTAAGCTTCTTCCTTTTTAAGTGACGAGGGATGGTCATACGAGTGATCAAAGTAGAGGTATGTTTTGATAGGCTTGTTTTGATAACAAATACTTTGTTTGATTAAGTCAAGTTTACTAAGTCAAAATAGGAGATTTGATGCTTTCCTATTGATATGACTAAATGTGCCAAATGATTAATGAAGTTTCTCGATGGAGGATGATAGATACTGATATGGAAACTAAATTGATTTGACTAACTTGAATAAATAAGCTAGGTATTTGATTTTGATGTTGTTGAAAGGTGTACTTAGATCGCTAGTTGAGATCACTCTGATTTTGTTGAGGAAAGCTTGTTTGTGATAGTTGAATCTAAAAGAGAACCTAAAAGGGTATTTAGATCAATTTTTGGGATTTTCAAACTTTGCCTAGAAGTGTCCATTGTCTCAAATGTGCCAATATAAATGCACTAAAACCTTTGTTGAATGCACCACTTAAGATGTTGAATGCGCTAGTATACTAATCAAAGACACTAAAAGCTATGTTGAATGCACTAATAGAAAAATCATATGTGCTAGAGAAATGCTCAAATGCTCCATAAACAGTTAAATGTGCCATTTTGCTAGATTTCCTGATTTTTTTTCAAATTTTTGATGTGATTCCTGATTTGTTGGATTTTAGCAAGATGTTTTTATGATATCTAACAAGAACACAACAAACACTCATGAACACAGTGGTAGATTTGTCTCTAATTTAAACATGAAGTGTATGTTCTTAAGGATCTTTTCAAATCCCATTTTATTTTCACTAGTTTGGAACAAGAAAACACATCAATCAGACTCTCTAATATCAAGGGTCATTAATAATATCAATAGCTCACATCTTGATACTCCTTCAACTCAAACAAACCTATCACACCCTAAGGTGCACCCAGTTTTTTGCCCTTTTCCAGAAGTTAAACCAAAGAGAATTGCTTCTGAATTGGGTCATTTTATTGGGAGATGTATGGTGAGTGTCTTGGGGGTGGATTCTTCCCCACCCTTAAACTATGATATTAGAAATGTTTGGATAATTGACTTGATGAGGCTTCTACTCTTAAAGCTTTTTAGTAAGGCTTTTGTTTGGTCTTTAGTGATAAACTCCCTCGGGAGGCTTCCTAACCTTTAGAACAAAGGCTTTACGTATCACGAGGATATTGGGGGAAGGCTAATCAATGAGTAAAACTGTTGGACATGATTTTCATTGCATCCACATTTGATTATAGTGGGTTAGAATACTTGACATTAGCCATTCACCACTTAGGTCATTCCCCTCTCATCGGTCTTATGGGCTTATTAGGAGGGCAGACTTGCTAAAGGTTGTATCTTATTTGCAAGAAATGAATGAAAGAAAAAAGAGTGAGTTTGGCTTTACCCAATTAAGGGGAGAGCATATACCTATCACTTTCGAAACACAATAGACAAGCTTTCTTTTTATGCCAACATCGCAATGTGATCTAAATTCTATTTGGAGATGTTGCTCCAACAAGCATGATGTTCCTTTTATCCGAGATATCAATGATGAGTTGTTCTTTTTAAGCCAAAAAAATCACAATTTTTGAACTTTGAAAAACTTTTTGGAAATGAAACCTGGTCTACAAAACAAAAACTACGAATCAAAGATTGCAACGATGAAACTTTGAGAATTTTTGGAAAACTTTTCAAGAAACAAGAACTTTGAATTTTGAAAAGAAGGGTTTGTTCTTTGTTACCTTGCAAAAATGAAATGTGAAGTGTTCTTTTAACCACTTTGTAACAAAAATTAAAATTTGTTTTGTTCTTTTTAAAGTTCACCAAAAGAAGTGTGAATTTGCTAAAAAGAAAGGTTTGCTTTGTGGTTCTTTTTACCCTTTACAAAAAGGAAGATGATGTTCCTTTTAAATCACCAAAACACAAGATGAGATTCTTTTTATATCCTTGCAAAAAATGAAGTGTGATGTTCTTTTTACCTTTGCAAGAAAAGCAAGTGAATTCCTTTTATCCCTTTGTAACAAAATGAAATTTGTCTTGTTCTTTTTAAAGAGCACCAAAAGACAATGTGAGATACTTGTAAAAAGAGAAAGATTTGATTTGTTGTTCTTTTTAACCTTTTGCAAGAAAGAAAAGATGAAGTTCTTTTTATAGCCCAAAAGAAAACATGTTTCTTTTTACTTTGCACAAAATAAAGAGTGGCATTCTTTTTAACTTGTGCAAAAAAATAAAGTGTGAATTCTTTTTACAAACTTTGAATAAGTAAAGTAAAAGAAAACTATTCTAGCTCCATTGGACTTGCAATAAAATTTTAGCACCTACAAAACCCATTTGAAAGATTTAGTCAATATTGTGGGCTGATAAGTCTAGAATTTCCTTTCTATTACAAAAATTTGCCATTTGTCTGTAACTAATGCGCTAGAAAATAGATCATATGCGCTATAAAATGGAACAAATACGCTACTTCATAGAGCACATGCACTACTTTGGGGTAGGTATGCGCTATACTGATGATTCTATGTGCTAAGAGAAAGTAAGACAAATTAGATTAGAAAGGTCCTTATGCGCTAGAAAAAGGTGTAGATGTGCTGCTCTGGCCTTTAGATGCGTTGTAGTAGAGGGAAGATGCATTGGAATATCCGTTGGATGCGCTATACTTTTCTACCTATGCATTGTTCTAATATTATTTTTGAAAATTGACTTCAACTTGCATACAAAACGATTGAAATTTTGGGGACAAGCCCCATAGTGGGCGCCAAAAATGTATAACTAAAAAGATGTTAGTGATCAATTAAGAACTAAATGAACAAGAATACCAATGAAACATTACATATGAAGGATAAAACAAGTTAAAACAATTTCCTCTCAAAATCATTCCATTGTTCTCTATCTCATAGAATTCCTTGAGTCATGATTGCTCTCAGATCATTGAGCAATTGACTCTTGGAATGACAACTCCAAGAATGGGTGATGTGTGATAAGATGATCCACATGCAAAACAACTAAGATCTATATGATGATTAACAAAACTTGCTAAGATGAGATATTATGCTATGATAATGAATCTAACTATGCTATGATATTGATATTAAGATATACTAACATATTATACTAATATGAATATGCTATGCTAATAATATGAAATGCTTCTAAATGTTAAATATTATGATTAAACAAAGAGAGGCAAAAGCTTAAGATTTGATGAAATAGACTATAATCTAGATGCATGAAACTTGGATGATTGATAAAGAGGGAAATGAGGCCTATTTATAGAAGAAATGGGGAATTGGATGGTTAAGATTCAATTATCTTAACAAGGGCTAGGATTGAATGTGTAATAACCCACCTTGATTAACCCAACAAAATTTGACCATTTTTTTTTTTGTTTAATTTAATCATTTGTGTTTGATTCAATCGCATACTCTGGGCATCCATCCATTAGGATTAGGCATTCATCCATCCGGGATGAGCATCCAACCATACGGGTTAGGCATCTGTCCATACGGGGCAGGAGGTTTCATCTATCCAATACGGGATAGGCATCTACCCATATGAGGTAGGCATCTATCCAATTAGGATAGGAGGTGCTCTGGCCAGAGGCTTAGACTCATCGGGACCATTCGGGTCCTGAGTCACTCACTAAGTACTACACTCCTCTAATAGGAGTGCACCGAGGTCACCGTCCTTAGGAGTAATCAAAATAACATAGTAAAAGCTTGAATTCTGCCTCAGAATTTGGCTTAAAGCCTCGGGAATCAAGCGAATCCATACGGGATTCCTTCCGAGTATGCATTGAATTACTTTTTCCTTTTTATTATACTTATCTTTCAAATTAGGATTCTACTCAATCCTTCTTCTTACCAAACCTAGACCCCATCCACGAACGCTTGAGTACTAGGGACAACTCCGTCCCAAGACTGCCTACATATTCATTTCGGCACGGGATCAAGGCGTAAATTATGTAGTTCTATTTTCTACTCTATGGTTTGATGTAAACTGATTTGTGGGTACGCAACCCTTTCTAGGGTCAATGTCCCAGACAGTTTCTCTGTGGTTGCTACCCATGGTGGTAGCACCTAAACAAAGGCTCAAGATGGCCTATTATTTGTTGCCTAAAACAACTACATCCTAATACCTATCATAAGCGTCACCCTTGACCCAATTGTTAATCGCCAATATCTCTTCAAGATTAAATCAATTTCATAAAAGCATTTCATTCAATCAATCCTAACAAGGGTTTACTATGGTTTAACTCAGCGGATGTAAAATCATTTAAGGATTATCTTATTAGATTATCAATCCAAGGGGGATTACCCGCCCCTTGGATTTTAACTTCCAAGTGTCCCTTATTACTCCCCGACAATTTATAGGGATGATGCCACAAATGTCGTTGATGTAGCTTTATTAGGCGTTAAGTGCAGTAGTTCAACACGACGGCATTACCCGTAAGCATGACCCAGAGGCACTATATATACCGAACACTGCTAGGTTTTGGTTTTCCGACTTCCTTTATTTAGTTTTCTAACTAAGAAGCTATAAAAAACATCATGCTTGAAAATAATTATGAATTGAACATACATAATTGGACATTGCAAAGTTTAATTAATTGAAACAACTACTTGATGAACCTCATGGAATAAAACCATAACTAAATTATCTAATATTCAAAACTTGAAATATAACTTGCATAATAATGACGATTATGAAACTTGTATAATAATAATTAAACGTGTAACTTGCATGAAGATGAAGAAAATGTAACTTTGTCATCAATAATGCAAGTAATGTATAAGTACTTCACATGAAGCAAGGATAGTGTAAGTTACATGCAAGGTTAAGCAATGTGTTGATTTCTACCTTGAGAATAATCACTTATAAAGTCACTAGTCCCAAAAATAGCAATTAGCTTAGACATTTGGTTCAAATCATATTAATATGAATTAATTGCTTTTAATGAGTCCAAAATGCCAACTAAGTTACCCAATGAATCTGAAGTAGTTTTTATAAAATTCCAATTATAGAATTTAATAAAAACTAATTTACAATTAGAAAACTGCTAAAAATAAAATAATTATTATAAATTTCACTAAGGATATAAATTTCAAAATTACCTAAGTTAAATTTTATTAAACTAAAATTTGGACTTTAAAAAAAATTAACAGATTCCAAATCGCCATGAATTAAATTTATAGTGGCATTTTTTTTTAAAAGAAAGGAAAGGCAAGTGGGAGTGGGGCCCACAGGTCCCATCACCACTACGGGTCTGCGGAAGCAGGCCCACAGTGATGAGGGGACCCTGTGGTCCCCTCCACTACCTTGCGGCCACTGTCGTAACAGTGACCGCAGGTTAGTGAAGGATACCACTCCCCTGCGGCACTGCCGTAACCGCAGGGTAGTGGGGTACCCTTCCCGGCGGCGGAAATAACTTCACCCACCCCTCTGCGTCGACCCATTTTTGCATGCGAAGTTTTAATCTACGAATTTTTTTTGCACTGGTTCGCATGTATATTTTGTATAAATTTCAATGTTAATATAAATAAATATATATATATATATATATATATATATATATATATATATATATATATATATATATATATATATATATATATATATATATATATATATATATATATAGTTTTCATTTCGATTTATTTAAGCACAGAGAGAAATATATGAACTGATATATGTGTAATAAAGATGTTAATGTAAAACAAATGAGAATAAGAATTTATTCATAGGGATGAAATAACACAGAGAACTAAATTGTTTCAACAATGTACAAAACTAATATTCACAGAGAGGTTTATACTTCATTTTTCACAGAGAATAATGAATACAATGAGATTTATATTTTATTATCAGACGTTTTTCTGTTCACAGAGAAGCAAGACTGCTCATAAGGAATTAAAATTTATGATCAAATCTTCATTCAGAGAGAGAGAGAAATGGATTTTTACTCACAGGAAAAAAGAAAAAATATTTAAATAACTTTATATGCAGAAGATCAAACTTGTGTTCGCACAGAGGTAAGATTATTCACAGGGAAGTAAGATTTAATTAAAGAAATGAGATTTACATTCAGATTTCCAATCCAGTAATGAATTTAAGAGAAGAATAACAAGGACAAGATTCATACACAGATGGTTATCATTTAATCACCCAGAGAAGATTTTTAATCTCAAAAAAAGCATTTTAAATAAGGGAAATATGATTTTTGCACAGATCTAAATTTTTTTGGAAAAGCACAACAAGATCTGATATATATTTTCTAAAGAAAAATTAAATAAATGATAAAGCTATCTTTTACATTCATTATATGAAAAACACTTTTATCAATATTTATCCCTAAATAAGAAGAAAAGATTTACAATCTAATAATTTAGAAGCGATATATTTTGATAACACAAATTTCTCATATGTAAATGAGAGATGGCAAAAGAAGAGAACCTGACTTATCGAAGCTCGAAGTTGAATCCTCTCCAATCTTCTAGCTATCCCTTTTAGATCCTTCATTGCAACTTGAGAGAAATCTTCAAGAACAACTTAACATTCCTACAACGAAAATGAGACTACCAAAGAGATCCTACTACCAACAACAAGGAAACTTGGAAAATTTCTTCAAAACATAATCAACTCCCTTTTTTGAGAACTTACATACAATATATAGGGAAAATCCCTTAATTCCACTATCTAGAGGATTTAATTAAGAATGGGATTCTTTTCCAATATTGGACTCATGCAAATTGATTAAAAATCTAGTGGGGGAGTTACATGCAAGGCATTGAAGATTCCTCTAGAAGCTTCTAATTCCTTCTACAACATGTGCCATAATTGAGAGTGGGAAAATAAAAATAAAAATAATGCCTTTTGAATTATATTCTCCAAGTGTGTGTGTGTGTGTGTGTGTCCATTTTTATTCTTTTATAATATTTATTCAATCATTTTTAATAGCTCAACCAAAAATATAATAGAATTGTATCAAATTAAAAAGTGATAAAGGAGGGTTGTGACATCCTCCCCCCCTTAATTTGTGCATCGTCCCGATGCACTTATTGAATGTATCCAAAAGAGTCTATAGTTAATGATTATTTTAAAACAAAAAAGGAAACAACTGTTGCATTTCCCTAGTATCTTCCCACGTCACATTCTTTTCATCATACTGGTTCTATTGTACTTTGCATTGATCAACCTCTCTGTTGTGCAATTGGCACTTGCGCCTCTCCAAGATTTTGAATGGCTCTATCATTATTCCTCCAATTTCTTGGACCTATAAAGCATCCCAATTCAAAATATGTTTCTCATGAGGTACATACTTTTTAAGAAGAGATACATGGAAGACATCAGGGATTTGACTCAACTGGGGAGGTAAGACCAACCGGTATGCAACTGGATTAATCCTTTCCAATATTTCAAAAGGCCCAACATAACGAGGTGCGAGTTTAGTCTTTTTCCCAAACCTTATGGAACTCTTGTGTGGCCTAACCCTTAGGAAGACTTTTTCTCCCACCTCAAACTCCCTTGGTGTCCTGTTCTTGTCTGCATAACTTTTCTGCCTATCTAAGGCTTCATTCAATCTTTGCCTAATTTCCTTAGTTTTCCTTTCCATCTCCTTCAACATATCTGGTCCAACAATTACTCTATCTTCAAGACTATCCCAACTCAAAGGTGTTCGACATGGTCTACCATACAATGCTTTGAAAGGTGCCATTCCCAAAGATGTTTGATATGTATTATTGTAAGAAAACTCTACCAGAGGTAGGTAATATTCCCATTTCTTCTGTTGGTCCATGCAGTACATGCAAAGTAGGTCTTCCAAAATCTGATTTGTCCTTTCTATTTGACAGTCAGTTTCAGGATGGTATGCAGTGCTAAAATTTAGTTGAGTTCCCAGAGCTATTTGAAGAGTTGTCCAAAACCTTGAAGTGAATCTAGCATCTCTATCTGATATGATTTTCTCTGGCATTCCATGCAACCTATATATCTCCTTAACAAAGCGCCTAGCCAAGGTAGGTGCATCATCTGACAGATTTCTCGGTATAAAGTGTGCCACCTTAGTGAGTTTGTCAATTATCACCATTATTGTATCATGCCTAGAAGGTGACACGGGCAACCCTTGCATAAAATCCATGTTAATAACTTGCCACTTGTGTTGAGGTACATCATGTAACTGTAATAGTCCAGCTGGATGTCTATGTTTTGCCTTTACTCTTTGAAACTCCAAACATTTAGCCACATACTTGACTATGTCATTCTTCATCCCTTGCCAAAAGTATAACTTCTTTAGGTCTGCATAAAGTTTGTTAACTCCCAGGTGCCCTAAGTAAGGGGCATTATGAGCCTCCGACAAGACTACTTTCCTTAAGTCTCCTGAATTAGGAATATAGATTCTATTATTGTATCTGAGCAACCCATCTTTAGCTAATGTATACCCTTCAACCCTAAGATCGGTTGGATCATGATCTAAAGTCAATTTGACTTGCTCATACCATGGGTCATGTCCCTGCTCATCCATTACTTGCCTTTTGAAAGAAGTTTTGAATGTTGCTATAGTCATCAAGTGTCTCCTCCTACTTAAAGCATCTGCCACCCTATTTTCCTTCCCCTTAATATATTCGATTTCAAAATCATATTCACTTAGAAACTCTAACCACCTTCTTTGTCTAGCATTTAAGTGGGGTTGGGTAAAGATGTACTTTAGTCCTTGGTTATCTGACTTTAACTCAAAGGGCTTCCCTAGTAAGAAGTGTCTCCATTTCTATAGGGCATGCACAATCACTGCTAACTCTAAGTCATGGGGTGCATAATTAACTTCATGAGTCTTTAGCTTCCTGGATTCGCAAGCTACTACCCCTTCATCTTGGACAAGTACTCCTCCCAAACCTTCGATAGAAGCATCAGTTATGACTGTGAAGTGTACATTCGGATTTGGTACTTTTAGAATGGGTGCTGAAGTTAGTTTTCCCTTCAAAATTTGGAATGCCTTATCACTTTGTTCTGTCCACACAAACCTTTTACCCTTCCTCTGTAATGAGGTGATGGGGTTTGCTATCTTAGAGAATCCTTCCACAAACCTCCTATAGTACCTTGCTAGCCCCATAAAGCTTCTTAGCTTTGAAACGTTTTTAGGGATCAACCATTCTACTATTGCCTTTATCTTATCTGGATCAACTGCTATTCCTTCCTTTGATATTATATGCCCGAGGTAGTGAATCTTTTCCTCGAAGAAGGCACATTTTGACAGGTTCCCATATAACTTATGCTCCCTCAACCTTTGCAAAACAATTTGTAGGTGTACTAAATGTTCCTCCTCATTCCTAGAGTAAATCAATATGTCATCTAGAAATACCAAAACAAATTTGTCCAAGTAGTCATGGAGTACACTATTCATTAGGTTCATAAATGCAATTGGGGTATTCGTTACACCAAAAGGAACTACTGTGAATTCATAGTGCCCATATCTAGTCCTGAAAGTTGTCTTTGGAATGTCCTCCTCCTTAATTATGAGTTGATGATATCCTTATCGGAGGTCTATCTTTGAGAAAACTGCTGCTCCTTTCATTTGGTCAAAAAGATCCTCTATTCGAGGTAAGGGATACCTATTCTTTATTGTGACCTTGTTCAACATCCTATAGTCGATGCATAGCCTTAAGGTTCCATCCTTCTTTTTAACGAATAAGACTGGCGCTCCCCATGGTGATACACTTGGCCTTATTAATCCCTTAGCTAAGAGTTCCTCTAGTTGCATTTTGAGCTCTTGTAATTCAATTGTGTTCATTCGGTAAGGTGTCCTTGATACTGGTTCAGCTCCCAGTAGTACGTCGATAGAAAAGTCAAACTTCCTTTTAGGGGGTAAGCCGGGTAATTCTTCTAGAAATACATCCTTGAATTCTTTTAAGAAAGGGGTATTTTCAAAGGTTGGGGTATTTTCCTCTTTTCCTTCATCAATTTCAACCATATAGATTAGGCCTCCTTTTCTTCTTTCCTTCTTTAATTGCATGGCTGATATGGTTTCTATATTAATGGGGTTAAACTTTCCTTGGATTTTGACCCTTTTCCCCCCATCATCCAAGCATTCAACAACTTTGTTATAGCAATCTACATTAGCTTGATGATCTGTTAATCAACTCATTCCAATAATTACATCATATAATCCTAGGGGTGCCACATAGAGATCTACCCTTGTTTCAAACTCAAGAAATTGTACCCTTGCCCTCGGCAAACACTTAGTTACTTTCCTAGTTGCCTTATCCCCATATTGAACCGTCTATGATGACTCCATTTGATTAACTTTTAATGCATATTTGCTTACTAATTCAAGTGAGATGAAACATTCAGATGACCCAGTGTCAATTAGAATTGAAATTGGTTGTTTCGCTAAAATCTCTTAGTTCAAAATACTTTTCCATTTGATTTAACCAATTCTCAGCTCCTTCACCAATTTTCCTCCCTTCGAACTTAGGAGGGGTGATTTTCTTTAAGTCCTTAGAGAGTTCCAATATGTTATTTTCTTTTCCATTGCCCATCATATTCTCTTGATTGCTACCAGGGTTTCCATTTTCAGTACCACTTCAATTTTCAATGTCATTCTACCTTGCCCTAAGGTCCTGCATTGCTTGTTCCAAGAAGTTGATTTTATCCCTTTGCTCGGTTAGTAGGTTGATTATAGCCTCTACCCCATATTCGTTATTCCCTGGGTTATGTTGATCCCCTTCATGGTCTTCCTCATTGTTTTCTTCATGGTTTTCTTCATGGTTAGCTTCCCTTTGTCTCCTAGTGGTAGTACGTCTTCCATTACCCCTTCCTCTTCCTCTTCCTCTTCCCCTTCCCCTAGCCATTCTAGGGTTTTACCTGAAAGTTAAATTATGTAGTTAGTTCTTGATTTAAGATTTTTAAAATTTAATTTATACCATTGCAAAACATTCCCTTGGTTGTGTCAATTGAAGTGAGCACAAGGCCTAGATTTGAACCTTTGCTCTGATACCACATGTAATAACTCACCTTGATTAACCCAACAAAATTTGACCATTCTTTTTTTTTTGTTTAATTTAATCATTTGTGTTTGATTCAATCGCATACTCTGGGCATCCATCCATTAGGATTAGGCATTCATCCATCTGGGATGAGCATCCAACCATACAGGTTAGGCATCTATCCATATGAGGCAGGAGGTTTCATCTATCCAATACGGGATAGGCATCTACCCATACGGGGTAGGCATCTATCCAATTAGGATAGGAGGTGCTCTGGCCAGAGGCTTAGACTCATTGGGACCATTCGGGTCTTGAGTCACTCACTAAGTACTACACTCCTCTAATAGGAGTGCACCGAGGTCACTGTCCTTAGGAGTAATCAAAATAACATAGTAAAAGCTTGAATTCCGCCTCGAAATTTGGCTTAAAGCCTCGGGAATCAAGCGAATCCATACGGGATTCCTTCCGAGTATGCATTGAATTAATTTTTCCTTTTTATTATACTTATCTTTCAAATTAGGATTCTACTCAATCCTTCTTCTTACCAAACCTAGACCCCATCCACGAATGCCTAAGTACTAGGGACAACTCTATCCCAAGACGGCCTACATACCCATTTCGGTACGGGATCAAGGCGTAAAGTATGTAGTTCTATTTTCTACTCTATGGTTTGATGTAAACTGATTTGTGGGTACGCAACCCTTTCTAGGGTCAATGTCCCAGACAGTTTCTCTACGGTTGCTACCCATGGTGGTAGCACTTAAACAAAGGCTCAAGATGGCCTATTGTTTGTGGCCTAAAACAACTACATCCTAATACCTATCATAAGCGTCACCCTTGACCCAATTGTCAATCACCAATATCTCTTCAAGATTAAATCAATTTCATAAAAGCATTTCATTCAATCAACCCTAATAGGGGTTTACTATGGTTTAACTCAGCGGATGTAAAATCATTTAAGGATTATCTTATTAGATTATCAATCCAAGGGGATTACCCACCACTTGGATTTTAACTTCCAAGTGTCCCTTATTACTCCCCGACAATTTATAGGGACGATGTCACAGACGTCGTTGATGCAACTTTATTAGGCATTAAGTGCAGTAGTTCAACATGACGACATTACCCATAAGCGTGACCCAGAGGCACTATATATACCGAATGCTGCTAGGTTTTGGTTTTCTGACTTCCTTTATTTAGTTTTCTAACTAAGAAGCTATAAAAAACATCATGCTTGAAAATAATTATGAATTGAACATACATAATTGGACATTGCAAAGTTTAATTAATTGAAACAACTACTTGATGAACCTCATGGAATAAAACCATAACTAAATTATCTAATATTCAAAACTTGAAATATAACTTGCATAATAATGACGATTATGAAACTTGTATAATAATAATTAAACGTGTAACTTGCATGAAGATGAAGAAAATGTAACTTTGTCATCAATAATGCAAGTAATGTATAAGTACTTCGCATGAAGCAAGGATAGTGTAAGTTACATGCAAGATTAAGCAATGTGTTGATTTCTACCATGAGAATAATCACTTATAAAGTCACTAGTCCCAAAAATAGCAATTAGCTTAGACATTTGGTTCAAATCATATTAATATGAATTAATTGCTTTTAATGAGTCCAAAATGCCAACTAAGTGACCCAATGAATCTTAAGTAGTTTTTATAAAATTCCAATTATAAAATTTAATAAAAACTAATTTACAATTAGAAAACTGCTAAAAATAAAATAATTATTATAAATTTCACTAAGGATATAAATTTCAAAATTACCTAAGTTAAATTTTATTAAACTAAAATTTGGACTTTAAAAAAAATTAACAAATTCCAAATCACCACGAATTAAATTTATAGTGGCATTTTTTTTTTAAAAGAAAGGAAAGGCAAGTGGGAGTGGGGCCCACGGGTCCCATCACCACTGCAGGTCTGCGGAAGCAGGCCCGCAGTGATGAGGGGACCCCGTGGTCCCCTCCACTACCCTGCGGCACTGCTATAACCGCAGGGTAGTGGGGTACCCTTCCCGGCGGCGGAAATAACTTCACCCACCCCTCTGCGTCGACCCATTTTTGCATGCAAAGTTTTAATCTACGGATTTTTTTTGCACTGGTTCGCATGTATATTTTGCATAAATTTCAATGTTAATATATATATAGTTTTCATTTCGATTTATTTAAGCACAGAGAGAAATATATGAACAGATATATGTGTAATAAAGATGTTAATGTAAAACAAATGAGAATAAGAATTTATTCACAAGGATGAAATAACACAGAGAACTAAATTGTTTCAGCAATGTACAAAACTAATATTCACAGAGAGGTTTATACTTCATTTTTCACAGAGAATAATGAATACAATGAGATTTATATTTTATTATCAGATGTTTTTTTGTTCACAGAGAAGCAAGACTGCTCATAAGGAATTAAGATTTATGATCAAATCTTCATTCAGAGAGAGAGAAATGGATTTTTACTCACAGGAAAAAAGAAAAAATATTTAAATAACTTTATATGCAGAAGATCAAACTTGTATTCGCACAGAGGTAAGATTATTCATAGGGAAGTAAGATTTAATTAAAGAAATGAGATTTACATTCAGATTTCCAATCCAGTAATGAATTTAAGAGAAGAATAACAAGGACAAGATTCATACACAAATGGTTATCATTTAATCACCCATAGAAGATTTTTAATCTCAGAAAAAGAATTTTAAATAAGGGAAATATGATTTTTGCACAGATCTAAATTTTTTTGGAAAAGCACAGCAAAATCTGATATATATTTTCTAAAGAAAAATTAAATAAATGATAAAGCTATCTTTTACATTCATTATATAAAAAATACTTTTATCAATATTTATCCCTAAATAAGAAGAAAAGATTTACAATCTAATAATTTAGAAGCGGTATATTTTGATAACAAAAAATTCTCATATGTAAATGAGAGATGACAAAAGAAGAGAACCTAGCTTATCGAAGCTCGAAGTTGAATCCTCTCCAATCTTCTAGCTATCCCTTTTAGATCCTTCATTGCAACTTGAGAGAAATCTTCAAGAACAACTTAACATTCCAACAACGAAATGAGACTACCAAAGAGATCCTACTCCCAACAACAAGGAAACTTGAAAAATTTCTTCAAAACATAATCAACTCCCTTTTTTGAGAACTTGCATACAATATATAGGGAAAATCCCTTAATTCCACTATCTAGAGGATTTAATTAAAAATGAGATTCTTTTCCAATATTGGAATCATGCAAATTGATTAAAAATCTAGTGGGGGAGTTACATGCAAGGCATTGAAGATTCCTCTAGAAGCTTCTAATTCCTCCTACAACATGTGCCATAATTGAGAGTGGGAAAATAAAAATAAAAATAATGCCTTTTGAATTATATTCTCCAAGTGTGTGTGTGTGTCCATTTTTATTCTTTTATAATATTTATTCAATCATTTTTAATAGCTCAACCAAAAATATAATAGAATTGTATCAAATTAAAAAGTGATAAAAGAGGGTTGTGACAGAATGATCCTCAATCCATGTGATATTTTTAACCCAATCTCATGTTGACAAGTGTCACCATGAGAAGGCTTGAGAGGAGATAGAAGAGGCATTGAATTCCTGAAGGGATATGATAGTTACCCTAGGGGGTTGGGTTAGGGTTGAGTTAGTAGACAATCCTTTGATCCAAAGGATAAGCTCTTGTGCAAGGATTAAAGGAATAACCATGGTAAAAAAAAATGAATGCTTGAAGAGACCCATGGGTTAAAGAAATGGTTAAGTTAGAGAGAAAGTCTCTAACCGAGGGTCAAGGTTGAGTTAATCATTAATGGTTATGTTAGAGTCTTACAAGTTTGGAAGACTTTGAAGGTTATCTTGTTGAAGAAATAAAAATTTTAATGCTCTATGAAGACTTTGCATATTTTTGAGAAGTGACTCTTTCTTAAGGAATGTTCAAATGATTAGAAGGGGATTAGGCTAAATTGGAAGTGATTAGAAGAATCTAGAAGGGTTTTAGGCATGCAAGTGGATTTGTAAGAGAATGCAAACGGGAGAGATTTTCAAGATTTAATTGAAATAAAATTAATTTATTTCAATTTATTGGTACAACTTGCATTTGGATAGATATTTAAATAAATATTGATTTATTTAAATGTGAATGTGAATTTTGGATTTTATTTAAATAAATTTTAATTTATTTAAATGAGAAAAAGGGGGATAATTCATTAAATGCTTGAAGACTTGAAAGAAGTCATTAAATGCTTAAGAAGACTCTAGAAGGAAACCATTAAAAGCTTGAAGACTTTGAAGGAAACCATTAAAGACTTAAGAAGACTCTAGAATGAAACCATTAAAGGCTTGAAGACTTTGAGGGAAACCATTAAAGGCTTCCCTCAAAGTCTTGATAAGTATCTAGAATGAAACCATTAAAGGTTTGAAGACTTTAGAGAAAGTCATTAAAGGCTTGAGTTGATAAGTTTTGGGTTGACTTTTGGTTTAAGAATGTGCAAACCATTAAAGGGTGATTAGGCTAATAATAAAGGTTTAAACATGATTAGGAAAAAGGTTAACTTGCAACTTGCATTTTCTAGAAAGTGCGAGTGGGGGAGGGATTTTAGGAATTTAAATAAATATTAATTTATTTAAATGCGAGAAAGGTGATTTTAGGGATTTAAATAAACATTAATTTATTTAAATGTGAGAAAGGTGATTTTAGGGATTTAAATAAACATTAATTTATTTAAATGTGAGAGTTGGGATTTAGATATTTTAGATAAATATTAATTTATTTAAATGTGAATGAGAATTTGGGGATTTTAAATAAATATTAATTTATTTAAATGTGAAGAAGGATTTAATTAAACAAATATAATTTATTTATTTATTAATTAATGGTATGAATTTGGTTAAGTGAATTAAATCAAATAAATTGAATAATTAATTTAATTAATAGAAGAAGTGGGGTGGGGAGAATTAATTAAATATTAATTTAATTAATATTTGGAAAAGGGGAAAGGATTAATTAAATGTCAATTTAATTAATAGTTGGATGAATGATAATTAAACAAATATAAAATTCATTTAATCAAGTGGACAGATTTGGGTGTCTACACTAACCACATATCTATTGACATATTACCACCCTATAACATAAAAACATGCCTTAACATGCAATGTGTGTGAGAGAGTGAACATAACATATAATAATATAAATAAATATACTAGTGCTTGCACCAAATGAAGGTGCAATGGTTATGCCGAAAGGAATATATGCTAAAAGTTTTGGAGTTCTAAATATGGTCTAGGGTAAATTTATGTACAACTATGAATAATAGAGAATGCTTGTACAATGTAAGTTATGAATCACTATGTTCGTAGAGTTGGGTATAGGTCTAGATGTTGTTCCTTTGAAGTTGCAACTACGTACCATTTTTCCCTTAGAAAGATAATTGTTGTAATTGGACTTCCTTAACAATGTCACACTCATTTTCTTATCGTAGGCAACTATACTCCGTTAGCTATATTATTGATCCAACAATGACATCTCCAAAAATTATATGTTCACTCAAGAAATTATATGCTCATTATACTTTCTGGGCAAGGACGTTTTGTGTTTGTTCATGCCATCATAAATATCTATTATATATCAATTAGACTATTAAGGGCCACTCCCAAAATTTGATATGGAAAATATCAACATAAATGAATAATTAAAGATAAACAGATTCTTAACTTTCTTACTAAATTCCACATTAATTAATTTTCTTAAAAGTCCCTCTTTCCTTTCCTTTTAAAACTAATCTCTATAAGTAATAATTTTCTATGTGTAATATTTTTATTGCCACCATAAAAGAAGGCATGACAACCCTAAAATAATCCTCCCTTATCAATCCTAATTGATGTCTCATGAAACTGGAAGTGAACAAGGGTAAGAGATGAAGTGTATGATGCCTAAATGCTCACATTTATGTATAGATATGTTAAGGTGATGTTTCTCATGGTCTGAGGAATTATTTCTAGAAAAGTAAAAGCATTGCTATTGTCCAGTAATTGTTTTTAGAGTGAACCTAGAATAAGATATCCCAAAGTATATTGTTAAGTACACATGGGTTTTATGAATCTATTGCCATATTTTTCGAATTAAGGAAAATTCAATTAGCAACAAGTTTATAAATTTTGGTGTTCCTTGCAAAGATCTTAAGATAAAATATTGTTGACTAAATCAACCTTTGCACCCAAATACAAGTTCGAGCTTTGAATTTGTGGCATTTGAAATTGATTGAAAATTGCAGTAAAAACTTTTATTTGCATTAGGAACATTTTGTTCTCTGGAGATATTTACAAAACTTTAGTTTTTATATGACAAATTATGGATTGAGGGAACAAAGAACCCAGCTTCTGAAACTTCATATTAGATATTTGAGCTATGTTGTAGGTTTATTTAACTATTTCAATTGATCATCTTCTTATGGAATTGCCATTTAAATATTATTGATACTATTGCTTATTCTGGTTTTTAAGGATCTATGCCTGATTTATGCTTTGGTTGGTGGTGATAAAATGTAAATGAAAGTAAAAATTGGAGCTACATCAATTTAGTTGATTAGATATTGGAAACATAATTTAGCCATATGATAGTTGATAGTCACACATTGTGTAGCATATTCCAAAGCTCCCATTTTGGCATAGGTAGGGAGGACACTGAAAATGTTTGTTGAAATTTGGCTTTACACCTGCCAATTGCATTTTCTTGTAAGTTTCTAACCAAATCCTTTTTGTGCATAACCTGCAACATTGCAAGGCACGAGACCATATTTTTTTAAAGAATACTGTCATGTTTTATCTATGCTTTGATGGATGTCCATACCCTATTTTTGAACTACCATTTTCACACAAGCGGGGGTGCATATCGTGCAATCATGACATTCCACGAGACCACATTTCTTTCAGGCATTTTGTCAAATAGTTCGTATGCCTTGTCGATGCTTCCACATTTTACATATGTCCACCGTAGCATTTCTAACTACATCATTTGACAAAAGCTCCCCTTCCATCATGCTTTGGTGGATGTCTATACCATATTTCAAAGCTCCCATTTTGGTACAGACAAGGAGTATGCTGGCAAAAGTTGTGGAATTTGGCTTTACCCTACCAATGCATTTCCTTGAAAATCCCTGATGCGTTTCCAACAAATCGATTTTGTTCGTATCCTTTAATCATTGCAATCCATGAGAACACATTTTTGAAGCATTTTGTCATACAAGTCACGTGCCTTGTCTATGCTTCCACATTTTATATACATGTCTATCTATGATTCCACATTTTATATACATGTCTACCAAGGCTGTTGCAACTATGACATGCAAAATTCATCTATTCTTTATGTTTTTATGGCCATCTATGCCCTGTTGCAAATCTGCCATTTTGGCATAGGCTTAGGCTGGGACTGGCAAATGTAAACTGATCGTTTGAAGATCTGTTTATTGCATATGGTGAAACAATGTGACTGACTTGTGAGGATACCCTTATCAGCTAAATCAACTACCATCTACATAAATTACTATTTTCTGGAAAGGAAATAACGCTCTAAAGATTAATTTTCACTCATAAATAGAAGTTGGAATGAACATTGAGTCCCTCCCTGGTTGTTAGCCATTGGCAATGGACGCAGACCATGTGGAAGGGCACACCACAGACTCTTCTGTTATCTCAGGTATAAGCTGTGTAACTTCTCCCTCGTCCGGATCTTTGGATGCATGAGAACCACCTTCCATCTGATTTAACATCGAAAGCGCCTTTAGGAATTCCAAGAAATATCTTCTTGATCCCCTACAAAGAGAGATAAAAGTAACCGTCAAAATTCGTTTTTAGGCGTGAGGTGAGTCATGTTTTAACTGTTGAGCGAATTTTCCAACAAACACCTTTTCCCAGCAACTACCACAAAGTATCAAGCGGGAGACATTTCTGGTAGATTAATTATATATTATTTTTGATATTAAAAGCAGTCAAAACAAGGGACTGATCCAGGAATAGAACAAAGAAACAGTGGTAAGTTAACTCTAAGCAATAAGACGATATATTACTATAAATTTACGACAAAACTAAAGATAAGTCACAATTGAATGAAAAGAAAAAGAAAATATTATAATTGAAAAAAAAAAAAAATTCAATAAAGCCATGTTGCTTAAGTTATGTCAAATTTTGGCAAGACAATTTTTTTATTTGATAGTAAACAATTTTTTTTTTAAAATATAGTAATAGCACTGGTTGACTAAGAAATCTAATGTCTTAGTGATAAAGTTATAAATTTAATTATTTTTTAATTATTATTTGTTATAGTTAATGAATTGATTTGAATTTTTTTTAATTTTATAATTTAAAAAAATATTAAAAATAATTAATATATTATGTTGGTTGAGTTTATATATCTGGCCGACAAAAAAACTACATTGTCTAATCCACAAGCAAGCACATTGATTATTTATTTTTTATATATGATGTTATGGTTATGAATTAAATTGATTTCATTTTTTCAATTTTAAGCCATTTTTTTGGTTTTATTTATGCTTTAGGTAGCATTATAGTATAATTATAACAATATAATACAATATGATAATAATATTGTAATATTATATAATATAATAATAATTAATAACATATAATAGTAATATTGCTAATATATTATTAATATGTCATATATTTTTTACTTAAATATGTTTAATGTATAATTAAACTAAAAATTAAAAAAATGTTAAAATATATTATACTATACAACATAATTGAGTCGATAGGCTCTTTGTATGGGGTTTCGCTGCTGTAAATAGTCACGTATGTCCCAACGATAATATCATCACAGGGCTTATAATTGTGAATGACCTTGCTCGTGTTCCACCCGTGAATCTAGACAGGAAACCCATTGTTGTCAAATCCTTCATGTCAGTGTGCAGCCCAGTTTGGGCCCACACCCCACCTCTCTCTCTCCCCGCATTTAATAAAATTTTAATTATATTTTTAAAAAAATTTAATATATTTTTTCTATATTATTTTTTAACTATATTTTATTTATACTTGTTTTTATTATTTAATGTATTCTATTTATATTATAATTTTTTATTTTTTTAATATATCTTAAATTTTATATATTTTATTTATATTTTACTAAATAAATTTAAAAATAATTAGTGTAATAATTTTATTTTTGAATATATTTTTATATAAATGTACAATATTCATATTATATTTTTTATTTTTCAATATATCTTTATATTTACTATTTATGTTGAAATATTGAATATTATTTTTAAATTTAAATTATTAACATTTTGGTTGTCATTTTATTGTCATTTATTTTAATATTAAATATATATTTAATTTTAATTTAAAAAATAGAGTTAAATATAAAATATTAAACATGTTAATTTAAAATGTAAAATTTAACAAACTATATTAAACTTTAATATACTTTAAAGTTTAACATCATAATATAATTTAAATATTATAATTTAAAGTTTTTTTATATTAAAAATAGAGTAATCAAAAAGAGAAGAAACAGCCCGAAGAAGTCCCAAGAAGAAATCAGCTCCGGAGGCAAGCCTCACACGGAGAGAGTGTCACAACCAAAAAAAACTGAGTATATAAGTTACATTACATACGGAACCAATATTTACAAAAGAGCAGAAACTTGAAAGAGATTAATAAAGTAAATCTTCAAACTGATCCACCCACGCAGTCCATCCAAGAGGCCCTTCCATCCAAGCAATGCTTTTATTGGCTTGGATTTGACCAATCTTTTTTATCTGATCATCAGTTGCACTTTTGTTTTTGGTTATCTCCTTGTGTAATTTTTTCACCGTTTTGTTGAAGAGAGCCAAGCTGTTCATGTGCCTACGGTAATCGTACCCGTCTTTCATTTCAAACACGAACATTGTGGAGTGTCCCATTTTGAGGAATCTGATAAGTTTTTCCTTCTTGATCATCATTGTGATACAAACCTACGAGGAAATTTTAAGAAGGGTGAGTTTTAAGAACAACTCAGTAAGAGATCTATGCACACCTTGAAACCTTTCTTCGTTTCTACATTTCCAAAGCTGCCATAAAATGTTAGAGGAGATAATGAACCATAGCATATTAGAATCATTTTTAAGACCATGTATATAGCCCGTAGCTATTTCAAAAATATCAATGAATTTAGGGTATGTTATTCCACATAAGGCCCAAATCTTCTTTGCAAATTTACATTCAAAGAATATGTGTCTACATGATTCAGGTTTATTACAAAGATAACAGAGATCATTAGGCATCAAGTACCTGTTGATGGGGAGCCTATTAAGCATCATAAGCCATTTAAAACATCTGATCTTGGGATCAATAGAGGATTTCCAGATTCTATTAAAATTTTTATTCCAATCCTTCATCTCCAGATCAGTATACCACAAGTTATTCACATGCTTTATAATATCTTGGTTATTATTCAAAGAATTATATACATTTTTAGCTTTGATTTTATATAGTAGGGTGCCATCCGTCCAT
This sequence comes from Cryptomeria japonica, assembly GCF_030272615.1. Lineage (NCBI taxonomy): Eukaryota > Viridiplantae > Streptophyta > Pinopsida > Cupressales > Cupressaceae > Cryptomeria > Cryptomeria japonica. Next base: position 628,962,608 of record NC_081414.1, read on the forward strand.
TTGCTATTGCTGTATCTGTGTGAGTCAATGAAACATCTGTAGGGGATATTTGAGCAAGCTCTAGATATCATGAAGTAAGTTTTTTTATGAGCGGCCGGAAGATTGTATTTATTTTTTAACTCTTCCCAACTGATCAAGCAGTCATTCTCAAATAAATCAATGAAGGTGGAGATTCCTAATTTATTCCAGAATTTAGCCGAGCAGCCTTGAGTCAGGGCAAGAGGCATCCCTTGGCGATACAGATTCCACCATATGGACCTCTCACCATGAAGAAGGCTGTCCGAGTGAAAGGAATTATCAGAAATACAGTGTCTCGAGGACTCCCAAGCTTTCCATATGGTTTTAAAGACAGGAGATCCATGAACATATGTTGGTAATTTGCCAAATAATATATCAGCAAATGGTAGCTCTTTCCATGATTTAGCCTTTTTTGGGTAGCCCCTCAAAATATTGTTTCTGACAAGTACTTTCCAAGGTTCATCTCCTTCAACACAGTGAGAGACCCATTTGGTGGCAAGAGCTATACCTTGGAGCCTGAGGTCTTTCAGGCCTAGCCCACCATATTTTTTATCAGTACTGCACCAATCCCAATTAACGGTGTGATGCTTTTTGTTACCTTTACAGTCAGACCAAAGGAAGCTCCTTATGGTCTTCTGGATTTCCAATATTTGGTAGTTGTTAAACATCCAAGCTGAAGCGTAGTATATGTTGTATGAAGATAATATTTTTTGGCAAACTTGAAGTCTTCCAGCAAGAGACAAGGATCGGTTGTACCAGTTATTAATCTTTTTGGTGATCTTGGACTTAACCCAGATCCACATATCCTTAATAGAAGGATCAACAGCGAAAGGGATACCCAGGTATTTGACAATATTGTTGGGGCCCCCCCATTGGAATCCATAGTTCAAAAACCAAACCGGAGGTTGCTCGTTCTAGCCAAGACAAATGCATTTGCCTTGAGAGAGTCTAGCACCCGAAATCTTGCAGAAAAGGTCAAGCTTTTTGGTAAGATAACTAAAGTTAATATCTTCCATTTTAACAAATAAGCTAGTATCATCAGCGAATTGGCAGATGTTCAACTCTTCATTGTTAGGTAAGGTGATGCCTTTGACAGCCGGGGATATAGTATTATCAGTAAGAATATAGGATAAAGCTTCAGAAGCAATGACAAAAAGAGCAGGGGCAAGAGGACATCCCTGTCTAATAGATCGGGTCAGAGGAAAGGGATCAGATAAGGATCCATTAATTTCAACTTGAGCCATAGCATCTTTAAGAAGGATCTTTATGAAGTTACAGAAGATGTTAGGGAATCCAAAGGCCTTGAGCATAATATCGATAAAATTCCATTCAATTCTATCATATGCTTTCTCAAAGTCTAAGAGAAATATAGCAACGTTCTGATTGGAAGACTTAGCCCAGTTCATTGCTTCCCAGCTGGTTATGAGGTTTTCCAAGATATATCTACCTTTAATAAATCCAGTTTGAGTGGATCCAACAAATTTAGGCAAGATGCTTTCCAATCTGCGAGCTAATACTTTGGCAAGAATTTTATATGAGACATTCAATAAGGTAATTGGTCTCCAATTTTTTATATTTGTTTTGTCTCCCTCTTTAGGGATAAGCTTGATAATACCTCTGTTGATAATACTGCCCAAAGACCCTTTATTAAAGGCTTCATTATAAAGGTCAAGGAGATCCGAGCTTATCCATCCAATATTAGCTTGATAAAACTCAGCCGGGATCCCGTCAGGACCAGGAGTTTTATCTTTCTTAAGAGAAGAGATAGCATTTATAATTTCCTGTTTAGTTATACTTTGCCCCAGAGTGTCCGAATCGGTCTGCATTAATTTTTTGGGGATAATGGAACTAATTGTGTTCCTGAGAGCAGAGGATTCTTTGTTATCCTAGGAAGTAAACAGAGTACAGTAATAGTTACCAAAAGCTTTCTTAATGTCATTAGGATCAACTAACTCTTTATTATCAACATAAATGCTAGTAATATTTTCATTAATATGTTTTTGCTTAAGATAGTTAAAAAAGAATTTGGAGCCTTTATCACCGTTTTGTATCCAATGTGTCCTGCATCTAAGCTTGGCACCATTGACAAGTTTTTGTTGATGCAAGCGAAGGTTGTCCCTAGCGGCCGAAACAATAGTGACTAAGTTATGATTGGAAGGGTCATTCTGCAGAAGAGTTTCAGCAGTTTTAAGCTTATCAGCGAGATTTCTCTCAGCCAATCTATAATTCTTGGCCTCTTTTTGTCCAATTGTTTGAAGCAGGGTTTTCCAAGCAAGCATATTTTTTTGCCATCTATCACAGCATGAAAGGGACGGGTATCCATTCTTATTGACCGAACTAATGAGTTGGATAGCAATCAAGATGTCATCATCTTCCAGCAAGGAAGTATTGAGGATATATCTAGAGTTACCATTCCGAGGGGCTTGAGGAATACATGTGAATTTGATACAGGCAGATATGGGATGATGATCCGAGAGGGCCGTAGGATGAACCGAAACAGCATTGCCAAATTTATCAGGGATAAAGGAAAAGCTATTCGAATGAGTGTAGAATCTATCAAGTCTAGCATATATACGGGAAGAGCCTTGCTGAAAGTTACACCAGGTGTATCTAAGATTAGGAGAAATATTGACATTGTTTTTAATAGGATCAAAAAGTTTTTTATATTGGATCATATTATTCCAATGGTCAATCTCAGCCGGCTTCCAGCTAAAGGGTCTGCCACTCGATTTATCAATTTGAGATTCAATCATATTGGAGTCTCCTCCCAAAATCCATGGGATGTCTGGAAGGGAGGTTAACCAAAGCCAAAGGTCAGCCCTCTCCATAGGGTCATTAGGGGCATAAACAGAGCATATTCCAAAGGAAACATTATTGAAACAGAAAGATGCCCACACAGAACTATTGCATGGAGATCGACCTTTATCCATAATGTACTTGGTCCATTTCGGATTGATAAGCAGCGCAGTACCACCCCTACCTTTTGAGTGAGCAGTACAGATTTTTATGGAGTCTTTCCAGATAATGTCAAGACTACAATCTAACATAAAATCAACAGCTTTGAGTTCTTGTAACATAATGAAATCTTTGTTCTTAATAGTGTCTAAAAAACGCTTAGCAATATATTTCCTATCCGAGGATTCAAGACCCCTTACGTTCCATGAGATAAAATTCATTCTAGATTGTTGTCAGTGGGAACGCAAATAAGATCCATGGACCCTTCTGTCCTGTTAGAAATGCTTTGAGAGGATAATTCTTCAGTCCCGCACCCGCCAGGACTTTTGTTTTTTGACCCCGGAGGTCTACCTCGTCTCTTGGATCTGGGGAAATCTTTCTGCCATTCTAAGTCATCTACTTCCGCTTCAGAAATCTTAGAGCAGACATTCCCACTTTCAGGTCTAAGCGACAGAGTAGAGATATTTTGGTCTTTTGTAGGCTCGGTAGGAATAGTTATCTTGTTACTTTTATTTGCTGGAACTATTTCCAGAAAATATCCTTCATCAATTTCTTTGAAGGTCTTAGTTTTAGTGGAGGTAGGATTAATATTAACTGGTGTGGGAGGAACATAGGTCATAGGAGTCACAGGTGGAATGTTAGCTTTGTTAGTTTTATTACCTTGAGCTTCCGAGTTTTCAATTTTCCTTCTTCTTTTTTTGTCTGATTTCCTTTGGACTTCTTGAAACCCATCAGTCATATTAACATCTATAGTGGGTTCGGCCATTTTGGTAGAGGCTTGATCATTCATGAGCGTAACAGGTGTGGGAGATAGCACTGGAGATACCACAGCGATATTAGCAGGAGGGACAGGGTTTTTCATAGTTGCTAAATCAACAGGTTTAGGATTAGGATTAGCCCCATTTTTTTTATTGATAATGGGGCATTCTCGGCGAAGATGTCCTTCCTTTTTACACAAAAAACAAGCATTCAGACCCCCAAGGATTTCCAGCAGACATGAGATAACCTCTCCAAGAATGTTGATCTCGAGGGCTGAAGGGATTTCTATACCAGGTTTAATCGAAACTAAAGCCCTAGCGTCCATGTGAGGAACCAGCCGAGTAGAATCATCAAATCTAATAACCTTACCAAGTGGTTCCAGGAGTTGGGTAATGAAACGCCAAAGATATGGGGGCAGATTTTTAACAATGATCCATCTTGGTGCCGACAGAGCAAGCACCTCTTCATGGATAGCTTCCGGAGTCCATGCTAATGCGCGAAAGGTAGTATTACCCACATTCCAATACTGCCGTTTGAGAACAGCTTCCTGTGCTTCCGTAGTTTTAAAGAAGATAACAAACAACCCCTTCTGCACCTGCCTACAGAAAGATATGCTATGCCCTAGCTTGAGATTCCAATAATTGTAAAACCAATCATCAAGAAATTTCCTAGTAGGGCATCTTTCTATATCAACAGCAGCAAAGAAAATGGCAAAATTTTTTAATCTATTTTTTTCCCTCACAATTTCACCTAGCATTTCAGGATTAGGCGAAATGGAAAAAGGTTTCAAGGTGTTCACAGAGCCCTTACCTGGCTCGGCCTCATCTTGCTGATGCGATATACAAAATTTAGCCGAAGCAGCAACAGTGGTGTTGGCCACCGCTTCAGAGAAGGTTTTTGTTGATGAAAAAACATTGTGATTATCATTTTTGCTGTTAATCGGTTTAGATGCAGGGGATGCAACGGAGGCATTGATGGGCGTTTTGGCATAAGTAACGTCTTCTGCAGAGGGTAATAAAGGCGGGCCTGACATCTTATATTTTTAAAAAAACAAAAGGAGAATGGAACGTGCACACCTGTGACATCGGTAGAGGAGCCCTAGTTGATGCGGTCGCCACATTGCAATGCTTAGTCGGATGCAGAGTTCATTCGAGGATGCAGCGCCGTAATAATTTAAAGTTTCATATTTATTATATAAAGTTATAAAACTTTATAAAATTTATTATTAGGTATGTTTACAAACTTTATAAATAATATATATATAAATAATAAAACTTTATGCACTTTTAATTTATACACTTGTAATTCAAAAGTGTATAAAGTTTATTATAATATAGCTTTTATATACTTAATATTATAATTCCAAAGTGAAAAACTATTACTTATAATTCAAAAGTGAATAAAGTTTCACTTATAAAGTTTATTCAAAAGTAGATAAATTTTATACACTAATAAATTTTCACTTATAATAAATTTTATGCACTTTTGAATTCTGAATTATAAGTATACAAAGTTAATTATACTATAAAGTATAGAAAAAATATAATTTAAATTATAATACATACCTCATAGTTATTTATGAATTCTATAATATAATTTAAAATTTAATATATAAAATTAACTATATAAAAAATTATATTAAATATTCAATTTTATATTATATTACATTATATAAAGATATATTATATCTCAATATTTAATATTTATGTTTATTCATTTTATAATAAATATAATATAAATAAAATATATTAAAAAAAAAAAAAAAACAATATAAATGTTATATATGACAGGTTTTAGGTAATTCTATTTTCACTTAAACGCTGCAACCAAAAATAGATGCACAACAACAAAGAATACAAGTATCTAACTTGTTCGTTAATCCTGCATAAAATCCCCATGCCTTTCTCAAATGGATTAACATAAAATCCCCATGCCTTTCTCAAATGTAAAAAGTATGAAATCATTTAGAGGCAGTTGCTTGTTAGAGTTTCACCCAAATCTTCCACACCCACATCAATAATTTTCAATTTGTTAACGTCTCCATGTCTCCTAGAGGTGTTATTTAATTTATCTTAACAAATTCATTATACCGTTTTCTTTGTGCATTTGTTTTTATTTTCTTTTGTAAATTTTGGTAATGTTGAATTAGTTATTTAGTTTTTTATTTTTATTTTTTATTGTATACAAGAAATTATTTGAAAGAAAAATTTATGTTTTTTTTTACATAGAATTATTCATGTTGCTTAGTCTATTCTTGTCACATGAACTATGCAACAAAGATGCAAATATAACCCTATCTGGTAGAAAACCTTGTGTGGACATTTTGTGTTTCAATTTGAGAACCAATTGTGATTATTTCCTGACACAAAGACCCATGATAATTATATTATAGTTGCACAACCTTACAATCTCGATCATCATGCAAAATTATGCTTTTTAAGGCTTTGCTAAATATTGTTGTGTATGTGTAGGATTTGTCAAGTATCACCAATAGTACTCTTAGAGATCACTTGTAGATAACATGTAATGATGGAAACCCCCTTATTTTAAGGGGGTACCAAACCCTTAATAATTAAGGATTGTCTAATACGCTTCTCTCTTTCACTGATTTTTTTACTAGCACTGTTTTTATTTTACCTCTGTCATGACTTTTTGTATTTCTCCCATCCACATTGGAGATCATCTTTCCCTACTGTGTAGCTATATTTCTTTGGTCTGTTTCTATTTTAAACTATATTTTATTTCTTGTCTTTCCACACATTTGTCACTAATTTCTTCTAGCCTGAACAACAACTTATGTTTCCTTCACAAGTTTTCACGATATGGGCTCCTTTTACATTTTTCAGACTTTAGCATTGTATTGAGTGATTGGCTAAAGCATAACAAAGCTTTTGGGTTGACACCCAATTTGGTAGATAAGGAATGAAATTTACGTTGATGAAACTATTCATTGAGATTTACATAACACATCAACAATTCGGTGAAAGGATTCCAATGTTACCAAACCCAACTATTTATTGGTATTCTAAAACACAATTTCTAAAATATTCAAGCAAATTGTATTTGTTGGGTTCTAGAGAATGTGTTGGCCTCACACTCATTGAAAGTCATCATTCTCACAATCAAACCACGATCAAGATTTCTTAAAAAAAAATCAAACCAACACCATTTTTCAAACAAACTGAGATGCTTATGACCCAAACCATTTTTCAAACAAATAGATTGCAAAATCTGTCCATTTGCAATGGGTAATTCTTTGGAATTCTTAGCATTTTGGCTTATGCATGCCAGATAGACATTGCACGCTTTGATATAGACAAACAAGTTATTATGTTAAGATTTTTGTAGTCTACCAACAATCAATAACAATTGTACTGTTTGAAATTTTTCCAATAAATTCATCAAGTGATTACCATCACCAAGAGCAAACTATGTTCTTATAAATCTATTGTGCACTAATACTTTCTATGCATATCATCTGAATCTATATTAAGCAGGGAAGATGTACATACTTGAAATTTGACTGCTATCTTCTCAACAATGAATTAGATTTTGAGATATAGCAGAAGTATTGGTGATAGTAAGTCAATAAATCTCAACCTTTATGAAATATGTACATACAAAATCCCACTGGAACTATAGTTTGAAGATCTCATTAAAAACCATTGCCGCTGAAGCACAATTAATCATTTTTTGTTGGCCAAATCTTGTTTATGAGTGCTCAGGTTGATTAATATGCATACAATTTAGAAATATGATATTTATTTATGATTGCTTATATATATGCCAAAATATAAGACTCTTTAGATATGTTTTGCTTGAATGTTCAACCATATGCTACTAGATCTTGACGACTAATTACTCTTTCTAAATATTGGAAGTTCTGATATCACATTGCCTATAAAAATCTACATAATAATGAATGCTATGTATAAATTCACTTGTGAACATCTCGCTTTTGGGTTGTTAAATGATATTATGTCAATTTAACAAATCTCTTTGCAGATCACACTGTTCATCCATTTTCAACAGCATATGAATTTTGAAGACTAACAAATCTAACTGTGAATTGTGCAATTGTAGTGCATACCTATTCAGAAACCATCTAATTGTGGATGATACTTTTTAGTGTTGTACATTTTTTTTATCAATGTTATTTTGTCAATAAATATAAAATAATTGCAATTGACAATTGATATTTGTGTTCATTTTTGAAAAAAAAATTGTTAATGCTAATTGTTATTGTATATTTTGTTTTCGTAAAGTTCAAAAGCTTTTTATTGTATGTTACCAAATCACTACCCATGCCCTTAGCCTTGCATACTTGACCGCCTATCGGCTTCCCGTTGCACGAAAATAAAGCATGCAACTGCTAGTATAATATATGTAACAATAATAATATTATTGTATCATATTTTAGTTAGAGACTTCATTTCTAATTAGTTAATATTATGTTTTCCTTAATCAAAAGTTAAAAAATTAATTGAAAACAACACAACTATATAATTGTATGACAAATTAACAAACATAATTATTTAATTTATACAATAAAATAAAATATGTATACAAAACTAAATCAATTGTTCCCTGATTTGATTATGTGTAAATTTTTGTATCAATCAAATCCGAAAACAATTAATTTAGATCTTATAAATTGTGGAAACTTATTGTCTATTATCATATTATGCATACAAAATTTCCTAACATCATTTCCTTCCCTCCCGCTGATAATAGGGTGTTGGAATTAGGGACAACATATCATGGCAATGGCTACGCAGCGAACAAAATGGCCCACTACCATGCCTTCTCCATCGGATGCCCCTGTGCCATCCCATGCCATTACGCCAGTCAATGGCCGTCCAATCAAAGGCAAACAGTCCCATTCACCCGTACATCACACGGGTCTCCCTGCCATTAATCCTGAACGCCCGGTTTTATATAACTCATACTGCTAATTCATCAAATGTGAAATAAGCTATTGAAAATGGAGATTCAGAATTGACACAAGTTCTTGGTTTCATAGATTTTTCATTATTGTTAAATATATATCTTATATAATATTTTTTGTATTTTTATTATTTGACTTTTGTTTATACTTATTTTTTTAATGACTAATTATTGTTTAAACTTATGTTAATGAATTTTAAATTACTAATCAATTATATTTTTAAATATTTGTAGGCAACTAAAAGCTATTTCCAAATCAGACGTGGTGAAGCAAGGCCATCTCTACATATTGCACACCAAAAATCAGGTAAGTTTGTCCATAGTAGCTTTCTTCTTCAATCTTTAAAATGCATTATCTTTCATGTAATAATCCCATTTTCTATGAATTTAAAAAAAAAAATGTTAATTTTTTTATAAGGAGTTCAATGGTTTGGTTAATTTTTTAGTTTGATTTCTTATAAATTGTATGTTTTTAATTTGTCATTTAATCCAACTTACTCTTGTCTTTGAAGTGTCATATCATAACTTGATCACATTATTGTAGACATTTATATCATAGGTTTGATCACCATCCATGTTGTTGCCATCCTTTTGTCCTATCAAAAGGGCATCACATATTCATTGGCCTCCATATCTAAGATATAGACATCATAACATGTTATGTCTGCATCCTTATACACTTCCATTATTATTCTTTTTGCAAAATAGGCTAAAACCTCCATAAACATTTATCTCCTAGGTCAAACCATCACATATATATCACCACATTTAATCAAAACCATTTACTTGTAGACATGATCAAACATTATCCTTCATCTTGGATAGTCAAATTTTATCCAAAAATAACTAAGAAAAATGAAAAAATGAAAAACCTAAAATAAAATAAGAAAAGTAGAGTCCATAGGCACATGCCATTCATTACTAAACCACACAAAAGGAAAAACATGAAACAAAATATCTTACACCCGCTTGTAACCAAATATCAAACAAACCTTTGAACCTTTGAACCACAATATATGAAATTCTATATTATTGAGGATTTAATCATATTCTATAATTTCAATATTAGTAAATTATGTAGAATTTCATATATTGTGGTTCAAAGGTTCAAAGATTTGTTTGATATTTTGTTACGAGTGGATGTAAGATATTCAACATTAATAATGATTTTTAATTTTTCATTTAATCCAACTTACTCTTGTTTTTGAAATGCCATATCATAACTTGTTCACATCATTGTAGACATCCATATCGTAGGTTTGATCACCATTCATATTGTTGCCATCCGTTTGTCCTATCAAAAGGGCATCATGTATTCATTGGCATCTATATCTTAGGATATAGACATCATAACATCTTATGTTTGCATCCTTATACACTTCAATTATTATTCTCTGTGCAAATTAGGTTGAAACCTCCATAAACATTTATCTCCTAGGTTTAGACCCATCATAGTATGCATCATATATATATATATATATATATATATATATATATATATATATATATATATATATATATATATATATATATATATATATATATATATATATATATATATATCATAACTTCTTATCATATCATATACATCCAACATCCCCCATTACACACATAGACTACTAACATTACATTTACATCCACACCATAACCTCATATCCTACCATCATTATATCCCACAAAATAATATATACATAATATCAACACATTTGATCAAAACCATTTACATGTAGACATTAAACATCACCCTTCATCTTTGATAGTAAAATTTTATTCAAAATTTTTAAAAAAAATAAAAAAATAAAAAGTAAAACCTAAAAGAAAATAAGAAAAGTAGAGTCCATACGTACATGTCACTCATTACTAAACCACACAAAAAGAAAACTATGAAACAAAATATCTTACATCCACTTGTAACAAAATATCAAACATACCTTTGAACCAAAATATATATGAAATTTTATATTATCGAGGATTTAATGATATTTCTATAATTTCAATATTAGTAAATTATTTTTTATGGTTTCTATTTCTATGATTTTTGCAACATGTCATTGAATTTCATTCTAATATTATTTTGAAACTCAAAAGAAAGTGTGAACACTAAGGCAAAGAGAATTGTGTTATGGAGATTAGAAAAATTAATATAATTGTTCCAACATATTTGAATAAGATAGAGGGTCACTAACTATCTTAATATTATTCAGAATGGGTAAAAACAAAAACAACAAATGGAAATCACTTATCGAACTAGGTGTCCAAGATATTCCAAACTAAGGAAATCATTTCTCAAGTGATGACCTTGAATGGACACCTATTGGAGTTGGTGGTCAAATGGACTTATGTGCTGCAATCCCTTTTGAAAGGCTCCTTCACTTTGTCAAAGGAGAAGGTTTGTTGGATAGCACAGAGAGAAACTTTGTACGCAAGAAGCATAGAGAGTCAAATTCAAATAATCCTACTGATCACACTACCAAGACATATTCAAGGTTTGCCTTTATTTAGTATAATAATTGAACATGTCACAATTTATATTTTTCATTTATTATGTCAATTAATATATATTTTTTGGAAATTTATAAATAGTTATTGGTGTGCTTTTGGCCCCGAGGACAATAGAGAAGAAATTAGAAAAAAGAAAAGGATATGGAAGTTCATCCAAAAAAGGGGTTGTTAGGCTCATTTTCTTGTCAGGGTTATGTATGGTAGACCAAATGTTGCTATTATTACATACAATGAATTTACCCATTGTGATGCTAATGGTGAATTTTGTCATGGAAAGGATGATCCTTCTAGTGGTCCAAGAAGCAATTTTGCACCAAGATTATCAAATGAGTGTAAATCGTATATTGAAACCTTATTACTAATGGGTGTGGGGATTGACACAATATGCGAGCAACACTACTTAGATCATGGTTTGACTAAATTGATGAATAAGAGGGACACATGTTTGTTGAGAAAAGATGTGATGAATGCATGGAAAAGAGTACGCTCCCTTTGATCTCAAAAAAATGAAGATGATGCAAAAAGTGTAAGCTTGTGGCGTGTAGAGGGGAAAGATAATTTTTTCTACTATAAAAGACCAAACAATATGGAAAATATTCCATTTATCATGGGCAGTTAAACACCATGGATGCGAGAAATGATGGTGAAACATTCACACAACTCAATCATTGCAATGGATTCCACATTCTCAACAAATAAATATGGTGTAAGTAAAATAATGTTGCCCATATTTATGTATCTTAAATTAATCTTTGATACTTCTTTTCTATGTATTTCTTCATAGATATCTTTTATTTATTGATATAGTTTATTCATGTGCAGTATGAGTTATATACATTGCTTGTATTCAATGGCCAATGTTATCCCCACTCAGACATTTCGACAAGCCAATCCAGGTATTAAATAATATAATATTCTTCATATTAATTACATAATGTGGCTTTACAGTTGAACATTTTATCTATGTTGATGTGCATGTTTTTGCAGTTTTAAATGATCAACAAATACATGAAGAACATATGTTGCCCTTTCCTACGGATCTTAACCAAGCAACAACAATGGATGCAATGCAAACTAGAGATGGTAAGAAAATTGAAAATTAAATTTCAATCAAATTTTGGATCTTTAACTTCTAAATTAATTTTATTTACGTTGACATGTTAAAATGCATGTTATTGCAGCTTTAAATGATCGGGAAAAAAATGATGAATTGAACTTCAATCAATAATGATTCTTTTACTTATAAAAACATTATGAATTGAACTTCAATCAATAATGATTCTTTTACTTGTAAATTAGTTTTATACCTAGCTCATTATATGTGCAGGTATTGATGATACTATAATGGAGGATCGTGGTCAATATTTTCCTGGATAACCATTATGGTGTATGATACTTTATTGTAATGGATTATTTATTGAGTGTGTAAACTCTATTTAGAAATTGGATCTTGGATGGAGTGGCTTGTTTTTTCAAGATATAGACATTATTTGCATACTATATTTTTGAGTTGGACTACTATTGTGTATGTGAGAAATTGGCTAAATCCATTATGAATTTTATTCATTTTATGCCATTAGCATGCAATTTTCTTTGGGTCATGTTATTTTTACATGATACTTCAAATATGTTTTGACATCTAACATGTCATGTGTTGTGTAAATTTTTAATGATTTTGAGGTGTACACCAAAGAAATGTCACTTGATTAAGAATGCAAAACTATAAACATTCACCAAAACTAATAGAGACATGAACTAACTTGTCTAGAACCCTTGATAGTAAACAAGTCATTAAAACACTATATAGGTGTCTAGTAGGATTTTGATTTATTTGACTAGTACTTTTCCATACATATCTTATCCAAATAGAATCTTGTCCCAATTTAAAACTCATTCAAACTAATAATTGATTTAACTATGAAGTGGGTTCTATTTACATCTTCAAGGAAAACATAGAACTTCATATTGAAATATTCAAAGCATCTACATTTTAGAAAAGAAAAGGCATCATTAAAATGAGAATATTGTTTATTTTATTCTATCGAATTAACAAGCATGAGTATTTGGTTCTATTCTTTATAAGTAGGGCAAGATGTATAATTCACTTATTTTTCTATTTATCTTATATCATAGTCCAAAAACAAGTTGTCTAGAGCTTGATCTGGTATAACTAAGTTATCAATGATAAACATAGGTACAACAATAAATGAGAGAAAAAATGGTTAACTTATTCATGTATGAAACATTAATTTAATTTTATGAATAATACCACTTTTATTGTATAAAAAAATTCTGTTTAATTTTGTATAAATCATTAATTTAATTTAAAATTATTAGTACATTAAAAATATAGTCGTTGAATAATTTAAAATTATTAGTACAATCAATTGATAGAGAAAATATGTTAGAAAAATTAAAATATAAACATGAAAAAAATAATGATATATAATGGTTAAAATAGTAATTAACAACCCGTTTAAATAAATTCACTAAAATGAAAATATATTTTTACGTACAATGACAATATTATAAATTTATTTGGATTAAAAAAGAAACATGTTGAATTAATATATTTATTTTGATAATATTTTTTTTTTAAATCAACATACATTTTTTCCAAATTTCTTAAAAAATAATTCAATTGAATAAAATAATCGAAAAACATGGAAACAAATTTTTTGAAAAAAATATTTTAAAAAAATTATAAACATTTTATTTTTATTAATATTTTTTAAAGTAGGTAAACTGCACGTTGAGGATTAATGGGAGGAAGAGCAAGTAAAACCGGGCGTTCAGGATTAATGGCAGGGAGATCCGTGTGATGTACGGGTGAATGGGACCGTTTGCCTTTGATTGGACGGCCATTGACTGGCATGATGGCATGGGATGGCATGGGGGCATCCGATGGAGAAGGCATGGCTGCGGGCCATTTTGTCCGCTGCGTAGCCATTGCAACATATCATTAGGCCCTCAGTCGACGGCAAACAGAATAGAAAGCACCGACAAACATATGCTTCTGAGAAACAAACCGCGTACAACCTTATCGGCAAATTATTTCAAAACGAGCTCGATTTTCATACTAATTTGAGGGCGAAGTCCTACTTTTCAATTTTGTATTTGGTGTTGCCAGAATGGCGTCCGTTGTAGTAAATTCTTTTCCTCGGGGGTTCAGTATTTTAACCAAAAACTTCAAACATGTCTCGAGTCCGGGGCGCGCGCGGTCGCTTGTGTTTTCGAACGCTATAATTACTTTACATTTTTCTTGCAGACAGAGAAGGTCTCTTTATTTGGCTAGCTTAGGCGGCGGATTGACAGAATTGCGGTCTGGTTTGAAAAAATGCGTTAGTAGACGGAACGAATTGAATGAATTAAGAGGCAGAGGAAATGTTCGAGGGATTTGTTTCTGTAAAGATGATAAAGGCTCTGAAGATATTGGCATGGAGGAGGTAACAATGTTTGCATTACATGTTTCGCGTATTTTCTTGACATAACACGCTTTCAATCGCCGTTTAGTGGTGGAAAGTTTCTAAGTAATGGTTAATACTTGTACATGCTATGCCAGGTATCAAAGAAACGGAATAAGGACATTAGTATGTTTTGCAGCTAAAATTATGTTTTCTTAAATAACTTAGAGCAATTTATAGGGTAATTTACTGCAGTGAGAAAATATAGGATTGGTGCGGACTGCATGTGTTTTTCATTAGGTTCTGGAATTATGGTGCACCTCTATGTAATTACAGGATGATATATTTTAATAACTCGGGCACACAACGCAACTGGCAAGTTGCTGAAGTTTGGGTACCTCTGGTTTCATTTATAATTTTCTTTTGAGGACGGGAACGAGGTCCCAGATGTGACCTCCCAGCTTTGATTAATGTTAAAAAGATACTCAAAATATTTTAATAATATAGTTGAAACTTTAACATGAAATGTTACATCAAATTATTAGGAGTAAGTATTTGTTTTTTTTAAAGTAAACCTGGGTTAGGCACCCAGGGGTTGCTAAACAGAGCGTTGAAACTTGGATTCTGGTAATGAGGTGTTCACCAGATCCAGCATATATACAAATTATCCATGTCATATTTATTTTGTTAGAAAAAAACAACAACATTTCGGATCACACTCTGTAACCATCATCAGAATGATAGAAAGCTCAAAGATTAAAAATGCTGCCAGACCATACTGCCATCATTATTGAATAATCACTGTTACACTATGCAAGACGTGAAGCTTGTTAGGTAATTGTCATTGATGTCAAAGCTTGATGCATGCAAAAAGATATAAGAACCCGCTGTTAGAAAAGAATATGCTGCTGTGTTAGAAAGAATTCGCCTAGTGTTTGATGCTGCTGCATTATACACGCTTAGATACAGAAGAAAACCTGCCTGTGTTAGATAAAGAAAGTAGAGCGCCTCTTTTAAAGCAAATATGGGCACCTCCATAAAGAGATAAATATATGTGATTTAATGAAGATAAGCATTGCCAAGAAAAGAAAAAAAAGCAGATAAGGTTTGAAGCAAAGTTAAGATAAAAAATTAGAGTTATGTGCCTAGAATGAAAAGATATTTATGAAAATTGAATCAGATAAGTTTCATGTCATGTTGGGCGCCAAGGTGGAGAAGATTTAGATAAGACAAAATCAGTTCTTACAGCTGCCAACAAAAGAAAGCAAATCACATAAAGCTGGCAGCCACTTTTAGAAGGAAACAAGAAAAGACTGTTTGAGGATATGATGGGTTAAACCAAATTTGATTTATATTTATATCATAAAAATAAAGATTTAATGTGACATAACTAGAAAGATTTAATGCAGATTTAAAAGCAGATTTGATTTTCATGACCAGATTTGGGCGCCCAAGATATTTTAGAGATATTCCATATTTGAGAATCCAAATAACAATGCCATTTTTAGTAGGTTTTATTCTTGAAGAGTTTTGTGGATATTAAGGAAACAAAAAAATAAAAAATATTATAAGTATCGGTGCTTAATGAATGGGGTGTTTTTTTGGTTGTTGAGAGAAATGTTTTTTGAAAAACAGAAAAATAGAATGTACAGCTAGATAGAGGGTGATGAGCAGAGAAGGACGTACAAATTTATGAAGATTGAGCAAAGTACAGAGAAGTTTTTCAAGCGGAGTTTTTTGGAGGTTGGTGCCTCATATTGAGTTAGTGCTCAGAGGGAGTTGGTGCTTCTAGTGAGTTGGAGCTGATGTTTGTAAGATCAGTGTCTTATGTGGGTTGTTGCCTATAATTTGTAAGAAGTTAATAAAAACAATATTTTGCCACGGTTTTTTCCTTTAAGGGTTTTCCACGTAATTTTTGTGTTCTTGTATGTGTTGTTTGCTTGATGTTTTTGAAGTTGTATTTGTAGATTTGAAATAAGTGTTAGAATTCATCCTAATACTGATTCATCCCCCGCTTTCAATATTAGCTCGTGCTCTTCAATTGGTATTAGAGCACAGTTCCTTCAGAAAAGAGCCTTACAAGCTTGGAGGTGGATATTGAGAAGCACATGATGGCTGGTATTGATGGACATGGTTTCTCCACTAATCGAGCTCCTTTATTTGATGGAACAAATTATGCTTTCTGGAGCATAAGGATGGAGACGTATTTAAGTGCACTTGGATTTGACATTTGGCAATCAATGATTGATGGTTACACAGCTTTGACTACTGCTCCAACTGATGCCGTTGGTAAAAAGGCTAGTGAATGTAATGCTAAGGCCAAGAATGCCATTCTTTGTGGGCTGTTCGAATTTGAATTGGTTAAAGTAATGCATTGTAAATCTGCAAAAGAGATGTGGGAAAAATTGAAAAATATATATAGAGGAGATGAAAAAGTTAAGAAGGCAAAGCTTCAAACTTACAGAGCAAAGATTGAGAGCCTCAAAATGGAAGAAGAAGAAACTATTGCTCAGTACTGTTGTGACGTTTTCACACATCGCCCCATTGCAAATGGGGACCCTTGCTTTTTTTTGCTTTTTAGGGTTTGTTTTCTAGGTCTTTTAGGGTTTTGTTAGTTAGCCTTTGCATTTTGAGTGCTGTCGAGGAGATCAATAGGATAGCAAGTCCGGCTTGAGTGATGTCCTGATCTTGAAATTTGGCTAAGTCTGAAAGTCCTGATCCTGAAATTTGGCTAAGTCTGAAAGTCCTGATCCTGAAATTTGACTAAGTTTGGAAACTGAAAAACCTCAAAAAACTAGATTTTGCAATATAACTCTTGGAGGTCTGAAACCACTCTCAAACATCCTGAAAGTATATATGGAATATAACTTAAAGTATAAGATCACTTATACTTAAATGTTATATTCCATAAAAATTATCCTGATAGAGAGTTCAAAAAGTCAAATTTCGCTCCTGTCCTTCATTGAGGATCCAGAGCGAATTTCGCTCCTGTCCCTCTCCAAGGGACCAAGGCGAAGCGCTCCTGTCCCTCACCAAGGTTCCAAGGCGAAAAGGCTTATTTGAGTCATTCCTGACCTTGTTTGGTCAAATTGGAACATCAAAGGCATGGTGAAGGACGAAATGAGCATGATAGAGCATCGAGACAAGACAATGAAATGATGAAGTTTTTGCCTAGAAGGTCAAATTCGCTCCTGTCCCTCACTGAAGGACCAGAGCGCTTTTCTTTATGTGCACAATTTTTAGACCTTTTTTGGACATTAACTTTTATTCATAGCATGAAGTAAGGTGAAATCTTCCCTAGCAAGGGAATTTCGAGATGAAAAGTGAAGCATTTTGGCCTAGAAGACAAATTTCGCTCCTGTCCCTCACTGAAGGACCGGAGCTTGAATCCCAAATTTACATTATCCTTGCAAGATTTAAGTGATTTCGCGATTTGAGGAGGTCAAGAGAAGTATGTTTTGCCTGTTGAATATAACTTGAGTGGCCTATGAAGGAGAAAATCAACCCAAGTTGCAATAGGTGCTCCTGTCCCTCTCCAAGGGACCAGAGCGATTTTTAAAGGAAGCTCCTGTCCCTCTCCAAGGGACCAGAGCGATTTTCCCTCAAGTGCAATTTTCTTGCAAGGATGAAGCAAGTTTTGTGATTGAAACGAGTGAAGGAAGGCATAATCGGTCCATTGGAGATAATTTCGAAGACTAGCAAAGCACAAGTGAGCTTATAATTGCAAAATCGCTCCTATCCCTCTCCAAGGGACCAGGGCAAAAAACACATTAGCCAGCCTTCCTATCCAAATTGGGACGAGTCCAGGCCAAGGCACAAGTTTGGAATGATATTTAAAGTGCTTCAAGATGGAATGAGGTTGCAAGGACCGCAAAATTCAAAGAAAATGGGCTAGGGCGCTCCTGTCCCTCTCCAAGGGACCAGAGCGAAATCTTCAAAACGCCTAAGTGCCTAACATTTTGAAATGCTATTTCTTGTTGCCAGGACTCGAGATGAAGTGGGGAGTGATGTTCTACGTCTAGGAAGTAATTCGAGGTTGATATGATCAAGAGTTTGTGCAATAAACCAAAAGTCGCTCCTGTCCCTCACCAAGGGACCAGAGCGAAAATGTCCTAAGGAACACTCCTTCCAAAGATCAGATAGATTAAACTCAAAGTTCCAAACAAGAATCCCATTTTGGACGTCCAGGAAGAGATTTTGAATGTGAAAGCAAGGAATACAAGGCCAAAATGAAAAAGCGCTCCTGTCCCTCTCCCAGGGACCAGAGCGAGGTTATTAACAAATTGATATTTTTACTATGCCTAAACGCTAATGTCCTTCAAAACACATTAAATGCCAATTTCGCTAAAACTCCAAAATATTTTAAAAATCAAATTGACATTTAATAAAGGCGCATAGCATTTTATAATTAATTTTGAGCCTTGGAAAATCGTTTTTTTAATTATTAATTGAGGCATTTCGAAGTTAATTATAATTATTATTAAATTAAAAGATGAAGCACTTGAGGTATTATTTTTACTCATTTTATCAAGTCGGCCTCTTCTTTTTTTAATTTTATTTATTTTTTTGCCTTTATTTGCAAGGTCGGCCTCATGGGTAAGTGGAAGGTGAGTGCTCTATATATTGGAGGTGTTGTTTCACAATTCAAATCATTCAATCATCCTTTCAAGTCCGAAATTGGAGAGCAATTTGAAGAGCGAAATCCAGAGGAGTGGAGCGAATTTCTACTAAGTGTGGAGAAGCTAGTGGAGGGCGAAATTCATCTTGAAGGCTATTGGAGAGGCGTATTTCTTGCTAGTTTGGAGGATAATTTCCAGATTTTGAAGACATTTGAAGGCCAATTTCCAGATTTTTTTGAAGAGGAAGGTGGAGTTCTTTTCCAAGCTAAAGGAGGTGCATTTTATCCAAGGGAGAGCTTTGATCTACACTTTGCCTAGCAAAATTCATCTATTTTTACATCATTTCTTAGAGTTTAAAACTCAAGAGGAGGTATGGCGAAATCATCTTGACACCCTTATTCAAGGTTTGATTTTTTTAGACATTTTTTGAAAAATCTAAGTATTACATGGTTAATTAGGAAATGATAACTCAAGATTTATCATGAAGTTTCCTAATTAAAATCTTGAATCTTCCTTTTAAAGTTTAATTTCTACACTTCAAGATATATTATTAATTGTGAAATGTTGTGTAGGTATCAAGATGGCGACTCTCAAGCTCGAAAGATCTACAAGTCGGCAGGTTCTCATCAAGGACGATCAAGCAAGGACAAGGGTGACCTCCTCCAGCCTAGCATCGACAAGGACGGCCTTCTTTGGACTAACGTCATCAAGGGCGACTTCTCCAATCCAGTATTCCAAGGCGAGGTACATCAATCATCCTGCACATCAAGGACACAAGAAGTTAGAACAAGGGTTCGTTGAAGAAGCAGATAGTTCCAGATGAATTAATTAAAGCTAGCTTCTCAACAACATCAAGCTGAATATTTACCAAGTTACAAGTGTCAGACGAGGTGGCATCCTAGTCATCACTTCTCCAGTCAGTGTGGTCCACCTCAGCATTTCCAGATTCAATGTACCTAACTCATGGAAGGTGGCACAAACTCCGATGTACCTACCCCAGCTATCCATTGGTGGAATTTTCTAGAGAGGACATGTGTCCAAGCAATACAATTTTATCATTGGTCAGGCATTAAATGTTATGTAATGGTTGTAACAAACCCTAATTAGGGTTTTCACTGTTGAATCTTGGCCATTGATCTCGAATTGATCTAAGCCATCGAATTGTATTGAGGGCACTATATAAGCCCTGGCATTTCATTTTGTAAAAGGCAGTTAGAAATAGTTAGAATATAGTTGGAAGCAGTTAGAAGACAGATATAGAGTAGTTAGAAGGTGATTAGCTAGTTGATAGAATAGCAATTAGAGTAGAGTAGAGAGAGAAGGCAAAGATTGTTGCCAAGATGTTGTTGTAAAAGACTTGTAACTTCATTGAAGAAATGGTGAAATTTATGGGTCGATTCGACAATTTGCATGGTCTCTATACTTCTCGTATTTGATTTCATGTTATTAGATGAGTGGAAGAAAAGTGCTTGATTGATGGTGGAATTCGTATATCCATACTACTAGCAGTTTGTTGATTGCAGACTTGCCTTGTGTAGTCAACTGGAATCATTCAGTTTAAGCTTAACTTCAATTGTTGCTTCTTCATTGATATGCATCAACCTGATGGTGTCTATGCTTGCAGTGATGATTTGAACATCATAAAGCTTTCCTTCGAAGATCGCACTAACCTTGTGGAGATGGTCCTGGGATGTCAAAACAAGACTTAGTTAGAATTTCATCAAAGATCAATCATTGCTCCTACATTCCTTAGTATTAGGATTAGATTTTTTCCTCGCCCTCATCTTTTTTTCCTTTTTTCAAGTCAAAGCTAGTAAGAGCCTGTGTTCCAGCAATATTCAAAGCAAATCAGAAGTTCAATCATCAAGTGTAAGTCCCCTTGTGATTCCAGCAAATCACATCATACCACAGAGAGCTTATCCACACGTAGAGACCCTACATACAAGAACCTTGAAGTCATCCCGATTGAACCTTTTCGCGACATCTTCAGCAATCAGAGGCTTTACTCAAGAGAGGATAAGGTACCTTTAGGTATTTTATTCTGTGTTTGATAGTGTACAAAATACACGTCAACAAGTACCTACTTTGTGTGGATAAGATATTCAACACTATTAAAGGCCTTAGTGAAGAGATTGAAGAATAGAACCAAAAGTTATTGAAAAAATTCTATGGTCGTGCTCCCCTTGCGATTTGATGCAAAGGTTTCAGCAATAGAAGAGATGTAAGATCTTAGCAATCTAACTAAAGATATGTTTCATGGTATTTTAATTGCATATGAGATGAGAACTATTGGTCAAACATCCAAAAAGGAGGCTGCATTCAATGTTTCACAAAAATAAAAATGAAGAAACATGAATCGAGTGATAGTGATTCAGATGATGAAGAAGCTCACTTCATGAGAAGAATGAAAAAAGGTTCAGGAAAGTACAAAGGGAAGCTACCCTTCAAGTCTTTCAGTTGTGGAAAGGTAGGCCATTTTGCATCCAAATGTCCTTATGCAAGGAAGAGGGCAGCCAGAGTGAAGAAAAACCAAAGTACAATAAAAAGGGTTTTCAAGAGATGAAGAGGAATTTTCAAAAATCTAAAAAGAGTTCTTTATTCTAAAGATTGCATCAGCTCATCAGAAGATAGTGGAGTTTCTTCTAGTGAAAGAGAAGAAATACTTTTCATGGGTATGGAAGAAAACAGTGATCAGAAGGAAGATTCTGGAAATTAGACCAATGAAGAAGATGAAGGAGTTGGTCTTGAAGAAGAGCTTTTCTTTGCCTATGATAAGATTGAAAAGCTTAAGAAGAGAAATTGTAAATTGAAGGTGCAGCTTCAAGACGACAAGGAATCATTAGATAAAATATCACAAGCTTTTGATGAAGCTGAAAAGAAGATTATAGATCTGAAAATCCAGATTGAAGAAGCTAAGAAAATTGAAGAAGTGAGAAATCACTTGAAGATAAAAGAAGAAAACTGCGAAAAATTAGAGGCTGAAATTGTTTCTTCGAGGAAGCAATTAGATAAAGCTGTAGTACACACAAATATAAATTTGAAGAGAGAAAAGAGTTTTCAAATTTTGAGTGAGATCATCAATGCACAAAAGCCTACTTTTGATAAAAGTGGTCTTGGATTTGTAGAAGGTCAAAATTCTAAAGCACCTAGAACGTTCAAGAAATCAAATGAAGAAAAACAAACAAGCTATGCTAAAAGTCTTAAAAATGGTGGAAATAAAGAAAGAGACAACTAGAAGACAATTACATATTCTGGAGTTAGAAACGAAGGCTTCAAAAAACCTCTTCCATCCAAGCAAGCACAAATAACCAGGTTTAAAAACTCTTTTTATGGTTAATGTTTTTCATGCAGTCTGTTTGGTCATAGTGCCATGGATTGCAAAGTACATGCAAGAAATAATTTCAGTCATAGAGCTAGGGACTATGGAGCATATCTTGGAAATGATCATGCATGGAATATGAACCTAAGTCAAGGTTTGATGAGTAGGAATTCTTTTTCTCCTTTAATGAATTTCAATATCATGTGCTACAAGTGCAATAATTTTCGTCATATTGCAAAGTTTGTAGAAGTAATTTTGTAGATTCTCCTAGACAAAGTGAGAAGGAAGAGAAAAGGTTTGGAGAAAGAAGAAAGAAAAAGAAAAAGAAAACCATGTTTGTTTAAACAACCTTGCATGCACAAAATGAAGGTGATACATGGCATATTGACAGTGGCTGCTCGAGACATATGATAGGCGACACAAGTAAGTTTCTTACTTTGAAGAAAATAAATGGTGGTACAGTAAGGTGATAGTGCTCGAGCTAGAAAGGTCACTCTTATTCTTGATGATGGAAGAACAAAAACAGAAAATGTATTATTTGTTGATGGTTTGGAATTGAAACACAGTCTTTTGAGTGTGAGTCAGATGTGTGACTAAGGACACTCTTACTTTCAATTCTAAAGGGTGTGATATAAGAAAAGAAGGCAGATTTATTGCTGAGGCTAGTAGAGAAAGCAACAATCTTTACATTCTTAATAACACCAAAAGTGAAATGTGTTGCATGCAAAGAAACGAGACTCGGACTCGGCAAGGCGGACTCGGACTCGGACTCGGACTCGGGATTCGGCGTCAGACTCGGTTGGACTCGGGAAAGTGAAAAACTCAAGAAAGTTAGAGATTTTTAAAGATTTAAAACTTGTTTTAGGCACCCTTTATTGAATACACCTTAAAGACACAATAACATCATCAAACTCGGCTCATTTGATTACATACACAAGTATACATCAATCACATAAGCATAAACGCAAATTGTAGCTGAAGGAAATAACAAACATAGATTAATAAATATTGTCAAATGTATACAATATTACAAAACTCATGGAATAAAAAATCCATGTCATCATATGATCATCACCAAATGTTTCATACAAATACCAAAGGTAAATACAACTACAAGCCTATGGCTCAGAGGAGCCTGCACCCTCCGGCCCCAACCCCCTGCGAAGGCGTCTAAGGTAGGTCCTGGATGATTCGACAGCCATAGCCACTCCCCGTGACACCATGCCATGCTCACCAACATCAGGAACATCTGTGTCACTATCTGCCTTTGAATCTCCTGTCTGTGCTCGTGCTCTCCGCTCCTCCTCTGCCATGGCTACAGTCTCAGCCTCTATATCTACCTGGTCGATCCAATCAGTGTCAGACTCAGAGGTTAAATTTTCCCTACTTCTATCGACGCAGTTTCCCCCCATATTTTTCGACGGGGGTTTGGGGGCAGCGCCCCCAAGGTGGGGTCAAGGGGCATATCTTTGTACCTACTTTGTCAAGGGGCTGTTGGTAAAAAGGCTAGTGAATGTAATTTGGTAAAAAGGCTAGTGAATGTAATGCTAAGGCCAAGAATGCCATTCTTTGTGGGCTGTTCGAATTTAAATTTGTTAAAGTAATGCATTGTAAATCTGCAAAAGAGATGTGGGAAAAATTGAAAAATATATATAGACGAGATGAAAAAGTTAAGAAGGCAAAGCTTCAAACTTACAGAGCAAAGATTGAGAGCCTCAAAATGGAAGAAGAAGAAACTATTGCTCAGTACCTACTTTGTGTGGATAAGATATTCAACACTTTTCATTTAGTAAAGCCTTGACCCTTGACCCCACCTATTGCAACGCCCCCAAGGTGGGGTCAAGGGTCAAGGTGGAAGAAGAAGAAACTATTGCTCAGTACCTACTTTGTCAAGGGGCAGCACCCCGCAAAAAAACTTATCATTTAATAAAGCCGTCGGGTGTTATTTTTCTATTGGTTGGCATGTTGTAACCCTAATTTTTCTCATTCTCAGGCGGAGGTTGTAGTGAACAAAGACGAGTTTTTTTAAAATGTTTTTTTTTGTCATTTTACTAACCTAGCCAGTAGCCGAGTTTGGGGCTCAGGACTCACCGAGTTTGGCGAGTTTGAGCCAAACTCGCCAACTCGGTGAGTCTGGCGATTTTACTCGCCAGACTCGGACGAGTCCGAGTCCGACTCCCTAGGACTCGCCGAGCATGACTTGCCGAGTCTGGGCGAGTCCCATTTCACTGGTTGCATGTCACAAGAAGATGAAAGCTGGTTGTGGCATAAGAGGTTGGGGCACCTAAATTTTGACAATCTTGTCAAAATCAGCCGCAAAGAATCAGTGAAAGATAATCCAAAGCTCTCAAAACCTTCAAATATAATCTGTAAAGAATATTAGTTGAGAAAGCAAACTAGAGGAAGCTTCAAATCTAAGGAGTATTCTACTACAGAGCCTCTAGAGCTGATTCATACAAATCTATGTGGGCCAACGAGAACAAGGAGCAAGGAAGGTGAAAGATATTCTATGCTTTTAATTGATGATTTTACAAGAATGACTTGGGTTATTTTTTTAAAGGAAAAATCATAAGCTCTTGACAAATTCAAGGCATTTTAAGCCTTAGTGGAGAATGAGACTAGAAAGAAGATGAAATGTCTTCGATCAGACAAAGGAGGATAATTCACTTAAGTGAATTCCAAGATTTCTGCAAAAAAACGTGGAATAAAAAGACAATTTCAGCTGCAAGAACAACACAAAAAAATGGTGTTGCGAAAGTTAAAAATGGGACAATTCAAGGGATGGCTCGGAGCATGCTGAATGAGTCCAAAGTCCCTATTTCTTTCTGGAAGGAAGCAATTCATATTGCTGCTTATATTCAGAATCGTGGATTAATCCGGGTCAATAGCAACAAGACTCCTTATGAGTTATGGATAGGTAGGGCAACAATTGTAAAGTACTTAAGAGTGCTTGGTAGTCCATGTTATATTAGAAAAGATGAAGACAATCTAGTTAAATTTGACTCAAGAGCAGATGATGGAATTCTTCTTGGATATTCTTCCAAGAGTGAAGCATACAGATGCTACAATAAATGCTTGCACAAAATTGTTGACAGTGCAAATGTTAACGTTGATGAAGATATAAGTCTTCCAAAACAAATACAAGAAGTAGATGATCTAGATTCAAAGGAGTTCAAGGAAGATAAAGAAAGTGTAGAAGGAGATGTAGTTGAAATAGTTGCACAAAAGACACCATCAAAGACTGTTGAAACTAAGTAGCGTCAGTCAGATAAATGATTGAATGAGAGACTTCATTTATCTCTCATTCAATCATCTACCTTATCGATGAAATTACAAAACAAATGGTAGAATTTATGTTGATCAATCAATTTGATTGAATAAACTTGTTATAATCATCTTCATATTGTTGTCCTCATTTTTGTTTTCAAAAATGAAGGACCATTACATGAAATTTTTGTGAAAAAATGAAAATTTTACTCTATGGCATGCTTCCCGAGGCAGAATTTCGACTAATCCTTGGACTGGCTTAATCCTCAGTCCATCCTCGAACCACGTTTCGAATTTCGTCGCATTCTGGATTCGTTTGCTATGTCTTTCCTTCAATTTCGGGTTTTTTCTCCTTGACTGCAGGTGGGAAATTTCTCTTGAATTGCAAGGTTTAATGATTTTCATTGTTTTGGTCTTTGTAGGGAAATTTTTGGCTAATTACAAGTGCACTTTATTGAAAAATAAGAACTTGTAATTTGCTTTTTATTTCCCCCTTTATGCTTTTTGGCTTTTTAAGTTAAAATAGGGATTTTTTGGATAAGTTACAAGTAAACTTGTAATCCTTTTCTAAAACCCCTACTTTAATGTCTTTTGCTTGTAATAGGGATTTTAAACCTCTATTACATATGTGCAAGTTATTAAAACTTGTTGTAGGGATTTTATTTTCCCTTTACAAGTAATTTGTAACTTGCACATCTCTCTCCAAAACCCGATTTTGCCTAGAATTGAAATAAAGTGACATTTTAAACTTGCGATTTTGCCCAAAAAACCCGATTTTCTCCATAAAGTGCAAATTGGGGAATTTTAAACTTGTAATTGCATTTTTAAAACCTGATTTTGCCTTGTTGATGGAAAAAGTGAAATTTTAAACTTGTAGTTGGATTTTTAAAACCCGATTTTGCCTTGTTGAGAGAAAAGTAACATTTTAAACTTGTTGTTTGCTCTCAAAAACCCGATTTTCCTTATTGCATGCAATTTTAAACTTGTTGTTCTTTCCCAAACACCCGACCAACAATATTGGAGGATTTTGTTGACAATTTCTACCGATTTTTGTGGAGAAATCTTGGGAGGAGAAAGGCGTTTTGGATTCCTTGCCATTTTCATGCATTTTGAAACTCTTCTCATGCCATTTGGTGGATTTGTTTGCTGGTTTGAAGGCGTTTTAATAGCAAAAAACGTTTTTGAAAATGTCACGTTTTACTTTTTCAATTGCCACGAATCATACCTCTCCTAAGTCGTTTTGGCTTCTTTCATCTAGGCATGGAGGGTGAAGTTATTATTTGACCGATTCTTCATGATTTTGAAAGGCGTTTTGCTGCCCATGGCATTTTGGTAAAAACGTGGCTAGGGTTTTGGAATATGGTTAATCTCTATTTAAGAGTTTTCCTCCCTTCTTTCAAAAATTGATCATCTTTTTGAAGAGGCATTTCAGTTTGAAGCAAGGTATGATTTCTTTTTTTTTCTTGTTTTCTTGTCTTCTTGTTTTTCCTTTCTAGTTGTAAATTTGTGTATAGGATTATTTTGCCCCAAAAATCGGTTTTGTGAGAGATTTTCCCCTTGCAAGGCAATTTGTGAATTGCATTGTTCTTTCCCATTTTCCCTCTTTACTTGTATTCGGGATTTTAAATCACGATTGCAAGTTGGATGAAAATAATTGTTCTTCCCTTATGGTTAAAAGAATTTGACCATCTTTGGTTGAAATTCCAAGTTGCAAAGATGAAAAATACCCATTCTTTCAAAATCGGGTTTTTAGAACCGGATTACATGTTTTTGAAGACGATCTTCCCAAAATCTTTTCATTTTCACTCATATTCATTCCCATCATCCGTACATACCATTTCATCCACTCATTTCACACCTTCATTCATTTTCCCCTTTTAAAGTCTACCTGTTGTCAGCCATCCAAAACCCGAAATTGGTCCAAAATGCACTCAAAAAACACTTGAAAATGAGTTTTAAAGGTCCAATTACAAGTGCAAACTTGTAGTTACCCATTACACATATGAAGTTGCATGTTTGTTCCTCGCAATTGTAAGTTAATGCTCTTGTTTTCCCCACACATGTAATTCAACTTCCAAAACCTGAAATTCACTTGTGAGCCCATTTTCGCATCAATTTATCTCTTCCCTTGTCAGTCCGGTTTGCACATGTTGGTTGAAAATTTTGTACACTTGGGGAAATATACAAAATTGTGGTTTCAACCACAGCACACGAGTAAAAACTCTCCTAATTAAGGGAAGGCTCCCCCTATCTAACTACAACTTGGAAAATAAAATGGGATGGAACAGCAATCTTTCTTCTTTTTTCAAGAAAGACAATATCCTTTTCTCTTCACAGAAAATGATAGCGATTGAATAACAGTAGTAACCACTTTCAAGTGAAATAAGAGAAAGGAAATGAAGTTTCTTGAAAGCGCAAAGACTTCCGTCACTTCCTTCAGGACGGGACAGCAATATCAAGCTCAAAGACTTGACTATTGGAATTCCTATCTACCCTTTGCTATACTAAATTTTACAACGAATAAAAGATAATAGCTCAAAGACTGAAATAATCTATTCTTTTAACACAAAGACAAGAACTAATGCAAGCTCAAAGACTTGCTGCTATTTCTTATCAAACAGTATTTTTCCTCAAGAATAGACGCAAGCTCAAAGACTTGCTGCTCCTTCAAGAGAGTTTCCTATTTTAATTAATCTTCTCTACTTGCAGCTCAAAGACTTCAAATCAGATTGGACTAAGCTCCTTTAGAAACACTTTGCATAGAAGAAATAAAAAGATTCAAACTCAAACATGTAGCTCAAAGACTCAAAACTTGAGTAATCCTTCTTTCTTATTCTTCAAAACCTTCAATTCACATACATAAGCTCAAAGACTCAAAACTTGAGTAATCCTTCTTTCTTATTCTTCAAAACCTTCAATTCACATACATAAGCTCAAAGACTTCTTGCTGTAAATTTGGCAGAGTTTTTGCTTGCTTTCCCAAAAGATATATTTACAATGGACCTCTCAAGTATTTATAGAAGAGGAGCCTTGAGAAAAAGGTGGGAGGATCCTAACTAACTTGAGAGATTCTCTCAACCACCAAGACTCATTCAATAAATAACTGAGACTTCATTAACTAACTAAGAGTTACTCTAACTAACTAAGACTTATTCCAACTATAGTCCTAATCGGACACAACTTGTAGTTGCCTTACATGTAATTACAAAAGTGCAAGTAATGTGTAACTTGCATTTTACAAAAATTACTTTTACATGTAACTTGTCAAAACAAAATTACAACTAAAGATTACAAAAGAGGGAAAATTCAACTAAGTGTTGAAAAACACTTAAGTTGCATTTTGTGAAGACACGAATCCTTGAAATTTCCGGATGCTCGCTTGTAGTTCCTCGGGATTCGGTTCATGGGTGTTCTTAGCAACAACCATAGTCTTCACAATAGTGTTGTGACAGCGGAGGAGCGCGGAATTGTCTTTATCCAGGATAGACTGGATCTCATGCAAAAAGGCTTGGTGCTTCATCAATGTTTGAATTGAAGCTGCCGAGAATTGTTCGCTCCTCCATTCATTATGAATCCTCATCTATAAATCAACAAGAACCTCTTCTTCTGGAACCAGCTCTCCATCCTGACTTACTATATTGCAAGAGGCCCTTTCACAATGTGAGACAATACCTCGATAGACTTCATCCCGGAATCTCCTTGCATCACTGATCTCCTCAATGAGGGATTTAAGAACAAGGGTCTTGTTTTCCATGAGTTCTTCAAATTCCAAGTACATGACCCTGGAAGAGATGATGGCGTGCTCCTGCAAAATACTTAGCTGTTGTTGGGGCATGGTACGCCAGATTGCCAGACTTTTCTCAACACTTTCCAGATTCTTTTTAAAAGTGTTAGAAGTCTGATCCAGTTTCTCCTCAATGGTTTCCAACTTAGACATTATTTGAAAAATGTCTTTTACCACTTGTACACATTGATCATGAAGCTGATCAACCTAGGAATCCAGTGCTTGTACTTTCTGAGCAGCCCTTTCCACTCCACGAATCGATTCTTGGGAACCAGAAGAACCTATGGAGTTACTCCCTTCAGCAGCAGGTTTTGTGATTTTATGAATGGCTGCCATGAGCTGTCGGTTTTTTTCTTCTAGCTTGTCTTTCTTTGCAAGAAGATCGTCACACCTTTGCTCTAGTGAAGCAACAGAAAACTGAGCATCATGTTTAATGACTTCATGTGTTTGCTTGCCCAATTCTACCCTTGTAACCTTATAATCAGCAGCTGACATTTCATCAAGTGGTTTATCTGCAATAGGTTCCACAATTTCAGCTACTTTCATCTTGTTGCTATCAACAGTTACCCTAGAGATAGTTTTTGCCTTCTTAGCAACTTTGGATCTGGACTGTTTGAGTTGCTGGTAGTCAAAGGCATCAGGTGAGATCTCTTGCTTCTTCCTTTTCGGGGTGAAAGAACTAAGCCATGGAGGCAAAGTCATCAACTCACTTCCAGTAGCAGCCGTAGGCAAAGGAGAAGCAATTTCTGTTTGAATTACCGTGGTCACCCTGGGAGGAATATCTGTTTGAATAGCGACCACGGTTTGCTCAGTTACCAATGGACATGAAGATTGCTTCATGAATTCTTCAAAACCAGAAGTGGAAGTATCAATTTCTGATAACTGAATGCAAGTGGGATTATCTTCAGGAACTTTCAACACACTTTCTCGTTGTCGATCAGGAGAAGGCTCGTATGCTGAAATGAGAACTGCATTCTGAGGAGACTCATCTACGAGCAAATCAGGAGGAGAAAGAGGCATCTCAATGGAAACTGGAGGAATGACCTCGTGAGGCGAGTCTGAAACTGGAGACTTAGGCGCATCGTCAGATTGCTGCCCCTCTTCTGGATTATCCAGATTGATCACCCGAACATGGAACCGTGATTTCTCCTTCCCACGAGTAGTCGTCTCCTCAGGAGGAAGCACTACCGCACGACTAACTCGTAACTTGATCCTTGTGCCCGAAGATGAAGCACCCTCCTTGTTATCAATCTGAATCTCAGACTTCCGTCCAAGAGGCCCTGTAAAATCATCTTCTTTACCAACCTTGATTTTGATAAGTCTAACAACATTACTTTTCAGCCATGCATTAGTGTTGGCCAAGATAGGCTGAAATCTGTCAAGGATGGAGACCTGGAGCTTCCTCAACCCTTCGTGAAGTGTATTCAGGATCAAGTATATGCCCGTCATCGATCATCCCTTGTGGGATATCCGCCAAGTTCAAGTCAATAATTTGCTCAACAGTGAGCCTGCAGTAATCCATCTTCAGAACTTCGGCTTCCGTGAGGAGATCTACCCAGATGTCTTCAATGCGATGAACATGCACAAAGGATTTCTTGATCTTCTCCTTCATACCTCTATAATCAAAATCAGCTCTAGGTTTGAACCTCTTGAGCTTGATTTCATGCAATTCAGCCTCCATGGCCTTAGCCTTCACAGATGTGACAAGGGAGTATCGACCAATTTTCAATGGGTTTGTGCTAGAGATCCCCATTCCAACCTTGTGTCTAGTAGACTGAAAAGTATGAACAGCCATGATCTGTCTTCCCAACTCCATAAGAATTATCTTATCGGTTGGGTATCTTGGAAGCATGTATGGCTGACCATCATAGCATCCAATCCTCATATAGGTGAAGGTGGGAAATTGCAGGAACAAACACCCATACTCAGACACCTTGACCCATGCCTCATTTGATACTCTTTTGTTTCTGAGATCCACGTCAAACTGACACATGAAATATTCGAAGAATGCATCTTGGACTCTTCTGAAATGTA
This sequence comes from Cryptomeria japonica, assembly GCF_030272615.1. Classification (NCBI taxonomy): domain Eukaryota; kingdom Viridiplantae; phylum Streptophyta; class Pinopsida; order Cupressales; family Cupressaceae; genus Cryptomeria; species Cryptomeria japonica. The sequence continues at coordinate 628,994,216 of NC_081414.1, forward strand.
GTCTGCTAGGTTTCAATGGCAACTGGTCATAATATTCCCAAACTGGTATAAGCGAGCGATCACCCTTGGTAGAAAGACCTGGAAAGTGTCTAAGTGACGCTGCTAAATATACCAAATAAGAATTCATGAAGAAGGTCATAGTGGTAGGAACTACTGCAAGTTGTTCGCACAAAGCATCACTGATGATTTCACCCCATGAAATGTGATGCGACTGCCGTATGAACATAATGAATTGATACATCCATGGCTCAAAGACATTGGAGTGCTCAAGGCCCAACATCCTGCTGAGAAGAGTGATGGTGTCTCCTATCTCCCACTTGAAATCACAACAGTACAACTTTGCCCATCTTGAGAAGGAAGGACGTGGCTCTTGGATCCACCTATTGATGTGTCGCTTGCAATCTTTTTCCCTTTTCACATAATACTCTGCTGCACTTTCTTTGGTGATTTTCATATAAATAGGTGCAGGAGGTATTTTGAAGACCTTCTCGATTGTATCCGCATCAAGACGAATTATAGCTTCACCATCATCATTTTTAATGACTCTTGACTCTTTGTCAAAATGATGGGCGCATGCAAGAACGAACTCAGGTTCTAGGGTAGCCACTAGGAAGGAAGATGCATGATGGATATGGCTGTCCAACAACCGCTGCAAGTTGTTATCCTGTAGATCTTCTACCCTGTTGATGAATTCTGCCATATCAACATGCCCTATTTCCGTGTCCCTGATGCGATCCAAAGGAGAAGAAACCTGGGAAGGTGCAACCTCATTCTGGTATTTGTCATATTTGTATTTCATTTTCTTTGGAGTTGGAGATGCCGGCAAATCTGACATTGATTGTGAACCTGGAATGCTGTGATGAAGACTTAAAAGATTTAAGGCAACATCATAGTCAGCTGCAAATATCATTCCTCCTTCTTCAAATGGGTAAAACTTTGATTTCTGAATTTCATGGTTTTGTGAGAGGAAGAGGGGAGATATGTAGAAATGGGAAAATCTGGACTTTGACCAATTTCGGATCTTGGGAGAATTTTCGCAAGTATACAAGTTGGAAAGGACATACATGCAATCAAGGTTTTAAAACCCGAATACAAGTACACTTGTAAATTCGAAAATGGAGAAATGGACGAAAAATGAGATTTTGACTTGCGGGAAATGATGGAAATGGAAAGTACGGATATGGGGAACGTGAATGGATAGAAACGGGAATATCTGGGAAAGTCATTTTTATGAAAATGGGAAGAACTCTTCAACATGTAATCCGGTTTTTAAAACCCGAATTTGCAAAGGAGGGGTATTTCACAATTTCCAACTTGGAATTTTAACCAAAAATGATTAAGTTCCTTAACCGTAGGGGAAGAACAAGAATTTGCAGCGAACTTGTAATCGAGATTAAAAATCCCGAATACAAGTTAGGAGGGAATTTTGGGAAGAACAATGCAATTCAACAATTGCATATTAAGGGGAAGATTTCTTTCACAAAAACCAATTTATAGGGGAAGAACATCACATGCCAAAAATGTAACTAATAACGAAAAATAAAGAAAACAAGAAAATAATAAAATGAAGGGAAGAAAGGAAAGAGAACATACCTTTCTTAAAAATGCAAAATGCTTCTCCAATGATGCAACAATTCTTGAAATGAAGAAGCAAAACCGGTGAAAAGGAGCAATCCGGAATGTCAAACCCTTATCACGTTTTTTGTAAAAATGCCCCAAATATAGCAGCAATCTTAAACTTGGAGGACCAAAATGCCAATGAGAGTGTGCATCCAAGTTTATTAGAGCAAAACGCCTAAGGTAGAAGAAGAAGCAATGATGCCAAATGTTTGAAAACGTTGCCAAAGGTTGAAAACGTGGCCAAAGGGAATCACGTGGCCACCATTATAAACTCCAACGGCATCATTAAATGGTGCGAAAATCCTCTCACCCTCCACGCCTAAGTAGGAAAGGGCAAAACAATTTAGGAGTGTGCAAATTTATGGAGTAAAAAAACGCCCAAAATGTGGGTTAAAAGAACCACGTTTTGCTGATTTGGCACCAAAAACCAGCAACAATAAACTCTAAATGGCGAAAAATGTGTTTGTGAAAGCATGAGAATAGGATAGAATCCTAAACGCCTTGCATCTTCAGCAAATCTCCCCAAAAAATCGCTTTGACATCTTCAACAAATCCATTTTCCATGCAAATCGGGTTTTAGAAGACACATGACAAGTTCGAATTGCCTAAAATGAAGCAAATCGGGTTTTAGAGAGAAAATAACAAGTTTTATTTTCACTTTTTCCACTTACATGCCAAAATCGGGTTTTTTAAGACAAATGGCAAGTTTAAAAATTCACTTTTTCACTTACCAAGCCAAAATCGGGTTTTTTAAGACAAATGGCAAGTTTAAAAATTCACTTTTTCACTTACCAAGCCAAAATCAGGTTTTTTAAGACAAACTGCAAGTTTAAAAATACTTGTAAAAGGGAAATAAAATCCCTACAACAAGTTAGAAACACTTGCACATATGTAATGGGGATTTAAAATCCCTATTACATGTAAAAACCATTAAAGTAGGGGTTTTTTGACCAAACTGCAAGTTTACTTGCAGTTGAGCCAAAAAATCCCTATTTTAACTAAAAATGACCAAAAAACAATAGAAAGATAAAAACATCAAAGGGGAAACTTAAAATAATTTACAAGTGACATATTTAAAATAAAAGTGCACATGTAATTGGTCAAAAATTCCCAATTCCCCTACAAAGACCAAAACAATGAATATCATTAAAACTTGCAGTTTGAGGAAAATTCTCCACCTGCAGTCTGGGTTTTAAAACCCGAAGTTGAAGGAAAGGCATAGCAAACGAACCCAGAATTGGACGAAATTCGAAACGTAGTTCGAGAATGAACTGAGGATTAAGCCAGTCCAAGGATTAGTCGAAATTTTGCCTCAGGAAGCGTGCCATAGAGTAAAAATTTTCATTTTTTAATAAAAATTTCACCGTAGTGGTCCTTCATTTTTGGAAACAAAAATGAGGACAACAGCACACACAATCTACCAAATCAATGGATTAAGGCATGGGCCTTCTTTTGCAAGCGGATTTCAAGATTGGAGGATGATACAGAGAAGAGATACAACAACAATTCATGGTTGAGAGCATAAAATGCTTTCAAGACAAAGATGGTCATGACATGAAAAGAGGAAGGTAACCCCTTTCCCTCCTGAAAAGATAGTACTACCCCAAGCAAGAAGACAAGGATGCAAGTTCCCGTTCCGGTTCAAGATGTCTTTACCAATCTAGAATACTTCAAGTTCTAGCATCCCGAAGCGACATGAAGATCATCACAGACAAAGGATGATGCAGTTAGAGTCGTGTCTTTAGACACATGGAATAGTTTTAGGTTTTGACAAGTTACATGTAAAAAAAATAACTTTGTAATTGCAAGTTAACTCATCACTTGCACTTTTGTAATTACATGTAAAGCAACTACAAGTTGTGTTCAATTAGGACTGTAGTTGGAACAAGTCTTAGTTAGTTATTGAAGTCTTAGTTAGTTATTGAATAAGTCTTGGTGGTTGAGAGAATCTCTCAAGTTAGTTAGGATCCTCCCACCTTTTTTCAAGACTCCTCTTCTATAAATACTTGAGGGGTATATTGTAATATTTATCTTTTGGAAAGCAAGCAAAAACTCTACCAAATTTACAGCAAATAAGTCTTTGAGCTTTCATGTGTAAATTTAAGAATTGAAAGGAATAGAAGGAAATTGCTCAAGCTTTGAGTCTTTGTGCTACATACTTGAGTTTGTGTTCTATATTATCTTTCTTGCAAGTGTTTCTTAAAGAGCTTAATCACATTTGATTTGCAGTCTTTGTGCTGCAAGTATTTGAGGTTAATATAGATTAAAATAAATATTCTATTGAGAGAAGCTGTAAGTCTTTGTGCTTTCACTTGTTCTTAAGAGAATTTGTGAGAAATAGTTGTGAGTCTTTGAGCTTATACTACTTCCCATTGATTTAAGTAGAAAAGAATAAGATATTCTAGTCTTTGAGCTGTTATAATTTGTTCTTGATAGAATTAGTATAGAAAAGGGTAGATAGGACTTCATATATCAAGTCTTTGAGCTTTCAGGAAACTTCATTTCCTTTCTCTCATTTCATTTCGAAAGTTGTTACTGCTGTTTTATATCAAATCGCTATCACTTTTCTGTGAAGAGAAAAGGATATTGTCTTTCTTGAAAGAAGAAGAAAGATTGCTGTCCCATCCTATTTTATTTTCAAAGTTGTAGTTAGATAGGGGGAGCCTTCCCTTAATTAGGAGAGTTTTACTTGCACGCTGTGGTTGAAACCACAATTTTGTATATTTCCCCAAGTGTACAAATTTTTCAACCAACACATTTATATTTCATGATTTCAAGTATCGATTTGCATATATCGATACTTAAACAACATATACAAACTTGCCATTGATCGTGTTATGATCATATTACTTATGCCATGATCGTGTTCATATGTTTCAGATCAGATCGTATTAATATTGCATATCATAGTTATCGTGTATGATAACTATCACCGATTTTAGTTATCGATCTGCCTTTATAATAAACCGATTGTTATCGGGTTAATCAATAAACATTAGCATTTGAAATGACACCGATTGGTATCGGGTATAAACAAAGTTTGTTATTATTTGTTATGAAACGACATCTACTTCATACAATCAAGACATGTCTTGATCGGACATGTCAAGAGACATGCCCGATCAAGGCATGCCTTGATCAAAGGTTATTTACATATATATATGCCATTCGAGTGCTGTAGAAAGACATCGAAATCAATTAATGTTCTATACAGCGATCTGCAATACAAAGGAAATTACGATCAGTAACCAGCAATAAAATATTGAATATATCTTCAAGTAAATATAGAAAGAAAGTCTTCTTAGAAAATAAAAGAGAGACAAAATCTATAATCTTTAGATTTTGAACATAAATTTGAATGTCATTTACAAAGACACCTTCAAAGACTTCATCAAAAGCTTCCACAAAGACACAGCCTAAATTTATACAAAGTAATCATCTTGAAGATTTGATGATAAGAGGTGATAGGTCAAAAGAGGAACAAGAAGATTGATAGATTATTCAAAAAATGAAGATACGTCTTTGCTATCCAAAATTGAACCAAAGAGTGTTCAAGAAGCAAGTAAAGACAAAAATTGGATAGAAGCAATGGACGAAGAGCTCGATCGAATTGATAAGAATGGAACCTGGGAACTTGTTCCAAGACCCAAAGATAAGAAATTGGAACTAAATGGGTCTTTAGGAATAAATTAAATGAAGTTGCCCAAATTGTAAGAAATAAGGCAAGATTTGTGTGCAAGGCATACGCACAAGTTGAAGGTATTGACTTTGAAGAAACATTTAAGAATGTTTCTAGCTTTTGTAGGCTTTAAGAACTTCAAAGTTTTAAATGGATGTAAATTAAGCCTTCTGAATGGAAATTTGGAGGAAGAAGTTTACATGGAACAACTTGATGGATTTATTATTTCAGAAAATCAGGACTATGTGTGCAAGATGAAGAAGGCATTGTATGGGTTGAAAAAAGCATCCAAAGCTTGGTATTCTAGACTAGACAAATACTTGCAGCAGCAAGGCTACATAAGAGGTTTTGTGGACAGCCTCTATGTTAAAAATGAAGGTAATAACATGTTAATTGTTGTTGTTTATGTAGATGATATCATCTTGTAATGTCCCCAATTTGAAATAGGATTTAATAATAAAACAAAAAGAAGAAAAATAAAAATAAAATAAAAATAAAATAAAAATATAAAAGAATAAAATTAAAATAATTAAAACTTAGTTAAGTTTAATGAATGGCCAAAAAGCATGAAATGAAATGTTGTGACCTTCTCAAACATGAGTTATAAAAGGGAGAAGAGAACTTCATTTGAAACAAGTCGAACAACAATTTTAATCTACAATCAGAAGTGCAGACTGCGATGTGCTGCCCTGATTTTTTTTCTTTTGAAATCCAATTTGCTTGCTGTTTGTTTGTTTTCAGTTTATTGCTTGTTTGATGGTTTCTTCTCATTTGTTTTCATCATGATCAAATCAAACATTGAACATTATGCAAAGTACACAAGAAATCATAACATTTATATAATAATTTCATATGCAGCTCATTACTTCTTTTCAGTTCTAACAGCAGCTTGGAAACATAATATAAATTATTATTTCAGACTTGGAATGACCTGCTACACTTGATATTCTGTCCAGAACGTGTCCAGCAATTAGAAAAGCATCAAAAGGTAACAAAACCGTTTCCAAAATGGTCTTCCCAGGCCCCCATTTAATTCATAAACTGCCCAGCTCTTGCCAAAGGTTCAAGCACTATGGGCATCTCCAAATAAGTGTGTTTTTGACCTCTTAATTGCAGCTTTTTACACAGTTCAGCCCCCAATGTGTGACGGACCATTAGGAAGGGCAAACTTGCTAGGAAAAAAATAGAATTATTCACCAATAATCACAAATGATAGCTTGAAAGGCAGCGCTCATCTATAAGGAGCACAACGGACTAGCACCCAAAATGACAGCCTTCATTTTTAGAGAGTTATGAGCAGGAGGAAGCTACAACCACACCCAAAACATTACCAGAATTTTGCTAAAATCTACACCGGCACTCTGCAAATTAAAACTATTCACCCAAAAAGCTCACACCACACCAAAACCTGCAAACTCTCTTCAAACCACACTGAAAATCATCATCTTCACACCAAAATCAAACACTTCCACAAGCCAAAAGATCACCAAACTTTGGACTTCGAACTACAACCAGTGTCCCAACTGAGGCTTTTCGTCCTCAAACAAGTAGATTTGTCCTTTTTGGAAATGCTCCAGCAGCACTTTGTTATGCCTCCAAAATAAAGATCCACAAATGAAGGCTCAATCTCCCTTTTAAAGAATGAGAGTGAATTAGGGCAACTTTAGGGTTTTCCCACTCTTTTGTCATTTTGAGTTTAACTTTATCTTCTCGATGTCTAGGCGTTCCCCCTTTTTGCCGCCTTAAAATATTTTGTATTTTAAATATTTCCTTTTCTCCCTTAGGCGTCCACTTTCTAAGCCATTATTTTAGCCTTCAAGTCAAGGAAATATAATGGTCCCCCTTTTTAAAACAACGTTATTCAACTAGGCCATGGGGTACTTTTTCGAAAGGCTTGAAGGCAACATTAAAAAGATTGAAATGGCCAATAAAACAAATATTTCTTTGAAACCTTTGAACTCACCAATGTTAAAGATAGCACCCCGCACTAACTGAAGAAACTAGTGGCCCACTGACTTACTATAAATAGTAAGTACTAAAAATAACTCCCTGCTAAAAACAGAAAACTCTGTCGGAAAGCACAAGAAACTCCTGCATGATTTCAACTAGGACACAAAGTCCCTTAACCAAAACCATTTAGCCTACAGGAACTCAGAATAGGCTAATGGTACTCCCATGCTGACTAGGCGCAAAGAGGGGACATTACAGAAGTGCAGATCTGAATTAAATAAGACAACAATGAGGAGACATGACCCTTTTAAAGGGATATCTCTTTCCAAAGAGATGTGTCTCCTCAATGAGATACGAGGTTATAAAAAGAATAAGCAATTAATATAGAGAGGGGGATATGGAGAAACGGAAGAAAGAATGGAGCATAGGGATTAATGGAAGGAGAAGGGAATGGGCAGAAAATAAGGGAGTGACTTCTAAGGACAAAAATGATGAAAGATTTTACCTATCAAAAAAAAATGATGAAAGGTTGTGACATTTTGAAGGGGTGGTAATTGTGAAAGGTTGTGACCCTTGCAAAGGGAAGGCATGATGAAGGGGTATGACTGTCCCTCACATAGGAAGTTATAAGGGGGAGAAGTTTTCATTTGAGAAGGAGAGTGGAAGGGGATTCCATTTTAGAGCAGACAAAAAGGGTAGAAAGGAGGATATGGGATGCCATCCTAAAATGCAGAATTCTGAGTATAAACAGCAGACCATAAATGTGCTATCAGCAGATTTGGAAAGGGGAGTATATGTAACCATCAAATGGAATCAGATTGAATGTTAGTAACTAAATATACAATAGTTCGAATATACTTATGGGTTTGGGGTATGAGTTCTTTATGCACAACATGATGAATGTTATTTGCTCATTGATGATTAATAATATGCTGTTGGTTATAACTGTTTATAATAGGCTGTATGTTTATGACTGTATATATATCACAGTGAACATTAATTTATATCCCGTTGTTGTTTATGTAGAATGTGTGCATAGTATTGGAACTCTTCATGTGTTTTGACTGTAACCAGCCATAGTAGAGAAATTGGGGAATTGCAAGTAGGGGAACAGTGATGGGGTCATCTTCTAGGTACGCCACCTCATGGTATAAGACCAAGGAGTCCCATGGGGCCAAGGGGTACAAAGGGTACTGCCTTTGGGCTTAGAAAGGATGGACTTTCAGGGCACCCTATTGTGAATGCTCGTCATGCTCTCTATCATGGTAGATGAATGCATCAAGAATATTCAATCATGGGAAGTAGGATAGAAGTGGCAAGAATGAGGGGAACAGTTATAGGACACCTTACTAGGTACACCACCTCATATGGATGGCACGGGCCACATGAGGCCAAGAGGGATGGTATATTTGATCTTGGGCCTAGGGTAGAGGATCTCTTGGGCACCCTATCAAGTCACCTTATCCTAGCTTCCCTATGATTGGATTTCCCCAATAAATTAGAGATATCTTATGATTAAGTTTATGTTCCTAACCCTAGTAGGAAAGTTTCTTGGAATTGTGATTTTAGGGCAAAAACTAGGGCATTTACAAAAGGGGACATCACACATCTTTGGAGGCAACAGTGAAAATATGTGCAAATAATTTGGTACTACCATGCATAATGAGTTTGAAATTTCAATGCTTGGTGAGCTGTCTTATTTTCTTGGTTTGCAAATATTACAATCAGCTAATGGAATATTTCTTTCTCAAAACTAGTATATTAAGGAAATGCTGAATAATTTCAAGGTAGAAGACTGCAATCATGTGAGTACCCCCATGGTTATAGGATGCAAGTTGAGCAAGGACAATGACTCTCTTGAAGCTAATTAAACATTGTACAAGTCAATAATTGGGAGTTTATTGTATGTCACAGCCACACGCCTTGATATTAAGCAAGCTGTTGGTTATATGGCTTGATTTCAGGCTGCACCAAAGGAGACACATGTAAGTGCAGTAAAGAGGATATTCAAATATCTAAAAGGTACTATGGATTTTAGTTTATGGTATCCAAGAGGTGAAGATTTCACCCTCATAGCATACACAAATGTAGAGTGGGCCAACGTTGTTGATGATAGAAAGAGCACGAGTGGAGGTGCATTCTTTCTAGGAAATTATCTTGTTTCGTGGTTGAGTAAGAAACAACAGTCAATGTCTTTGTCTACAGCTGAAGCTGAATACATTGCAACAATTTCTTGTTATAGATAGCTTCTATGGATGAAGCAGAGTTGAAGGACATCAAGGTAGAGTTTGATCATCCCATCTATATTTTCTGTGACAATACGAGTCCAATTAATATATCCAAGAATCCTGTTATGCACTCCAGGACTAAACATATTCCAATTAAGTATCATGTTTTAAGAGAGCAAGTTGCTAACAATCAAGTAAAGTTAGAATATGTTGCCACCAAAGAACAGGTTGCAAATATCTTCACCAAGCCTCTTCCAAAGGAAACTACTTCTGTGAAAATGCATAGTCTTCAACCAACACCTCCAAAATCCCACCCTTGAGCTCCCAACTTGCAAAAGAACTCTTTGAAGGCCTCCTCCCTCATTCAACTTGCTGGAAAATCAATGGGAAGCTAACCCAAAATTGTTCTCCATTCTTCCCTTTATAATTTGTTTAAGTATGGTGCCAAGCATAAAGATTCTAGTCAACTGGAGAACAAATCAATGGAAGGATTATAATCTATGGGAGGCCAAATAAGTTTCCCTAGAGGGACTTATCAATTCAAATCCGACTCCTGATCCTTTCTTTGACTTTGAACCATCAAATCTCAATGTCGAAACTTGATCTTCGTCATGTATTTCTTCTTTGATTTTATCTATAATTTGTTCATCTGGCCTAGGAGAGGCCTCTCTAATTTCTTCAAGTGTCAGAATTTTAGGAATTCTCTTGTGTATTTGATTCAAAGCTACCTTGCACATCGCGCAAGAGAATTCAGAATGAGCAGTATTGTGGATTCGACAACAATTAGGCAACAATAAATTTTGAATGCGAGCACGGTTGCCTAACTCAACTCCCTGCTGGATATTCTTGAATACAAATCCTCTGAAACTTTCAAACATATCAATTTCTTCATCTGTATCATGATCACTTTCTACTAATATCTCTGTGGAATTCACAATCTCATGATTTTCTTCTATCTTTTCAACTGGGTTTTGAAGCATCAAAACCTCTGCAACTTTTGGTCTGTAATTTCCTAGATCTATTTCTAGGAAAAGAATTTCATTGTCTTCCCCATATTCTTTTATCATCAATCTTAATCTTGGGGTACTATTTATCTTGATCTGGTTTGGTACACCTCTCCATGGCAGCCATATGTGAGAGAAATCGGTCGAAAAGTAACCATTCAGTCTTCGTGACCAATCTCGACTCAGGAGCATGCCATATCCGTCTGGAATGTCTACAACTAATATATCTATGAAGTGCTGGACTCTTGGATCCGCAGCCAACTGCATATGAATATTGTTTAACTCTCCAATCATAGGTACCTCTGTCTTATCTAATTGTGTAACTCTTTTACTAGTTTGTATGGGAATGAGACCCAATTTCTCGCATATAGCCTTTGGCATTACATTACTTGAAGCTCTGGAATCCACCAGACAATTATGTAAAAGCTTGCCGAAAATCCTTACTGAAAGTAAGAATGGGGTTGGCTCATCTTGGTAATTTACTGTTGGCTTATCCCTATGGACTTGCAAGCTTTCTTCTATTTTCACACTTTCTTTGGAAACTTCATCTTTTTTAACTGCGCTCTCGACAGAAGCAATCTCACTCTTAGGAGAGATTCCACCCTTGGTAGGATTTTCAGTCACAACTGGTGAATCCTTAACTCTCTTTACATTATCTCTTGTGAAAAAAGCTTTGCCTTCTACCATATCTTCTTTCTTTGGCACACTTGCTGTTTTTACTAATTCTTCTTTCTTGGGCATATTAGATGAATCTTGAACACTACATGCCTCTTCTGATGACTGTTGAACATTTGGTTCATCTTGAACCACATTTATGCTCGCTTGAGGAACACTTGAACCTCTCTGAATGCTGGAACTGGCTTGAGCTGTTGCTCTCGCGACAGTATTCTCATTTAATCCATTCATTAATGTATCTCTGATATCAGGTACCTTCATTAGTTCAAACAAGGGTAGGCTTACCTTGACTTTCTTGAATTCTTCTAAGACACATAGACCCAACCGCTTCAACTCTTCTCCTTGAGGGGGAATGTTCTTCCGTCTATACTCAAGTGAATCTTGTGGATAGCTTGGTGTATTGCTAGCACTTGGATTTGGTGGCGTAGAAAAATTGTTCGGAGTAACGGAAGTAGTTAAAGGCTCTTGATTCCTCTGATTCCTTTGATAAACTCTTGGTCCAGTGTTTCCTGACGACTGATGAAACACTTCTTTAATCCCTTCAACTAAAACACTATTATTTAATGGTGGGAAATAGTAGTCTGGATCTTCAATAGGTCCATTAGCTAAAGCAGGTGGGAACTGAGAATTAGGCGGAACCATAGGTCCATTCGCCGATTCTGGAGGGAATCTTCCACCTTGTTCGCACATTAAACTTTCTTCATAAACTGGAGGAAACTTGAAATCCTCAACGATCAATGCTTGGTCATATCTTGTAGTCGGGACAATTTCATATCTCGTTGTTGGAATGCTTTCTGAAGCTTCATTATTTCGCACTTCCTGCTGGAAAATGTCAGCAGCAACCTTGAATTCGAGACAATGCAACTTTGAATGCTGACTAGTGTTGTGTAATCTGCACCAATTTGATAAGGTAGCCTCCGCGAGGAAGACTTTGTCAGCCGGTCGACTTTCCGAAGTAGGCAGATTGTCAAGGGGTGACGGCACATTTCCATTGTTGGGCGCAGTATTCCACGTTCTCTTCTGATAATTCTGATTATTGCCACGATATCCTTGGTTATTCTGATTGTTGTTCTGATAATTCTGATTGTTACTTTGGTAACCTTGATTGTTGTTTTGATTACCACCTTGATAATTTCTATGCATACTGTAGAGCTGATTGTTCTGGTTCCTCAGGTGAGTAACCTCTGTAGATAATTTCTTTACTTGGTCTATTAACTCTTTCATTTTTTCTTTCTCCTCCTGTGTCCTCGTGGATGTCACAACATTTTGTAGGTACACTGGATGCGTTTGTGGAGCTTGAGAAATGGGTGCTCCAAGATGGAGTACCAACTGATTTGATGGCTGAGCAACTAGATACATCGGCTGTGGAACTTGATTCATTATCGACGTATGATGCACCAAAGCTTGGCTTAAATTCTGAATTTGATTTGCGGCCGCAGGCGACCCCAAATTGAGTAAAGGTCCACTAAGATTCTGACGTAATATTTTACTAACTTCTATTGCCTTCGCATATGCTTCGTTCAAATTTGCTGGAGAGGGAGGAGTTCGCACAAACAGCTGTAAGTGGATCTAAAGCATGATAGTATATCTCTCGAGCATCTGGAATGAGATAAGGAGTCTGCAACCTTGTGTAAGCTTTCTGGAATCGGTTGTTGAATGAATTGATAGGTTCATTCTCTTGTCTTTTGCACTCAACAAACTGTCTATGCAACTCCGATGGGGAAATTTGGAATCCAAACTTTCCAATGAATGTCTCTTTTAATTCTTCCCATGAGGTGATGGATCCTGCAGGTAAATGGATGAACCAATGATACGCTTCTTCTCCTAAGGAATAGGAAAAAAGTCTGCAAGCAACATCTCCATACTCAATTGGTCTATTTCTCAAATGGTCTTCAAACATCGTGATGTGATCTTCCGTCGTTCGGCTTGAGTTGCCAACATTGTTCTTTGAACAAAAATTCTCCGGATTCTTCGGCATCTCATGAATGTCATTGAAAGCGAGTGGTGACGGGTTGGTAACCAACCAAGTAGCACCGTTTGGAGGTGGTCCTTGATTCTCGGCCATCTCTTGGTCTTCTTGTTGAAACTGTTGAGCTTCCTCTGGATTTGGATCTGGAGGATCTGAAAAAGTATTGTCTTCTCTCAGCATGTCCCTTTGATTGAATAATCTATCTCTATCTGCTATATCTGAATTCGGTGAAGCCTCCCGCCTTCCAAGTCTGGATCTGCGAGGAGTCCTCAACTCACAATGTCTTCGATCTCCAGGAGTAGATCTTAGAATTCTTTGAAGTCTCTCGGGTGAAAAGGAATTGATGCGATCCAGTGTGATCTGTCTAGGATCAATCCAGACTTGTTGTAATCTTTGAGCAAGTAAATCTCTTTCAATCTGCTCCTCAATTTGTTCGTCAATTCGTTCAGCTATCTCTTCTTCTTCGTCCAACACAAGAGAAACTCCGATGTATTGTGGTGCACTTGTTTTCACTTCCCAAGCAAAGTTGTTCAAACTAGATATAATCTTTCTTTCGTCTCCTAGGTTCGGTTGCTTGAACTCAAGTTCGTCCAATTCAAGCTCGTTCGTTCTATCAGGATCAAGCAGCACCATGGTATTTCATACTAACTTGAAATCTTCAACAGGTTCAATTTCTTTCAGGCGGTTTGGTAGACTGGTTCTCACGATCAACTGCTTCAGGAACAATGACAATCAGAGGCAAGCTTCCCAACTGCTCTTCTTTGTCTATCACTTTTCTCACTTGTCTGAATTCAGCATGACTACTTTGGTTTCTCCAAGCAAGAGTGTTGAATTGTGAAATGATATCTCTTTGTTCACCTTGGATAAGTTCTTCTTCAGGCAACACCATTCCGGAACATAATCTTCGAATGACTGCAAGTAATGTTGAGCGCGGGAGTAGGGACAAAAGTCCTGGATAACTCCTTGCGAATATAAATTGATAGAATCTGTAGTCTAATTGCTCACGCATTCACTGCGTTCAGGCCCTCCTTCTAGCGCCAATTCTTTGTTGATGTGTTTTTATGCACATAACAATACAAAATAAATTACCAAAGTAATTTACCCTCTCTTGAACAAAATCACCTCAGATGCTAAGAATGAGATCAACTAAAATCATTCCAAGGTTTCTACATGTCAGGTCTTGACAAGTGGGTAAGTTCAGTGGTTGATGTGAATTGCTGTGTTTCACTTGGGGGCTTACACAAATGTTTGGATTATCATGAATGATGCGGAATAGGTGTGCTGACAACTTAAGATTTATCAATATGGCTCTGGATTTACTTTTTACTAAAAAAGGGGGAAAAAGAATAGGGTTCAGGAAATCTATTCTAAGACTAGGAATGTAGGAAATGATGAATGGATTTAGTGGAATCAAACCAGGCAAGGTCTCACAATCAGGTATTGACACAAGCTAAGTGCAATCATCTAAGGTATACTTAAAGATTTTCAGGCTATCACCATCAAACGTAGACACCATCCAAGTTGATGCTTGTCAAGGGACGAGTAATAGTTGAAGTTATGTTTACTTAAATTCCAGTTGACCACACAAGGCGCACTTACAGCGGCAAGAGGCTAGTGGTATGGATTAAGGATTCCACACAAATAAATTCAACAAATCTTCCACTCAATCTAACATACATGAAAATAAATTCTAATCTAACTTGGAGGAATTGAGAACCATGAATGCAAATACAACACTTGAAGAGCAAAATCACCAACAATTGAACAATGATTAGGATTCAAATAGCTGCAGCATATACCAACAATTCTACAAAAACTCTCCCTTACAAATGAGAGACAAGGGGGCATATATAGAGTCTCTTACAAAAATGGATGGCCCAGATTGATCTAAGATCAACGGCCGAGATCATGCCAACAAAACCCTAGAATTGCCCTAATTAGGGTTACGTCAAAAATGGCGCCACCAACATATGGCCCAATGAAAAGATACCTAGTCATCATATAGGGAATCTTCTAGAAGATTCTTCCCTGCATCTCTCTCTCTCCTAGCATACTCCAAGAATCTAGCCAATACTGAATCTAACTCCTCCATGGAAATGCTAGGCAAGGTATCCTGCTGTAAATCAATCACGTCCAGTGAATCCGAGCAAGCATTCAAGGTGTTCTCCCATTCTGGCATGAGCTTCTGCGAACTATGAACATGAATCAACAAAGAGACCAAGTCATCTATCTGACTCTTCTTCAAAGAGTCCAATTGGCAAAAATACATAAATTTCATCTTGTCTCTTAATTCGGCTAAGTGTAAACTACTAGCATCACTAACATCAACACCCAATAATTCCTTAATCGAGGCAAGGATCTTCATCTGAATGTCTTGAATTAATCCTTCCATCTCCATACAACTCGATTGGGCGTTCTCATAAGTTGATTTCTTCAAGGCTAATGCACAATACCAGCCATGGAAATCATATTTGTTTCCACTGTGCACAATGTTCTCGCTGACCAAGGTGGAATTAGGAACCTTCTTCAATGCCAGGAGGCGTGGAATAGTCTTGTCTTGAATAGGCCGGAATTCTTCCCAAACTCCCTCCAAATACTGGATTCTGAATACGAGTGTTGTTGTCTTATCATATGCATGGACAAACTGAGTAAGGAAATCATCTGCCTGCTTTCTTGTGCTTTCAATCCACTTTTCCACCTCTGAGTGTGTACCTCTCGCTACCTCACAGTGTGAATGTATTCCATGGTCAACTGCAATAGGGGAAATAAGGGTGGGATCTCCATGCCTTGTCCCTGCGATATACTCTCTGAGTCTAATATTTTCTTCTATGTACCTTCCATTCTCCGAAACCGCTCTGTCTGACCTTGCATTGATTGACTGGAGGTTGTCACCAATCTCCTGGAATTCCAGCTCTGTGGATGTACAACCAAGGGCGACTGAAGTGATCTGGAAATCCATAGGAGTAGCAATGTCCGCTGTCACACCTGCAATAGGAATAGCAATCTGCGCAATCCGCATTCCTCTCATCTCTAGCTATGTGCGACAAAATCTCCGCTCTCTTGGGCTCCTTCTTAGCACTCCTAGCTAGGTAGTCATCAATATCATCAATAGGCTGTACCTCTATCATTTGTTTACTTTTCTCCATGCTTCTCCTCAGCCATTTAGGAATAGCGGCCATTTCCATACCATCATCAAGACATACTTCTCGATCAAGTCCTTTCAATGCCGAAATAACATCATCATTATCATCAAGATTACTCCTGGTCCAATCATATACTTCATTTCCCAAGCTAACTTCCAAAAGGACAGTAGGGGATTCCGACTGATCATTATTCTCATCAGGAGGTGTAGATGTCGCTGTGGCATGGAATTCCTAAATATTCTCTGGTAGTATCACTGTGTTGGAACACTGCTGAGTCTCCTTATTTTGTTTTGTTACTTCAATCACTTCGATTGATGAGACACTAGGAGGGGGTGAAGGAATGATAAGTGGAGTGATAGTCTTCTGTTTCTTCTTCACCTCCTCAATCTTCTTCCCTCTGGCCTTGACTTCTCCAGGCGTGTTCTTCCTTCTCTTGGGAGCTTGACTCTCTTTGTCTACATGAATCCTGACATCACTGACAATCCTCTGATCGTCCTCGGAAGTAGACTCTTCCGGCTTCATCCTTTCATAAGTGAAGGGAACACCCATGTCAACTAATTTATTCATTTGTATATCCACCCATAGGCGAGAGAAATTCAAGACCTCTCTCATCAATATATTCAGGTCAATCTCTTCTAACTCTGACCAATTAGGCAATAGGATTGCCTTCTTCATTTCACTCTCATACTGTGGATGTTTATGATCTCTATCATCTAATACCTGATCAGGAATGAGGAAAAGTCCACACTTCCTCATGAAATCCACTGACATTCTGGACCACATTCTTCTCTTCATTGCTTGCTCGTCCATCAGGTTAGCCCAATAATCTTCTATGTCAATCTTATGAGTGAACTTCTCTCCTCTGATCCTTCCGACCTTCTTGTCTGGATCGAATCTTTCTCTCTTCTTATATGTAGCAAATCGATAGAATGCAAGCTCCTC
The DNA here is from genome assembly GCF_030272615.1 of Cryptomeria japonica. Taxonomy (NCBI): domain Eukaryota; kingdom Viridiplantae; phylum Streptophyta; class Pinopsida; order Cupressales; family Cupressaceae; genus Cryptomeria; species Cryptomeria japonica. The sequence goes on from NC_081414.1 coordinate 629,011,426, forward strand.
ATCTGCAGTGCTGGCGGCTATGGCGGATTGGCAAACTTTCGACGTCTTCCCAACTGAAATAGGGAATGTCATTCCTGTTCTGTGCTTCTCTCTCTGGATAACATCGAACTCTAGAAGCTGTCTCACCACTTCCAACAATATCATTCTGTCGGTAGGATACCTAGGAAGTCTGTAGGGTTCAGATTGAAACCCATGAATCCTGAGGTATGTGAAAGTGGGGAACTGCATATACCACGATCCATATCTTTCTATTAACTCTGTTGCCTCCTTGGACAATCTTCTGTGGATTCCGCCTTGCAGCATCCGTGTGATGTACATAGTGAATGCATCATTCACTCTCTTATAGTCTTCAATTCTGTGCATACTCAGCTGGGGGTAGCATTCATAACTCTTAAATTGTCCTTGCCCATTCCCAACTTCACCTTTGCATATTAATCCTCTGTATGAAACAAATCGTGCAAGCAGGTACACCAGGTAGGAAGTCATGGTGAATGACTTGGACCGCTCTACATTCCTCAGCTGGAAATCCAGATTGTCACTTATAATCTTGGACCAATTCACTAGTGTTCCTCTAAGACAATCCTGGATGAGGTAGAACATCCATCCATCAAATATCGCTCCCTGCGGCATCCCCATCACTCTGTTGAGTAGGAATATCAAATCACTATATTCCTCCTTGAAATCTATGCACATAAGTGTCTTGGGAGCCTTGGAATGATGAGACCTAGGCTCAATCATCCACTCTTTGTTAATTAAATTCTTACATACACCCATCTTCTTTGTGTATCTGTCTGCATAATCCTCCTTGGTCACATCCTTCATGTCTGTTCCACGTGGAATTCCGAACACCTCAGCAATGGCATCCTCAGCAAGGTAGGCGATGACAACGCCTTTAGGACTCTTGATCATTCTTGTGAGAAGATCGTAACATCGTGCACATTCTAGGATCAGCTCACTGCACTGTATGGACTGTGGAAATCCAGCGGCATGGAAAATGCCACTCTTCATAATATTCGCATATGCTGGGGAAGGAACCTGATCTCTGACTCCGAACATCCGACGTTGCATCTGGTCGAAGTCCAGGAAATGCATATTTGTATCAGCGATCTCCTTCCATCTGGATGAAATCTTAAACTCTGGATAAAATCCAGTCTCCAGCGTCTTCAACAGTTTTTTTCTTTCCTTGTATCCTGACTTTGACATCGCACCTGTACGAAGCTCGAAGTTAGACTTAGGAAAATATTCGTAATAAAATTCTTGACTATCTTAAGATTTAGTTAATTCAGAGCATGGAGTCAGGAAAATAATCCATACACTTGGTAAATTTTAGCAATTAAGTTCAAAGTGTGACAACACTAAGGCATGGAAGCCTTCCATAAAATTCATTTATACCTCCTTACGCTTAGAAAATATGCAAGCTAAAGTGCAAAGGAGTATACTGGATTGATGATGACTAAGGAAAAGTGTGAAAGGTTGTGTTTTCACACAATGAATGTTTGAAGACACCTTCCGCAGTCAACAATGGAGGTCAAAATTCTAAAGACAACTTGAAAATCAGACTTTTAAAACATGTTGTAATCTTCAAAATGTGCATAATCTTGATAAAAATCAGTTCTAATGATCAAAACAATTATTTTCTGGAATGTAAGTATGGCTGGTAAAATTTAGTTTTCTGAGGACAAGTCTGAAAATCGGATACTTCAGACTTACCAGCACCTTGCAAAGTGGTTTAAATCCCTGAAAATGATGAAAAATTGCTAAGGAAACAACCCCAAGCAAATTCACCAAAATTGGTTAGGTGGCTGGAAATGAAAATTTCTGAGGACAATCGCCTAACAATGGAGTTTCAGACTTGCAACAGCGATAAAATGGTCTGAAAAATGCACAGAAAACTCCATAAAACACCTCCAAATGCTAAATGTTTAAGTTGGAATTGGCTGGGCAATAAAAACTTAAGTCTGAAAATTAATGGCAGCCATTAATGGAGGTCAAAATCTGAAGCAAACCTCAGATCTGAAGCGAATCAACAGGCTGGAAATGATGGCAGCCAACAAGAATGCACGAAAATCATCAAAATGCGGCACCGAATCACCTCCTTAGCAAAATCAAATTTTCCCAACTATGGCGCCAAACTGAAATCTGAAGATTGATGTCAATGGCAGCCTTGATCTGTAGTAGCAAGGATGGCACCAATTTGGAAAAAATCGCCCAAGTTGGGATTGGATACCCCAAACACAAAAAATTGCCTTAGCAAAAATCGAAATTTTCAGAATTCTGAAAAATGTTGTTAATGGCAGCAATCTGCAGCAATGAAGGTTTGAACAGCAAGCAAAAATGGTGGAGGAAAAATCGCCGAAGTCTCCAAACATGAAATTGCCAACTTTCACCAAAAAATGCTGAAGTTTGAAAAAATCGCCAAACTTAGCAAAATCGAAATTCTGAAACTGGTCTTTAATGGCAGCCAAGAGGAATAAATCAGCAAGTTGGAAAAAATGGAGGAAAATAAATCCTCAATCCCACACTTCACAAAAACGCCTTGCTAAAAATTTGCCCAACTTGGAGAAAAATCGTTTTCATGGAGACACCTGGTAGAAATAATAATAAAATAATGCTGAAGTTTCTCTCATATACTAGCTTTCACCTCTCACTTTCACCACACAAGCAATGTGGGATAAATCACTTGTAGAAATACTTGTTTGGTGAAAACCTAACTTGCTTCTAGAAGGTTCAAACATTTAATAATTATTGCAAGTTATTAAATTTGCTTTCAAATTTTAAATAATCATCAATAATTATTTAAAAGCAATTAAAAATGGGGCTTATTTATTAAAATATTGCAAATTAAATCCAAAATAAGCCTCCAAGGGAAAATCGATATCAGCTGGGATTGAAAATCCCTTTAAAAATCACTTAAGTGTCAAAATTTACTCCATAAGGGAAATTCGATGTGAGTTTGGACAAAAATCCAGACAAAAATGCACTCAATTTGCAAAAATCACCCCTTAGGGGAAATTCGATGTGTGTCTGGACAAAAATCCACACTCAAAACTCTCTTAACTTGGAAAGATACCTCCCTGGTGGAAATTCGACCTCAGTCTGGATAAAAATCTGGACTCAAAACTCTTCAAAAATATTCCCAGTGGAAAATTGATTCCTGTCTGGATGAAAATCCGGACAAAAATCCTTACAAATGCTCTCAGGGGAAATTCGATCCCTGTCTGGATAAAAATCTGGACAAAAATCCTCACTTAGTTGTCACAAAAATCCTGGTGGAAAATCGACCCAGGCATGGAATTATCCTTGCACTCCAGTCCGCACTCCTGGTGGAAAATAGATGGCAGTCTGGATAAATCCTGACACTTAGCCAAATTTTAACACTTCCAAGGGAAAATCGACCCAGGTATGGATAAACAGTGGGGGAAATTAGTGGCGAGTATGGATTCTAGGGGAAACCCATGTGTAGTATGGATTTTGAGTGGGGGAATGGGTTGGGTAGTCTGGAATGTGAGGGGAAAAGCACCTCTAGCATGGAATTTGACCCTTTAACCCTTGGAATATGAATTTCCCTTAGGATTTTATCATTTTAACCACTCAAGATCACTCAGCGACTTTAAATTTAACTGGACTTGGACTAATTTTCCAAAAATATGAGCAAAACGCTAGGAAAATATTGGAATAAAGTACTAAACCAACTTAAATATTACCTTAGGAGCGAGAAAACAACTCCAAAAGGTTTGTGAATACCTTGGCACTTTAAAATCACTTGATGCGCGTGTTTAAAAACACGTTAACGTTCAAAAAAGGTTTACACTTAGCAAAACTTAGGATCATTAAAATATCAACTTTTGCAACTTGATCCTATAACTTCAAAAACCCTAGACGACACTAGGCATGATCAAAACTCCGAGACTTGGGCATGGGAAACACAAAATTGCCCACTAAGTAGCCAAAACCCTAACCTAACAACGCAAAAAGCCAGCAAAGAGGGGGTCCCCGTTAGCAATGGGGCGATGTGTGAAAAGGTCACAACAGAATGTAACTCGAATGCTTTTCTCTTCTCGTGGCACCATTCTTCCAAGGTGGTTAAGGAATCAAGTCAAGGAGTCAACTATTAGCTACTCTTAAATACGGCGCCTGCTCAACAAGGACTAATTGCAAGTCAAGAAGTCAAGTGTAATCCTAACACATGGCATGCAAGATTCTCTTCTCAAAGTAACTTCACACATCAGTGCCTCAATGAGGGTCAAAGACATGTAAATGAAGGTCTAACGTGCAAATTGAATAGACAATAGGCAAGTGGCCCACCATCCCAAATGGCCTTATGAGGGTTTGTGACCCTTAACTTGCATAGGTTTTCATAAGAAATTGAAGAAAGTGGCAAATGGGCTGTCTATAGATAAGGGCTAAGGTTTGCAAGGAACCTACAAAGAAAATAATGTCAATACATAGGAAAATAAGAGAAAGAGAATGCTTGTTTATTAAGTTTGTGGTGCCAGTTCAAGGAGGTGATACTGCCAATAGAGCATAAACTCTAATTACAATATCCAGATTCATATATGAGAAAGGAGGTTCTTGACATTGCCCCTCCTTCAAAAAAAGCTGTCCTCAAAGCATGAGATGTGGAAAATGTGACAAAATGGTTGCTGACTCCCTAATTGCATCTTCAGGTTGCATTCCTTCCCTTTGCACCAGAACCTCCTTGATGGTACAAGTGTGAAGTTGCCTAACATGGGTATCTAAGATCACTGCTGGTTTCAAAAAACATGGAAGACTCACTTTTTGTACTCTCTGCATGAGAAAGCTATTTACTGTAATTATTAATAGGGGTTCTTAATTCCTCTAGCTTTAGGCATGGCATGGAGAGACTCTATTGTGCCTGACCAACATGATTTTGTGCCTTTTATTCCTTCACAAGATGCACTTTGCATTGGGTTACATTGTAAAAGCTTATGCTTCTACACTTCTGAAACCCAAAGAATGGTTTCTCTTGTTCTTGTGCCAAAATGATGGCGGAAATCAAAATAGTTTAGAGTATAACATTACAATAGTTAAGAGACCTCAAAATATCAGTTTTTTGTATTATGTTTTGTATTTCTATCCTAATCATTCTTTGAAATAGGGGCTAGCAGCAGCTATTTTATAAACCAAAATGATGGTAGCTCCAGAGGAAATGAATTAACATTTATTAAACATTTTCCAAGGTCAGAATATAATCATAAAAATATAGAATAGATTGTGCCATACACAGACCTCCTCAAATTGCATAATATGGGGAGTTTATTGAATATCATCTATTGTATACTGTATAACTTATTAATTTTTGTCCAGCTTGTATGCTTTGATATCTATATTTATTAGGACTCTTAAATTAGTCTACTGTTGAAATAGGATAAACATTGAGTGCCTGCAAGGTTCAAATTCACAGGATTACAAATTTCTCATTAAAGCTGTACAAGTTATGACATGTTCTACAGTTCTACTATGCCTCTTGGTGGTGACAATTAATGTTCCATCTGATTGCACCTCTTTTGCAGGGTATTAGAAAGATGGATTGGCCCATTTTAGAACGTTGGGATGTGCCCTGGGATTGGAAAGCAACGTTGTTTACTATAATGGCAAGTGGACTGAGGTGCTTTCTGGGCCTGCCTTGGAAAAAAAAGATTACACTGAATTTCAAATAGTTTGCATTGCAAGTGTATTTTAGTCTTCTTATGGGAATTTAGAAAAACAGCGGTGCTTGTTCTCTAAGTAGAGATTTCGTTTTCAAATTATTTCATTTTACTTTCCTTGGATTTAAATTATCCTTTTCCAACATGGTCAAATGGTTTGTTAATACATGCTACTGATTTGGATTTCAATCTGCTTATACAAAATTGGGATAAAATTGTTTAACAGACCTAAAATCTGGCATACATGTCAGTTCTTTTTTAGAATTATGTAATGTCCCCTTTGTAAGAGACATTAGTTTTGCCCTAGATTTGCCCTAGATATGATTTTTAACCAATAGGAAGAGGGTTAGAGGGAAAGTATGTTTATCTCTTTAGGAATAAAGACCTGCAAAACAAAGTTAGGAAACATTCTACAAATCATGCTACATAAATAAGTAATGATAACAACAACTATAACCAAGTTAAAAAAATGATTGAAAATAAAGAGAGAACGAAGTAAGCACACATTCGATTGTTAATACAGAAGTTAGAAACATGAACCGTGATTTACTAATGGTTCATACTGCTACTTGGCTACTAATGAAGCCTCAAGCATAGTAAGCTATTATGGATGCTTGATAGGGTGTCTTGATCAACTGTTCCCCCTTATCAAGTCCAACCGGATAGGGTGGCTTATCAAACCGTTACCCCTATTATACCATCCATGATAGGGTATCTTATGATTTATCAAACTGTTCCCCCTATCTTTCCATATACGATAGGGTGTCTTGATAAACCATTCCCCCTATCTTTCCACATATGATAGGGTGTCTTCTCAAACCGTTCCCCCTATCTTTCCACGCATGATAGGGTGTTTTATTAAACCATTCCCCTATCTTTCCATATATGCTAGGGTGTCTTGATAAACCGTTCCCCCTATTTTTCAGTATCATAATCAGCATAGATTGATTTACAGTGCTCAGATTTTAAGTTACAGTATTCAGATTATCACAGAATACCTATAATCAGGTTACAATATTCAGATTATTACAGAATTCCCATAATCAGATCTATGTTCAGAACATGTATAAACAATATTATCAGCAGCATATAACTTGTCATAATATGCAGAAGTATGTCCAGAACATGTATATACAATATTAACTGCAGCATAACTTGTCATAAATATGCAGAAGTATGTCCAGAATGTGTATAAATAATATTAACAGCAGCATAACTTCATATGCAGAAGTATATATATAGTGACATTATGCTATATTGGATAATTGTAAGCAGCAGTACATTAATCTGGAGAATGAAGATATAAACATTATTACTATTTATGTAGATCACACCACCAAACAGATTATATAATCACACAACTAGGTGTCAAAATTGCTGTAGTTATCCCGTCTATCCTCTAATGGTTGAATGATTGACGAATAATTGATTGATTGAATGAATTCCTTTGATTATATGATTTGAGGTAGTGATGAGTGATAATGTAGTGAAGGCTGGTTTGATATATTGGTGAATGATGATTGAATGTATGCTGATTTGATAGGAGAATTTGCTGCTTGATTGTTGCTTGATTGGAATAATTGGGATGATGATTGATAAGTGATCATTGAATAATTGGAATGATCTCTTTTATACTTCATTGGTAAAGGGTCACCACCTTTCATAAGACTTGGGTCATGTTGATGTTTGTTTTATCATCTACCAAACATTAGAATAGGATACTTGAAGGTATTCTACCCTCTCCTAAAAAATCACTACTGATTCCAAGGTCTTTATGTGAAAACGAGCGACTTTAGTGAAATAGCTTCTTGGGTAGTGTATGCTGAAAATCTCAAGGGGGACTTACATTAACAATTGTCTATTGAACTGCTGGACTTAGACGGATTTAGCAATTTTAGGCTCTTCCTTTTTTTTTGGGATTTTCTGGGATTTAGACTTTCAAAAAGGATAAAAGAGATAGGGTTCAGGAAGGCTAATCTAATCCTACGAACTCCGGAGACAGTATCAATTGGGTGTTCTTGGGAAACCAAACTTTGCTTCGCCACACTAAGGACAACTACACAAAGCCGGTGCAATCTTCAATGGGTTGTGCTTATGATCGAAATGTTGGGATGCCAGAGGATGGGCTCAGACTAAATTTGCACGGTGAAATGGAAATCATCCATTCACCAAAAGTATGAGCGGAGATACACCATCAATTAACACGTATCAAATCCTTCATTCAAATTAACAACAATGGAAGCAAATCTAGATTAATTTTAACTAAGTGTTGAGGAAATTGAAACCATGCAAATAATTCAAACAATAGGGATTACAAAGCCTTAAGAGAAAGCGCACATGCAATATATTATTTGGAAATGACCTTACGCAACAATATGTCAAAAACCTCACTCTCCAAATGAGAGGAGGTAGCCTTACATAGTTTTTCAAAAATAAATGAACGATCGAGATCAAATAGTGATCAAGGGCCCAGATTGAAAACTACAAACCCTAATTAGGGTTTCCCAAAGCACTATCAGCTTGAATGAATAAGAAAGTGACATGTGGCACAACTGCTAATCTCACTGAGGTGAGTGTCCTGTTTCCTCTTTCGCAGATTCGATGTACTTGGACACAATAAGCCTAACCTCCTCCATAGTGACACTTGGCAAGCTGCCAATCTGGAAGTCGATGATATCCACATCATCTGTACATGTGGCGAGGATGCTTTCCCACTCAACTGCTTGAGCAAGAAAGTTCTCATTGATGAAGAGAAAATTGGTAATCTTTGAAAGATCACCCTTGTCAGTCATCCTTGAGTCTTTGAAGAAGCTCGACTGAATCCTGGCTCTCAGGTTTTCTGCCTGCAAATGCTTCTCCCTTATACTCTCCTTTTTCCAGATCTCTGATGCTACATGAAACAACTTATTCAAAATCTCCCTGACACTCTCCTCTGTTTCAAAGCACTTAGTCTCGGATTTCTTCAAAACTTCAATCCGAGTGACCAAAGCATAATACCAGGTGTTGAAATCATACCTATCCCCAGCCTGTATGACACCTGCATCCACCAAACTTCTCTTCGACAAGCCTCGGATAACCTTCAGATGTGGAAGTATTTCATCCTGAATTTCCTCCATGTCTTCCCGATTTGTAGCTAGGTCCTGGATACGGTTGACCAATGAAGAGGCAGACTCGTGTTGATACTAAGTTTTCCACAAATACATCAGCCCGTGCTGAAGCATCTGAAATCCACTCTTTGGCCTGTGTGAATGTGCCCTTCATATCCTCGTAATCCTTCATTGACTCCTGTTGAAGAGGCTGTGGAGGGGTGACCGGTATCTCATGGTTGAGTGGCCCGGTAAGATGGAGAACATACTTCCTCCATTGCTGGTTTTCTTCCTCAACCCCCTTTCTCTTCTCTCTCTCCTAAGCTAAACTCGCCTTGAGGGCATTACAAGAGTCATCGAAGTACTGGACTTCTTGGTCTTGGGTAGGCTTACCCAACTCTATAGTGGTGATCTTATAATCTTCTGGGGCAACATTATCCCTAGTTTTTCCTTCCTTTGGCACCACTATCTGAACTGTCCTGAATCCTGCACTGTCTCTTTGAATCAAAGAGAACTTTCTGGCCGATTTGGGTGGCTTGACTATGACTGGCTCATTCACCTTCTCCAGAAATGCTATTGCGATCTCTTCAGAATGGGCTTCCTTAGGGACCTTAGCCCTTATCCTTTCCCTCATCCAATCAGGAATGGTTGACTGCTCTACGGTATTCTGATCAAACCCATCATCTGCCCTTCCTGGTTCAGTAACTATACCATCCAAGAAGACTAATGGAGATGCAGGCGTTTCAACTTCTATAGCTGTATTTAGAATTTGCTCTCTATCCGGACTTTGGACAACTGCTTTCATTACTTCCTCAATCGAAGGAGAAGGCACTCTCACTTCATTATTAACCTTACACATGTGCATCTCCTACTCCTCAATTGCATTCTGATTAGGCACGACAGATGCGACACTCGGGATGGAATGACCTCCGTTGGATTCCCGTCTCTCCCCTACAACCTTCTTTCCTATGGCCTTTCCAGAGCTTCCAACTAACTCCTTCCTCTTTCGAGACCCAACACTCTCTAGATTCCGAGCATTGCCTGCAAAGATACAAGGGTTGGAGGATAGAGAGTCATCTACTCCCATCAAGTCATAGGTCAGGGTCACACCTTTAGACTTCAATGGTTTCGTCCTTTCAGAGGTCCACCATTTAGAATATTCGACAACTGACTTCATGAGGTCTGCCAAATCTGATCTCTCTCCCTCTGACCAATCTATCGAGGCTAGTGGTTCATTCTTCATCTTTTCAAAGCCTGGCTGCTGAAGCTCAAGGCTGTCTTCTACTTGGTTAGCAACTCTAAAGTCTAAACACCTCCATTGCTCTTACTAGGCTCAAGGGAATCCTTGACCAAAATCTCTTCCTGACCTCGAAACTATTGGCTGCGTTAGCCCAATAATCTTCTAAATCAACCCTATGCTCAAATGTCATCCCTTCGATCCTTTTTATTTTGTGGAACAGATCAAAATTCTTCCTTGCCTTGTATTGATAAAAGGGGTACCAAGCCAGCTCCTTCTCAGCAGTGGCAGCAGCTTGTGACGACGGACATGTTTCCAGTCCATTCCCAATCATGAGAGAGGAGGTGTTAAGATATAGCCCTCGTGAATCTAACTGATGGTAAATCGGTTATTATCTGGAGAGTGATATATTAACAGAGCATACAGTTTGGAAATTAAACATAAACAAACTAATTGTTATGAACGGTTGCCTCCGTAGGGACATGTCCATACGTGGCAACTGCCACATATGGACATGTCCCTACGTAGGCAACCTTTCCTCTTGTATTTAAACCGGATTCAATGATGGAGACGATCAATAACTCACGGCAATCAGTCTTCCAGAATCGCTGTCATTATTCTTCGATCCATATTTCACAACATGGTATCAGAGCCAGCATATTAAGAGAATAAATTAGACAGCCATATTACTCATAAGCATTTATCGGAAGTAAATAACAAATCAACGTAGAGGCTATATACGCAGAGGATATATCCAACTAGAAAATATTCAAAATGTCAAGTAATATGAGTGGAAGATAGACTTGAAGGAGCCTCCAACTTCGTTTCCTGGAAGATACGAATCATTGCCATTCTTGAAGAACTAGAATTAGAGTCTTACATAGAAGAAAATCTAGACATGCCAAATGATGAACCAGAGAAATCTACCTAGAAAAGGCGTAATAATAAAGCAAAGAAAATAATTATTGACTCAGTCAAAGATCATATTCTTCCATCTATAGCCAGACTGCCTAAAGCATATGAAGTATTTAAAACCATTAAAAATACATATGAAGTTAACAATGTGAGCAGAATGTTAACCTTGAAACAACAACTTTTAAACATAAAGATGAATAAAGATGATACAATATCTACATACTTTTCAAGGATATCTGAAGTAAAAGACCAATTACAAACTATTGGAAATGAGGTAGATGATCAAGAAATCTCTCTCATAGCCCTAAGAGGATTACCAATTTCATGGGAATCCTACATTCAATGTATTAGCAGAACACCCCCCTTACCCAAATTTGAACAACTTAAGAATGAGTGCATTCAAGAGGAATCTCGACTAATCTCAAGAGGATTAGGGACAAATAAAGAAGGAGAAATCCAAGCACTTAATACAAATACCTTCAACAAAAAGAAAAAGTTCTCCAAACGGAAGAGAGGAAATAAAAACCACCAGAAAAGAGATATGTCTAAAATTCAGTGTTACAAATGCGACAAATATGGGCACACACACAGGAATTGTCCAGAAAGGAAGAAAACACAAGCTACTCTAGCCGAAGTCAAAGGAGAAAACTCACTTTTCTTCTTAGCCCTATCAAGCGAAATAAATACAAATAAAAACACTTGGATCGTAGACAGTGGAGCATCAAGGCATATAACTGGATTTAGAAATCAGTTTGAAACACTTAACAGGCACTCAAGTGAAGAGGTTACTATTGGAGATAACTCCACATATCCTGTGAAAGGAATTGGGACCTGTACTATCAAACTAAGAAATGGAGTATCTCTACAATTAAAGGATGTTCTGTTTGTACCTGGAATAAAAAGAAATCTAGTCTCAATCTCAGGCCTAGCTGATCAAGGATATCGGGTTACCTTCAATGAAGATAAAGTTCTACTCTGGCCTAAAAATACAAATATCAAAAATGCCATAACAGTAGGTTCAAGAGATGGTAGCCTATACAAACTATGCAGTGATCAAAAGGAAGCACTAAATCTTGAAGTTTCAAATAATAATGAATTATGGCACAAAAGATTAAGACACCTAAGATATAGTGCTCTATCCAACATAAAGAAGATTACTTCAGGACTGCCCCAACTAAAATTTGAACACACAGGCATTTGCAAAGGATGTGCCTTGGGAAAGAATGTGAAAGTTTCTTTTCCCTCAAGCGAGCACAAATCAAAAGTTATTTTAGAACTAATTCACTCAGACCTATGCGGTTCCATGTCAACACCATCCCTAATTGGATCCTTATACTACATAATCTTTGTTGACGACTACTCTCGAAAAACATGGATATATTTTCTAAAGTGCAAAGACTCAAATGAAGTACTATCTAAGTTCAAAGAATTCAAGGCACTAGTAGAAAACTAGTCAGGGAAGAAAATTAAGGTGTTAAGATCTGACAATGGGGGAGAATATACATCTGACAACTTCAAAGACTTTTGTAATTCTGTTGGGATTAAGAGGGAGTATACTGTACCATATAATCCACAACAGAATGGAGTAGCAGAAAGAAAGAACAGAACCATAATTGAAGCAGCAAAAGCCATGATGCATGACCAAAACTTACACACTTCATTCTGGGCAGAAGCTTCAAATACAACAGTCTACATTCAAAACAGATGTCCGCACTCAGTTCTAGAAAACATAACTCCTGAAGAAGCTTTTACAGGGAACAAACCAAACTTAAGTCATTTAAGGATATTTGGCTATCCCATATATATACATGTTCCTAAAGAAAAGAGGACAAAACTAGAACCATCCGGAAAAAGAGGTATCTTCATTGGCTATAGTGAAAATACTAAAGGATATCGCATTTACATTCCAGGGAAAAAATCTGTTGAGATAAGTAGAGATGTAAAGTTTGAAGAAAACACTACACTCAAAGAACCTGAGGATGATAACATTACTAAAGAAGAAGAAGATCACATAACTGAGATTGAGAGGGAGAATATCATAGAAAATTCCAAACCTTCAGACACTGAGAGGGAGGACATCATAAGAGCTTCTGAACCTCTTGTCGATGAAAATATTGAAACACTCAATAAGAAGAAAAGACTTCTATGGGCAAGGAAAATGATTGAAGAGAATAATGTAGAACCAAATGAAATTTCCAAAGAAAATAAGAGAACAAGAACTCTAAAATGTTATGCTGCACTTCTAACCGAATTCACAAATTCTGAACCAACAAATGTCAGAGAAGCCTTATCAAAACAGGCTTGGAAAGATGCTATGGTTGAAGAATATCAATCTATACTAAAGAATGATGTTTGGGATATAGTGCCTAGACTAACAGACAGACAAATCAGTTGTCTCATCCGAGTGGTTATTCAAGATCAAATATGCATCTGATGGTAGCATTGAAAAACATAAAGCTCGCTTTGTGGCTAGGGGATTCTCTCAGAAAGCAGGAATTGATTATGAAGAGACATTTGCCCCAGTTGCCCAGTATACGTCAGTAAGAACAATCATTGCAATTGCAGCATCCAAAGGATGGAAAATTCACCAAATGGACGTAAAGACTGCCTTCCTAAATGGTTCAATTGAAGAAGAAGTATATATAGAACAACTAGAAGGATTCATCATACGTGATAAAAATTGCTATGTTTGTAAACTAAAGAAAGCTCTCTATGGGTTAAAACAAGCACCTAGGGCCTGGTATGCAAGGATAGACAACTATCTCTCCAAACTAGGGTACTCCAAGAACCTAGCAGATCCCAACATCTACTTCAAGGCTTCAAATGACAATATGATTATATTGGTCCTTTACGTGGATGATCTTTTGATAACAGGAGAGGATAATCTCATTGAGAAATGTAAGCAAGATCTGGCAGCAAAATTCGATATGAAGGATCTAGGGCTTCTACATTATTTTCTGGGATTAGAAGTATGGCAGAAGAAAAACTACATCTTCCTAAATCAAGGAAAGTACACCACAGATATTCTAACTAGATTTGGGATGATGGAGTGTAAGCCATTAGCTACACCAATGGAAACTAATTTGCACAAGCTGAAAATTGAGGCAGAAGATTCAGAACCTACAGATCCCACACTCTATAGACAAATCGTCGGTTCACTCATGTATTTGGTAAATACTAGTCCTGATATCTGCTATGCTACAAATGTATTAAGTCACTTCATGTGTGAACCTAAGAAGATACATCTAATGGCTGCTAAACACATTCTAAGATATTTACGAGGCACAATCGGACTTGGCTTAAAGTATGAAAATGTTGAGATTCAACTTGAAGGATATTCTGATTCTGATTGGGCCGGAAGTACCACTGACCGTAAAAGTACTACAGGGTGTTGCTTCAGTCTTGGTTCTGCTATGATATCTTGGTTCAGCAGAAAACAGTCAGCAGTTGCACAAAGCTCCACCGAAGCAGAATATATGGCAGCCTCCATGGGAGCTCGTGAAGCAGTATGGCTAAGAAAGTTATTATTTGGATTATTTGGAAAAACTCTGAATTCAACAATAATTCACTGTGATAATCAGAGCTATATCAAGCTTTCAGTAAATCTAGTTTTTCACAATCGATCCAAACATATTGAGATCCCTTATCACTACATAAGAGATATGGTAGATTGAAACGTCATAAAACTAGTGTACATCAGTACTGAAGAACAAAATGCTGATATCTTGACCAAGCCACTTGCAAGATTGAAGATAGAATACTTCAGAAGTAAACTTGGTATGACTAGATTATAATTGAGATTATTAGGATGAAATTCCTACCATGTGTAATTTGTTCATGAATAAATAAATAAAATGTATATAGCAATATTCTAACTGTGTTCAAGAAGATGACGATCTTCTTATGTTTAAGGTTGCTATTTCAAGGTGACAATCTTGACAATAGTTGACCAAGTGTCAAGATTGACTACATTAAGTTGTTGTCCCGGATTGTGCCGGATATCTTGATCCTAAAGTATGTGATCATCTCATGATTGACTTCTTAAGTGATTGTCCCAGACTGAACAGGATATCATGATATTGAGTTTATTGTCATGACAAGACTATATTAAATGTTGTCCCGAATTGTGTCGGAAGTCATGACAGAATATGCTCCCAAGAAAATTACTTAGATTCACTCTTGCTAAGAGGGAGTGTGAAGATATAGCCCTCGTGAATCTAACTGATAGTAAATCGGTTATTATCTGGAGAGTGATATATTAACAGAGCATACAGTTTGGAAATTAAACATAAACAAACTAATTGTTATGAACGGTTGCCTCCGTAGGGACATGCCACGTATGGACATGTCCCTACGTAGGCAACCTTTCCTCTTGTATTTAAACCGGATTCAATGATGGAGATGATCAATAACTCACGGCAATCAGTCTTCCAGATTCGCTGTCATTATTCTTCGATCCATATTTCACAATAGGAGGTTCCTGCCTTCTTCTGCTTATCTCTTTGAATTGCCATATACCCCTCCAATTTCCTCACAACTTCGAGCAACACAACTCGGTTGGTAGGGTAAGTTGGAAGCTTGTAGGGAGATCCGACGAACCCCTGAATTCTAAGGTAAGTGAACTTTGGGTATTGGATATACCAATATCCAAATCTACTGATGAAGTCCATAAGCTCTTGGGAGAGTCTCTGATGCAGTCCACCTTGCAATGTCTGTGTGATGTGCATGAGAAATGTGTCATTTACCCTTTTAAAATGGAACTTTTCTTCCATGTGGAGCTGAGGGTAACAATCATAGACTGGAAACTGGTTTTCTTTGTTTCCCACTTCCCCTCTGCAAGTAAGACCTCTAAATCTGTAGGTTCTAGCCAGGGAAACATCCGCTTCTTGAACTCCCTCAGATTGATGTGCCTGAGGTTAGTCAGGGCTCGAATGGAGCACCTTAAGGATTCCCCATTATCCTGTTCAACAGGATGATCATATCTCCGATATCTTCCTTGAAGTATGCTTTCACCAAGCTCTTCCTCTGAAGTTTTGAGGCACCCTTCCTTGGTTTATCCAACCAGGAATGATTGACGATGGCGTCATACTCTAAGTGGTCCTGATACATGCGATCAGCTTCATCTTTGGTCACATACATGTCATTGTGATACTCCGGAATTCTAAAGGCTTCCCTGATGGCCTCATCACTGATGTTCGCCAATATTCTCCCATCGGGTGCAACAATATCCCTACTGGCGGGGTTGTAATGCCTAGCACATTCAGCTACTAATTCGGTGCATTGCATGATAGGGAGAAAACCAGCAGCATGCACTATGCCACTTTTCATCATCTTTCATGCGATTGTGGTAGGCATGAGGTTGTCCAAACCAAACATCCGCTTCTTGAACTCCCTCAGATTGATGTGCCTGAGGTTAGTGTCGCTGACATTCTTCCACTTTGAAGTCATCCTTGACTCAGGAGGAGCGTCTTTGTTTACTTGAAATTTCATAGTGCCTAGAATCTGCAATTAGACAACGAAGCTTAAGTTAGAAATTAATTCGTGAATTGAAGAAAATAGGGGCTGCGAATGGCTAAGTATTTCATTTTCATACTTAGCCAAAAAAATGGATTCTTGTATATAAATTCTTCAATATTAAGGATGACTGTGATCACAATCTAACACCACGTGTTATAACTTCAAAACTCTCTTTTACTTAGTCAATAAAATGATTTTCCTTTGCTAAGAATTCGACTAAATCCTCTAAAAATCATTTTCAGTGACTGAAAAACTCAGAAAATGCACAAATCTGCATCGTAAATTCAACTTCACCTTCGAATAGATTGAAATAAGGCTGGAAATTTCTCAGAAAACTCAGAAAGAATTGACAATTCTTCCTTATACCAGCTGGCTTCACTCAAAAATCTGTGAATCCTTTGTCAAGAAGCTTGTCCAACTGCAAGCAATATCGAAATTTTCTCCAGATGAACTCCAATCTGCAAACATTTCTTTATGCTCTCCTTAGCTAAAGAAGTTCGAACTTCTTGATGTAAGAATGAAGTTACAAATGATGCATTTGTAATGAAGTTGAATTCCTAATTAGAAACATGCAAAAATCATCCAACTCATGTTTCTAAATCTAACTCAAATCTTGGGAAAGTGTTGTCATCTTCTTTAGTTCAAAAATCCTTTACTTGTGCAAGTTTTTAAATTGTTTTTAGCTTATTAATTCGAACTAGGCTCATAAAATAGTATCTTCCAAAAAGTTTCTAATTTGGAGCTCAGTCTGAAAATCATAAATATCTTCTTTGCCATTTTAATTTTGAGTTTCCATTTTGATCTCCTGACTCGCTGATCTTTGAAAATCTCAATTTCCAACTTTCTAAATTGATTACAAGTTTGATTTTTTGGAAGATTTGATGACATCACTCACATTCTTGTTGACTTTATTTGACTTCCAAGAGTAGGGTGGAGTTTTAAGTGCTCGACTTCATACTTGGGCAGACTTTTGGAAGGACTCCAACATGTTTATTTGTCTTCAATTCCAAGCTTGGGTGGACTTTTTAGAAGCTCTCTTTATGGGCAGCCTTTTAATGCATCTCCTATGGTGGACTTTTGTGACTCCACCATCTTCTTTGACATCAAACTTGGGCGGACTTTATATTACCTTCTCAAGGCATAGGGTGGGCGGACTTTTCTCTACCTTCATAAGGCATGGTGGACTTTGGATGCATGGCTATCTTCACACCTTGGCTAAGCGGAGTTTAAATGCATCGCTAAGGGGCGGACTTTTGGTCTATCAAGGAGGGCGGACTTTGAGGACTTCACCATGATTAGCACCTTGGGCGGAGTTTTATGCATATCACCAAGGGCGGACTTTTGAAGGTCTTCCCTGGGCAGAGTTTGATGTTACCTCAAGCAAGGCATAGGGTGGAGTTTTATGCTCCCTCTTCTTGGCCTCTTTAACATTCATGGCGGACTTTTGTTATGACTACCAAGATAGGGCGGAGTTTTTAGACATGGCTACCAAGATAGGGCGGAGTTTTGGTCTACTACCTCTACATGGTGGACTTTGGA
Organism: Cryptomeria japonica; assembly: GCF_030272615.1. Classification (NCBI taxonomy): domain Eukaryota; kingdom Viridiplantae; phylum Streptophyta; class Pinopsida; order Cupressales; family Cupressaceae; genus Cryptomeria; species Cryptomeria japonica. The sequence goes on from NC_081414.1 coordinate 629,029,389, forward strand.
CATTCCCCATGATAGGGCAGACTTTTAGACTTACTCTTCAACTTCATGGCGGACTTTTGGGAAATCACCACTATCTTGCTTGGATAGAGTGGAGTTTCATAGACATCATGACTCTTTGCTAGGGCGGACTTTTGAAGGCTACCAAGATAGGGCGGAGGTTTGAGCATCTCCTAGGGCGGACTTTTGTAACATTACTTCATTCCATAGGGCGGAGTTTTATGACCTCTCCACCAAACATGGCGGACTTTTATACTCCCTCTTCAAGGCGGACTTTAGGAAGGTCTCCTTGAGCAGACCTTAGGCACCTCTCCAACATGGCGGACTTTTGTGTGACCTCAACAAGGCTTAGGGCGGAGTTTTGAAGGTCTTCCTTGGGCGGACTTTGATACTCCCTCTTCAAGGCGAACCTCTCCATTGCTAGCATCTTGGGCGGACTTTGATGCATCTCCTTTGCATGGCGGAGTTCTGAGTGTTGGCCATCAACATAGGGCGGAGTTTTGAAGGTCTCTCTTCATGGCCTCTTCAACATGGCGAACTATCTATCACCTGCTATAACACTCAACATCACTGATTAGCCAAACGGAGAAAATTTTGGAAAATTTCAAAATTTAATCAAATTTAACTAGATTAACTTGAAATTTGAAATCCACACTCAAGCAAACCATTTGAAGCATCATGACCCCTAAAATGTAGGAAACTGGCTTTTTAGGTCAAAACTTGGAAATTTTGGATCCCGATCGAAGCAGGTTAGTGGTATTAGTGCAAACCCTAGGTCCCCATTCCGAAAAAGCAAAAAGCAGACATCCCTAAAAAATAGGGAAAACTTTCTAAAAATAGCCATACCGGGGATTGGGCTAGAAATGCCAAAAACGAAACTTCCTAAAAATAGGAAAAAGCAAAAAAAGAAACTTTCTAAAAATAGAAAGTTGTTTCAATTCGTCCAAATCAATTGCAATTTTCATCCTTTGGCCTTTCTAGGCACTCTGACGGTGTCCTGACTCTAGAATCACTTGGTTTGCAAAAACTAACTTTCAATCCTTAGGACTTTGAACTATTCAAAACTGAGCAAGGCTTGACAAAATTGAAGCGGAAGGCCACAAGACACTAACAAAAACCGTAGAAAGCAGGAAAAGAGAGGGCCCCCATTTGCAATGGGGTGATGTGTGAAAAAGGTCACAACAGGTCACCACCCTTGATTGCTACCCTTTTAAAATTATATATTCTTTCCTAATTGTTCTCTCTTCCTCCCCTCAAATGAGACCTTGTTCCCTTTATATCTTCCATTGTGAAGGAGAAGTCATACCCCTTCACAGTCACCACCCTTTGTAATAGTCACAACCTTTCACAATCACCACCCTTCATAATAGTCACAACCTTTCGCAATCGCCACCCTTCAAAAGGGTCACAACCTTTGGCAATCACCACCCTTTGGAAGATTTGGAACCTTTAATAATTTCTGCCCTCCTTTGGAAGAGTCACTTCCTTATTTACTTCCCATTCCTTCCTTCTTCCATTGTCTCTTCCTTGATTTACATGTTCCCTTATTTCTTTTCTTGTCGCTCTCCCCTCTCAAACAAGGTTCTCTTCTCCCTTTTATATCTCATGTTTGAGGGAGTCGCAACTTTTCATTTTATGCCTTTTGACCATTCATTAACTTGGTTAAATTTTAATTATATTTAATTTTACATTTTAATATAAATGTTATTTTTATCTTTTGTATTTTAATTTTATTACTATTATATATTATTAAATCCTATTTCAAAGTGGGGACATTACAAATAACTAATTTATGGACAAGTGATTGGCATGCTGAGACAAGAATGCTTCCCCTTCTTATTGTTGGGATCTCTTAGTCTCCTTTTCTTCAAAAGCTTCAAACTCATTGAAATATGCTTTCTTGACTGGCCTCGTGTCCCTTATAAATTGCATATAGGTGATAGTATTGGTCTCCTTCCACAAATAATTCTTTGCCATATTTAAATGTATATATTTCTCTTACACTCTTCTCCACTAAAAAATATTAGAAAATCTGAATAACTTGGAGACGTTTGCTTGGACCAATTCTAAATAGGGTTCTTTGGCCATTCATCCTAAATCTTCTTTCTAATTTTAGGAAGGTGTTTGTTCGAGTGTTTATTTTGAGAAAAAATAATTTTTTTTTTAGAAATGCCTCTCTAATGTTTACCTTCAAAATTATGCCCAAGTCCTTTACTCTCTGGAAACATGCCTACTTTTGTTGCAAAAATGACAATTTTTTTCAGGAATTTGCACTTAATATTTTTGAACTTCTTGACCTTTCCCTTAAATATTCATTGTAACTTCAAAGATAACTTGTATTTTGTACCACACTCAAGTTTTACTCTAGGTGTTGGGACTTTGGTGTGCTATTCACCTATAGAGAGTTCTTGAATGAGAATAATTTTGGAACTTGGTAGAAAGTTCCTGTTGTACAAAAGTTTGATTGTAGATAGTAGAAGTGTTGATAAGCTTCTGTAGTAAAATGTGGTGGGAGTTATAATTTTTGGTATGACTTGGAGTTGCATTGGACCTTGGTGAAGCTATGGTAGCAACCACATGAGGCTTTGCATGTTATGGTTATCACATCTTTTGTAGACCACATTGTTGGATTATGTGTGACATTGTTGTAGTGCATGCAACAACAATGGAGATTAGGTTGGTGTTTTGGAATGTGCTTTGGAGTACCACAAGTCATGGGAGTGTCATCTTTTTTATGACAAGCCATGGGTATGGTCTTGGCTATATCGCAACAGACTTTGTTTCATTGTTATTCGTATTGCAAATGTTTGGTCAACAACTTATGACTTGGTCATTTGTTGGAGTACCTCAATTGATGAATGCCTTGTTCTTTCGGAGAATCTTTGTGGGAATGATAAGTGATAGGTATGATGTCATAGTAAGGTCATTGTTTGGTTGTTTGATGATTGACATTCCACGGTGGTTAGAATATTGAGTCAATTGGGATTTCAAACAATGCTTCTTTGAGTCTTTGGGATGGGGGGATAACTTTCCAAGGATTGTGGGGTGATGACTATATGTCAATTAAAATATAAATACAAAAATTGAATACAAGTGATCAATGCTCCCTGGGGTCGCATCCCCTACCCTTTTACTCCCATACCTTATAGGGGACATTTTAGGGACTCAGGGACACCTAGGAAATGTCCCCTTTGCCCCCTTTCCAAAAAAATGGAAGCTTTTCCAAAATGTTCCATTTTATGTAAGGGAGGTCAAGAGAGGGCAAGGCATCTCCAAGACAGCTGAGATGTCTATGTCTTTTGACTATCTCAAGATAGCTAGGGGATGTCTAGGTGTCCCTTGGTCGTCTTGAGGAAGGCTAGCTGTCCCCTATAGCCTAATATCATCCCACTTCAATTTTAAAAAACACACGTTTTTAAATAATGATGTAGTCGGTGGTTTTGTCGTGGTTAATAAATAATATGGTGATAAGTAACAATGTATAGTTGGCTATGTAATGACATTTGTTTCTGAGTAGTTGGTGTCGGTTTTCAATGGTTGGCAGTCTTAACCAACTGCCAGGCCATATATGTACTTCATTGTGTCTTGGAAATGGGAATTGATTGGACACATAACGTTCTGAAATAAATGATATATCTTTCTGGCCATATTCTGGTGTTGATGTTCTTATGTTACTTTACTGTATGAAGTGAATTCTATTTACTGTTTACTCTGCATAATCTAAACCAGTTCCCTTTAGGAGTAAACATTTGGCATCGTTGCCGATTCGAATATGGAGATCTAAGTTGTAGAGAGGCAACATGGTGACATGCAATTTGGCACTGTAATGGGCCAACCATTGTACTGGGAAGTATCGGAAACTACCAACAAAGAGGAAGAGACAGCTGAGGATAGAATGACACAGAATCTGGTGTACTTGTGGGAAGTATTCGTCAATCAATACGTTCAGAGGGAGGCTCTCTTGCGAGAGGTCCCTAAGAGCGTCATTTGTAATGATTCGATAGTAAACAATGCAGTCAACCACCTTCTTTGAAAACTCCCTAGGTTGTTGGCAAGAAATCTCATTAACCTTCAAGAACTTTGGGAGAGGGAGCGCGAGCAGCGTTGACAACAAATACTACAACAGTACGAGGAAAGAAACCGGAGGAAGAGGAGCGTGACACAAGCAGATGTCTCACCTCCGGTAATTAATGCCCCTTCAGCCAAATAAGGAAAGAAGACGTATTGCAAATAGTCAAGATGGAGAGGGATTGGTGAGATCTCTCCAACTTAAAGAGAAAAGAGAACGATGATGGCGGTTACGGAGAATCGTTGAGGAATCACGAAGTCTAGCAAGGAGTAGAAGTGTCAGTCGAAGCTGTAGTTGGAGAGACAAGCATGCGGTGGAGGGGACACAACACCTCATACCTGGAGTGAGTGGGAGGAAGTTGCTAGGAAGCTACTACTCCCAAACGAAGACCTTGCGGACGGAATAGTCAACTAGTTTGTACAATCATTGTAGAATGAAGACTTTGAGAGCGAGTCCGTGGAAAGTTGCTTGTTCGTACAATCAGTATGTGACGAAGAAGACGAAAGACAAAATATCAGGGATGAGGTAACTAAAATATTTGAAAACAATCTGCACCATATTGAGAACCTATATATAGTAGAGGGACCAAGAATAGGGGGCCCTAAGCCAAAGACATCGAGGAGGGAGCCATAATCGAGGAAGGTAACTGTTGACGTGTATTTTGTACACAATCAAACATAGAATAAAATACCCAAGGGTACCTTATCCTCTCTTGAGTAAAGCCTCCGAATGCTGAAGATGTCGCGAAAAGGATCAATCGGGATGACTTCAAGGTTTTTGTATGTAGGGTCTCTACGTGTGGATAGGCTCTCTGTGGTATGATGTGATTTGCTAGAATCACAAGGGGACTTACATTTGATGATTGAACGTCTGATCTGCTTTGAATATTGCTGGAACACAGGCTCTTACTAGCTTAGACTTGAAAAAAGGAAAAAAGACGAGGGCGAGGAAAGGATCTAATTCTAATACTAAGAATGTAGGAGCAATGAATGATCTTTGATGAAATTCTAACTAAGTCTTGTTTTGACATCGCAGGACCATCTCCACAAGGTTAGTGCGATCTTCGAAGGAAAGCTTTATGATGTTCAAATCATCACTGCAGGCATAGACACCATCAGGCTGATGCATATCAATGAAGAAGCGACAATTGAAGTTAAGCTTAAGCTAAATGATTCCAGTAGACTACGCAAGGCAAGTTTGCAATCAACAAACTGCTAGTAGTATGGATATACGAATTCCACCATCAATCAAGCACATTTCTTCCACTCATCTAATAACATGAAATCAAATATGAGAAGTATAAAGACCACGCAAATTGTCGAATCGACCCATAAATTTCACCATTTCTTCAATTAAGTTACAAGTCTCTTACAACAACATCTTGGCAACAATCTTTGCCTTCTCTCTCTACTCTACTCTAATTGCTATCCTATCAACTAGCTAATCACCTTCTAACTACTCTCATCTATCTTCTAACTGCTTCCAACTATATTCTAACTATTGCCTTTACAAAATGAAATGCCAGGGCTTATATAGTGCCCTCAATACAATTCGATGGCTTAGATCAATTTGAGATCAATGGCCAAGATTCAACAGTGAAAACCCTAATTAGGGTTTGTTACAACCATTACATAACATTTAATGCTTGACCAATGATAAAATTGTATTGCTTGGACACATGTCCTCTCTAGAAAATTCCACCAATGGATAGCTGGGGTAGGTACATCGGAGTTTGTGCCACCTTCCATGAGTTAGGTACATTGAATCTGGAAATGCTGAGGTGGACCACACTGACTGGAGAAGTGATGACTAGGATGCCACCTCGTCTGACACTTGTAACTTGGTAGATATTCAACTTGATGTTGTTGAGAAGCTAGCTTTAATTAATTCATCTGGAACTATCTGCTTCTTCAACGAACCCTTGTTCTAACTTCTTGTGTCCTTGATGTGCAGGATGATTGTTGTACCTCGCCTTGGAATACTAGATTGGAGAAGTCGCCCTTGATGACGTTAGTCCAAAGAAGGCCATCCTTGTTGATGCTAGGCTGGAGGAGGTCGCCCTTGTCAATGCTAGGCTGGATCGAAGAAGGCCGTCCTTGTCCTTGCTTGATCGTCCTTGATGAGAACCTGCCGACTTGTAGATCCTCCGGGCTTTGGAGTCGCCATCTTGATACCTACACAACATTTCAAAATTAGTAATATATCTTGAAATCTAAAAATTAAACTTTAAAAGGAAGATTCAAGATTTTAATTAGGAAACTTCATGATAAATCTTGAGTTATCATTTCCTAATTAACCATGTAATACTCAGATTTTTCCAAAAAATGTCTAAAAAATCAAACCTTGAATAAGGGTGTCAAGATGATTTTGCCATACCTCCTCTTGAGAATTAACTCTAAGAAATGATTTAAAAATAGATGAATTTTGCTAGGCAAAGTGTAGATCAAAGCTCTCCCTTGGATAAAATGCACCTCCTTTAGCTTGGAAAAGAACTTTACCTTCCTCTTCAAAAATCTGGAAATTCACCTTCAAATGTCTTCAAAAATCTGGAAATTATCCTCCAAACTAGCAAGAAATACGCCTCTCCAATGAATTTCGCCCTCCACTAGCTTCTCCACACTTAGTAGAAATTCGCTCCACTCCTCTGGATTTCGCTCCTCAAATTGCTCTCCAATTTCGCACTTGAAAGGATGATTGAATGATTTGAATTGTGAAACAACACCTCCAATATATAGAGCGCTCACCTTCTACATCTCTCCATAGGCCGACTTGGTGGAAAAAATAAACAAAGATTAATAAAAGGAGAAGGCCGACTTAATTAAGCAATAAAAAATGATACCTCAAGCGCTCTTCTTTTTAAATTTTAATTTAATAATAATTAATTTCGAAATGCCTCAATTAATAAAAAAAAACGATTTTCCAAGGCTCAAAATTAATTATTAAATGCTATGCGCTTTTCATTAAATGCCAATTTAATGAAATTTAAAAAAAAATATTTCGAAGTTTTGGGCGAACTTGGCATCTAGTGCGATTTGCTAAAATAAGGCAAAAAAATAATGAATTTTGATAACTTCGCTCTGGTCCCTTGGAGAGGGACAGGAGCGTTTTGCCTTGGTCCCTTGGAGAGGGACAGGAGCGATTTTGCAAATCCAAGCTTATCTGTCCTTTGTTAGCCTTCCAAATTATATTCAATGGATAAATCATGTTTTCCTTGGTCTCTTCAAATCATAAAATTGTCTTGATCCTGCAAGAACAGTGCAAATTTGAAATTCAAGCTCCGGTCCTTCAGTGAGGGACAGGGGCGAATTTTGTCTTCTAGGCCAAAATGCTTCACTTTTCACCATGAAATGTCTTGGCTAAGGAAGATATCATCTTGTTACACGCCATGAATAAGAGTTCAAGTCTAAGAAAGGTCTAAAAATGTGTATATAAAGAAAATCGCTCTGGTCCCTTGGTGAGGGACAGGAGCGCTTTTACCTTTGTAGACAAAAACTCCATCATTTCATTGTCAAGTCTGGATGCTCTATCATGCTCATTTCGTCCTTCACCATGCATTTGATGTTCCAATTTGACCAAACAAGGTCAGGAATGACTCAAACAAGCCTTTTCGCCCTGGACCCTTGGTGAGGGACAGGAGCGCTTTGCCTTGGTCCCTTGGAGAGGGACAGGAGCGAAATTCGCTTTGGATCCTTAGTGAAGGACAAGAGCAAAATTTGACTTTTTGAACTCTCTATCAGGATAATTTTTATGGAATATAACATTTAAGTATAAGCGACAATATACTTTAAGTTATATTCCATATATACTTTCAGGATGTTTGAGAGTGGTTTCAGACCTCCAGGAGTTATATTGCAAAATCTAGTTTTTTTGAGGTTTTTTAGTTTCCAGACTTAGTCAAATTCAGGATCAAGACATTCCAGACTTAACCAAATTTCAGGATCAGGACTTTCAGACTTAGCCAAATTTCAGGATCAGGACTTTCAGACTTAGCCAAATTTCAAGATCAGGACATCACTCAAGCCGGACTTGCTATCCTATTGATCCCCTCGACAACACTCAAAATGCAAAGGCTAACTAACAAACCCTAAAAGACCCAGAAAAAAAACCCTAAAAAGCAAAAAGCAAGGGTCCCCATTTGCAATGGGGCGATGTGTGGAATGGTCACAGCAGTAACCAAGGTGCGAAGGATGTAGATGGTGTACACGTAGAGGGTTCTGTAATGTCCCCATCTTGGTTCAAGACAGTTTTAACCATAATTAATTGATTTCCAATATATGTATAACTTAACTAAATGTATTTGGAGACAATTCCACCTTAACGTGCATCGAATAAATGATATTCCGCAGCTCGATCAATTAACTATTAATAGATAAATTGTTAATCTCTCATACATCCATAATAAATTTACAGATCCAAGCCCTTACCTATCTCGGGACCATGCCCTCAAGGTTTATGGGTTGTTGATCCCTACTTTGTCTTGGGATCCATCCTATTAATTGGATTTAGACCGCCCCTCTTTGGAACATCTCAATTCCCAACCTTGTGAATATTGACAACAGTAGCAAGGATTATATCCAAAAAATATTCTTCTTAATGTTTATTATCTTATGAGTTCTTTCTTATTTACATTCTAATATTTTTATGTCTGATTACGGCATTATATTACAAATATATGTATATGTTTATTTATATCTATATGCATATTTATTGATATTACATCATTCATGTAGTATTATTACATCATATATATAAACAAATAAATACATTATATTGTATTATTAATCATTTATATATTTATTAATTACCAATTATTAATACATTCACTAATTACCTTTTTGTATAAATCACTAATACCACCACTGCCTAAAACATAAATTGTTAGAATAAAGGTGGCTGTAAAACAGATAGATCTGACATGCGTCAGATCTGGTCTGCCACTAAATATCTAATATGAGTGTCATGCTTATTGCACTCTACTTTCTCACAATTACCACTCCCTCCATATATTTTCACACTGTATAATTCCATGCTTCAAAAGTATGAGAACTTCTTTATTTTCTGAGTTATAATCTCAGAATTATTCACTCACCCCCCCACACCTCTAAGCTTCATTTCTATTATATATTCTTTACGCAGCCATCTAGGAAGTTGTGTCTTTTAGTGATCATACCTTTTCAAATCAACAATTAATAGTTTAAGAAATACTTAATAGTTCCAAAGTCCATCGGATATATTTATACCGATTAACAAATATCGGTTGTGTTTTAATTTGACTAGTTGTGATTTTGGTTTGACCATGATTTCCATGAGACATGTATCAAGAGATGAACAAATCGTGTTTTTATTTGAAGAATCGTATTTCTGAAACATACGATATCTAGTCTTTTATTATTAATGTTCTTTATTAATAAAAATAGATATCCCATGATGATTTGAAATAAGTATCTATCTTCATTAAATATATTTATTTCCTAAAGGTCGTGCCCCTGTGGAATAATTACTCCTTGAAGATTCACGTCTTGTCCTTCCATGACAGCCGTTTGTTAAAATGGAGAATTGTCTTTATAATCATTAATAGGCATCGCGCCCCTTTGGATACTCGCTGCCCTTTGTAAATGTCTTAGTCATGATCGAAATCACGTAATGATTAAGATAATCATCAATTTTCTGCTCCTCCTACCGTGAGGATAATATGTGGTTTTCGCATCGTTGGGTATGATGATATTGATAGGAATTGTCTTCATATATAAAAGAGTTCTCCTTACTTCGTGGAGTTATGAACATCTTGCTATTATATGCATATCTCAGCATGGCATTAATTATTATGATCTGCATGCATTGCTAGATCAATATCACATCTTTAGTCTACATCATAGTTTTCTTGATGATGACCGGAAGTGGTATTAATGGTTCCTTGATATCATGCTTGTTTTCTTATTAATTAGTTTAAATCTTTAATTTAAACTTATTTAATTGTTTATCGATTTTAATTGTCTCCATGTCCGGCTAATGTAGAAACAATTCTGAAATGGCCAACCCATCAATAGTGTAAAACGGCTATCGTTTTGGTATATCGTTCATGTATCATAGTTATCTTTACTCGTATGCACTCACCGGATATTTATTTTATTATTATTATTTATTTATATTACTTATATTATTATTATTTGATAAATATGAATTTAATATTAAGCAATGTAAATTTTATATAAAATCTTATTTGTTATTAATAAATAATGATCATATATAACATAAATAATAATCATAACAAATAATAATAAACATTAATAATTATATATTAGAGGAAAATCGTGAAGTCTCATAAATGAGACGATTTTCCAATATTATTAATGTTAATTAATAATTGTTTTAATTATCGTCTTTATTTAATCCCATGTCCAAAGAGGGGTTATGACAGGTTCGCACGTTGCCGAGAGTACAAGTGAAGCACCAAAATGACGATGGTGACCCCCCAGTGAGTCCAAGTGTGGATAGGTAGAAACTTCCCAAGTTCACCGGTAAAGGATCAGAGGATCTCGCAAGACTTTGCAAGACATGTGAAACTATATGGTTGGCAAGCGGTCAAGATGATAGGGACTACATGTTAAGGTCATTTCCTGCAATAGTAAGAGGAGTGGCGATTCATTGGTTTTCCAAAGTTGGAAGAGAAACACACAAAATCATGGCATAGCTTGAAGAAGGCATTCCAGGAAGAATTTAAACTCCTAAGGGACGACAATGAAATTGTGGCTGAAATTTATAACACCAAATAGGGGAAGCATGAAAATGTGCGAGCTTATAATCATAGGCTCAAGGAGTTACTGGGCAAAATGGAAAACAAGCCATCTAATGGGTTGAAGAAACGATGGTTCATTGAGGGATTGATTCCCTCACTAAGGAAGAAGATGAAGGTAGTACCCCCATCCTTGGCTGAAATTTATAACACCAAATAGGGGAAGCATGAAAATGTGCGAACTTATAATCATAGGCTCAAGGAGTTACTGGGCAAAATGGAAAACAAGCCATCCAATGGGTTGAAGAAACAATGGTTCATTGAGGGATTGATTCCCTCACTAAGGAAGAAGATGAACGTAGCACCCCCATCCTCATACGCCAATGCTTACAATCAGGCGATGGGCATTGAAAGCGAAACATTGCAGGGAAAGAAAAAAGCAAGTGATGATGAAAGGAAGAAGGATAATAGTAGTGATGGAAAGTCCAAAATAGTACAAGCCCTCATACGGGATATGCTACGAATGATGAAGGAATTGAAGGTTGAGAAAGAAGGGCCGAAGGAAAGTAAAGAAATGTGGTGCACTAACTGTAAGGTAGAAGGTCACACAAAAATGACCTTTTCGAAGAAACTATTCTATGACATCTATCAAGTGCTAGGACATTTTATCAAGGAATGCTCGTATAACTTAAAGACAAGAAGCACACAAGTGCTCTTTGTCCAGGTGGAACAAGCAACCCCTTCAATCACACCACCAAAACCACCTGCCAATTCTAATGCATCGCTTGATAGATATCCTAACAACAGGCGAGGGAATAATAACCACTATAATAATAATAACAGTGGCACAAGAAGTAGAATACAATATGATGCAAAGGGGAGACCAATGATCCAGTGCCTCAAATGTAATGAATGGGGCACTTTGCCTAGGAGTGCCAAAGCAGTCAAAACAATGCAGGCATGTTGTGCAAGTGGTATGGACTTGGAAACCATGAAGACATCGATTGCTCGAAATAGAAAGGGGTAAATATGCTGGTTGTGGAAGAGCCAAACAAGGAAGTGCTGCCGATCACAAGGTTGCAGACAAAGAAATCAATATATCCAAATCCTCGTACGGAGAAGGAAAGACTTTGGGAAGTCAAAGCGGATATGGAACGAGCAATGGTGGATGAAAGAAGAGCCTCAAATGAAGTCGCCAATACTCCATTATGGTCGGAGTTTGAAAGGAACATAGTTGGAAGGCATTGCAAACCACAATACCGTAAGGGTAACTGACCTTCTACAAACTATGCCATAATTGAAAATGGCGATCACAAATATTGTCAGTGATGACACAGTTGGCCAAGAACAATGCAAGCCACATAAGGAATTGACGTTGAAGCTATAAGGTGACCTGGCCACTAATCCCATGTTATTGGCGATAAGCATTAGGAGGAAGCCAATTGTCATTGAGATGGAGATAATGGGTAGGAAGCTGACAAACGCCATTGTCTACGGAGGCTCGAGTGTCAATGTATTGCTAGAGGAAACATGGAAATGTCTGGGGAAGCCAACACTTTGGCCTCCAACCTTCCATTTGGTGGGTGCCGATCAGTATGGCATTAAGCCATTGGGAACATTGATGACACAAGAAGTTACAATTGGCACATTACTTCTTCTTGGATTTTGTAGTTATCTCGTTGCAGAAGGTGGTGTACGAGACTCTCCTTGGGAGGGGTTGGTTGATCACTGTCAAGGCAAACCATAATTGGAAGCAAAACACACTCAATCCAGAGTGAAGGGAGAAAGTATGCCATCGACTTGAGGAATCAAGCGATGAGTGAAGAACTGGCATCCTTTGACTTAGAGTTTGAAGATGGAGATCCCGAGATGGATGAAGGATGGAGAACAATGGAACCTAATGACGAAGGAGTACTTCAACTAGAAGACTGCTTGGAGGATGAAGCAAGCTCTCTCAATGGGTTATTTCACTGGTAGATGGAGGATTTCGAAGTTTTCCGCCCCAAGTGCAACATGCTACAGATCAGGGAGATTGAGGAAGTTGACAAGGGTATGTAGATTGCTATTTTTCCCCTTGAGTATGAAGAGTATAAGGAGGGAGTTGCATGAGTGGATGAAACATCGATGCACCATTTTGAAAGAGACAAGATCGTAAAGTTCGAAGAGCCAAGTGTGAAGAAGGTGAATTTGGGCGATGAAGACAACCCGAAGGTGATATTGGTCAATGACGGTTGGGACCTCGTATTGAAGGCGGTCGTGTTCAAGATATTCATGGAGTACAAGGACACCTTTGCGTGGACATGTAAGGATCTAAAGGGGATACCTCCAGATTTGTGTGTACTTATAATTCCCCTCGTACCAGGTGCACAACCCATATGGAAGAGGCCCTACCAAATGAATGAAAACTACGCCGCCAAGTTACATGAAAAGATTGAAAAGATGTTCGAGGCGGGTATAATCTTTAAGGTGGAAACTAGTGAGTGGAATTCACCAATTGCCATATCCCTTAAGAAGGAAGTAAATCAGATAAGGATCTGTGTAGACTTTAGGTGTCTTAATGCAGTGATGATTACAAACCCCTTTCCAATCCCATTCATCAATACCATACTCGAGGAGGTTGCAAGCCATGAGATATATTCCATGGACAGATTCTCGGGTTACAACTAGATAAACATTGTTGAGGAGGACAAATTAAAGACTACCTTTGTGGTAGAAGGGGTGTATGTGTACAACAGGATGCCGTTTGGCCTGCACAACGCCCTAGCTACATTCCAATGGATAATAATACACATTTTTGATAAAATGTTGGTGGGAAATTTCAAGGCATTTCTAGACAATCGATTGATATACAATGGGCAGGGGACTCATCTCACCGCACTTCGTGAATATATGGAAAGGTGTTGAAGGGTACAACTGGCTCTAAATCCGGAAAAGTGCAGATTTATGGTACCGCAAGGAAAATTGCTTGGCCACATAGTGTGAAAGGAAGGACTGAAGACATGCCTTGACAAGGTAGGGGTCATCATGTAGATGGAGGCACTGGAAAATGTAATCGGAGTAAAATCATTTCTTGGGTATGTTGGTTACTACGGAGGCTCATAAAGAACTTCGCTCAAATCTTGTACCCATTGGATATGCTGACATGAAAGGGACAGCCATTCATGTGGGGAGATGAATAGGAAAAGGCATTTAGTGAACTAAAATCAAGATCGGTCAGTGCACCTATCCTTGCGTATTCGAACTAGAACAAGGAGTTCCATGTGCATGTGGATGCCTCCAACTATGTAATCGGGGCCACATTGGCACAAGTGGGTGTATAGGGATCGGACCACTTAGTTTTCTTTGCCAGTCGCCTACTCTCCAAGGTCGAAAGGAACTACATCACAATTGAGAGAGAGGCACTGGGTATGGTGTATTTTTTCTAGAAATTTTGTCACTACCTACTAGCAACAACCTTCACATTCTATGTGGACCATGAAGCATTAATGTATCTAGTGGACAAGCCAATTATCCAAGGGAGGGTGAGTAGATGGTTGTTCCTATTGCAAGAATTCACATTCACTATTATTGTGTGACTAGGAAAGAGCCATGTGATTGTTGACTAGCTGTCATGCTTCAAGTTAGGAGAGCCACCTGATGGGGTGAATGAAGACTTTCTGAATGCTCATCTATTCCAAATTGCTGCATTGCCACCATGGTACAAGAGCATTGGGGAGTACCTGTCTACTTCCACCTTTACAAGGGAAATATTGCCAAATGAAAGGAGTATGTTAGCCCTCAAGAGCAAGACTTTCCAACTCATCAATGGCTGTTGTGTAAGATGGGCCTGAACCAAATGCTACGGCGATGCGTTGTAGGAGGAAATTCTCAGAGTGCTGAAGGAGTCACATGAAGGTTTGGCAGGAGGCCACATGGGACTAGCACCACTGCACGTAAGGTGTTACTTGCAGGATTGTGGTGGCCAACATTGCATATGGATGCGCGTGAGTGGGTAGTGGGATGTGATACATGCCAAAGAGCCGGAAAACCACTGAAATGAGACTTCATGCCTCTATTTCCTTCGCAGCCCCAAGAGATGTTTGAGAGATGGGGTCTTGACTTCTTTGGACCACTAAAGGTGAGCCACACACATTGGTGCAAGTGTATCGTTGGGGCAACATAGTACCTGACAAAGTCGGCGGAGGCTAGATCACTTTTTGATAATACTGCCATTAGTACAACGAAGTTCATCAATGAACAAATTGTGACAAGGTTTGGTATTCTAATTTAGATTACAAGTGATAGGGGAGTACATTTTGTGAATCATGTGATCCAATAAATGACATGATATACAAGTCTTGTTGTCCATGATATGCAAGGCCAAATTGACGAACAAAGTCTTGTCTTCCTTAATATACAAATCATATGATGCAGAGGAGGAGGATTGGCAAGAGAGAATCTTGATGGTGCGTACAAAGTGACGACAGGACATACCCCATTTCAACTCATGTATAGGCATAAGGCAGTGGTTCTGGCGGAGTACATGATGTCGAGTCTATGCATTGCTATGGAGAACCACCTTAGAGGTATGGAGAGCTTGAGGGAACGTTTGCTTACCCTCAACAAGTTAGATGAGTGTAGAGTGATAGCACAGTGGGCGACGAAGATGGTACAACGCCGATGGAAGTTATGGCACGACAAACATATCCAAAGGATGAACTTCCGTTTGGGCCAATTGGTTTTAAAGTATAATGGCTGCAACAAAATTAAATCGGGGAAGTTTAAGGTCCATTGGCTTGGACCTTATAAGGTAAGGGAGGTTGGTCAAAATGGAGCTGTTGTGACGTTTTCACACATCGCTCCATTGCAAATGGGGATCCCCACTTTTTGCTTCCTAGCATAGGTGTTTTGCTTGGTCGTCTTTAGCTTGGCAATTGTCGTAATCTTTAACCTTTGTTTGTGAGAAGATGCAATGTCTTGTCATTAGGATGGGATCAGGTCAGGGGGTCATATTCGAGTCCATAATCCTCGATCAAGTGTCAGGACCAAGGATTGAAGTTTTAATGCAAGATGTTGTCATTTTTTGTCAAAAGTTGTAAAATCTTGTCAATCTTGTCAATACATCAAAAATTGTTGAACTTGCAAAATGTTGTCATATGGCGAGCAATGTTGTCAATGTTGCAATTTGTTGTCATAGGTGTAAAAGTGTGAAAGGTGTTGCAAGGTTGTCAAAGGGGTATTCAGGTTTGAAATGTTCAGTATGAAGAATCTTAACAATGTAACAATCTTGGCAGGGAAAATTCCTTGTCAAGGTTAGATTTTCCGACCTTGACAGGATGCAATAGGGAAATTTTGTTCAAATACCTTCTCTAATTTTGTTTTTTTATGGTTGAAATTCAGGTCCAAGGTCGAAGTGTGGAATATGTTTTGTCCATGACTAGAATTTCGCTAAACCTATGTTTGTCCTTGCATACCCGTAATTTGTGCTATTTCACTTGTCCTTGGGACTATCTCATTTTCGCCCATCCTTGATTCATGAAGAATTGTCTTTTTTGTAAACTTTTCCTCATCCAACACTTGCGCTTAGGGATTTCACACTTCAAATTATCCTTGTGCATATGAAATCTGCTCTCAACATGAGGATTTTGTCCTTGACATCTCCACAATTCGCCTTTCTTAGTTTCTATCACCTCATATGTCCATGAAGAACATGAATTGGGGCCTTTGTCCTTGCACCTCACTGAATTCCGATCTTACTTGTCCTTATGCACAATGGAATACTGCCTTGCATTTGTCCTTGCCTATCTTCAAATCTCTCCCTACCTTGAGATCAGTCCATGAACATACCCTAAGTGTGATTAACCTGAGTTTTTGTTGCTTGTACTTCACAGAAATCCACTCAGCACATCGCTCCTTGTCCCTTGGCATACCTCAAACCTGACCTGCTTGAATCCCTCCATATCTTTTGTCCTTCACAGTCCATAATCCACTTCATCCATAGTCTCTATATACCCCTCAATCCTGCTTTAGGATTTTGTCCCTAGCATGCCCTAGATACTGCCCTACCTTGTCTTTGCCCCTGCCACCCCTTAATTACTGCCCAGTTATAAGTCCTTAGGATCATCCAAAATCCTCTTAGAGTTCAGTCCCTAGCACCCCCTTGAACCCGCCTTAAGCAGCCCTAAAATCATAAGCATTCAGACTTAATTCCTATCAGGTATAGGCAAATCAGACTTCAAAAAATGAAAATCAGACCTCAAAAATGAGAAATATTGACCTAAAAATCAGAAGTGCAGACCTGATTCACTCATGCGGAGCAGAATAATGATTTGAAATGTGAATTAAGTTGATAGGCGATGTGCAACCTTTACTTATATTGCTCAAGGGGTAAAAATTCATAAAATGAGGATTAGCCGATTTGATCAAGGAATGGACATAAGCCAACTCAGCTTTAATCCTTTGACAACTTGAAATCCCACCAAAATTGTCCTTGAGGACACCCTAAATGTGCTTTAATGTGTTCCTAAGCCACTCTAAAAATCGCTCTAGCCAGATGGCATGCAAGTCAGCCCTTTTAAGAGGGAGATTTGAAAAATTTGAAAGGCAAAAAAAAAAAATCAAAATTCCAAAGCCCAGCCGACCTAATGGGCATTCAATTAATTTAATTCCAAACTACTAAGCATGCCAGCGGACCTGATTGATGTGAAACGAATTTAAGGGGGTATAGAATCATATAAAGCAAGGTCAAATTCATCCATTCAATAACAATCAAGTCTAATTTGCAGTAAATAATCAGCAGAGCAGGCTTTTAGGCGAATTCCATCAGACATTGGGCAAATTTAACGGTATTTGCACCTGTCTGTAAGGCAGATTTGGGGCCAAACCTAATGTAAAATGTCCAGACCTGATTGGGGGCAAATTCTCTAGCTGAGATCATTCTGATTTCATGTCAAAACCATCATTTACAGGCTCATATATTCATTTCCAGATTTTGGAGGTTTTGAAAATTTTGATTGATGGAGAGATTAATTTTGTTTTCATTTTTGAATTAAGAATGTGTGAATTGAGTTACATTTCATTTTTTCTTAATTCAAATTGTGTTCTTTTCATATTTGACACAAGGAGGCAAGGTAACTTAAAAGATTCAATTGCATGGAAGAGGGAAGATCTGCAAATTTAAGGCAAGAAGGATATGAAGGACTCAACTATGATAATGTTTTTTTCGACATCAAGAGGGAAGATCAACATCAAGACAGTGTTCACATTTCAACAAGGATGCACAAGAAAGGGCGAATCAACATCATGAAGGACTTACACATCAATAATCCAATCTCAAGACAAGGAATTTCAAGGAGATTTCAAGACGGAATTCCTTGGTAGTCATGGGTTTCCGCTTGGAAATCCATTACCAAATCCAAATCCTGCCATAGTGAATCATAGCGAGCAATTTCAGTGATGAACAAGATGGAGGATGAACATTCAAATGAGATTGCTCTACATCAAGGAAATCAAGAATTTTCAAGACCAAGGTGAAGATGAGGACAT
Organism: Cryptomeria japonica; assembly: GCF_030272615.1. Taxonomy (NCBI): domain Eukaryota; kingdom Viridiplantae; phylum Streptophyta; class Pinopsida; order Cupressales; family Cupressaceae; genus Cryptomeria; species Cryptomeria japonica. Next base: position 629,047,712 of record NC_081414.1, read on the forward strand.
CAAAGACATTCCACATTTCAAAGGGACGTCGGGATGCACATTGCAACAAGTTCCACAACTCAAGAACATTATACCAGGAAGTGAATTTTAAGATTCCAGAGTTGAGGATGGAAATGCATTACAAAGAGGAAAATTCCCAAACATGAAACTTGAAAGTGAAATGCGATCAAGGAAAAAATGAATAGAAGAGTTAAGCAAAGTTAGAAACTTGATCAAAGATGATACAATGTGGGAATATGGATCATCACACCAAGCTTGGAAATGTTGAGTATCAAGAGATATTGCCCAAAGCAAAGACTTCTTTGTGCTTATCTACATGATAAGCATGATGAAGGACTACGCCAAGGGTGCTTAGCCTATGATATTGATGAAGTAGAAAAGAAATGGAAGGAGGAACAAGGCGCAGAGGGAATGGAACAAGAGGAGGATTTGGAAGAGGAATTCGACTTGGAAGAGTATGGCAAAAACTTGGGCCCATGTCGCAAAATGATTGTGAAGGCAGATGATAGCTGAGTGGGATGGATACAATGAGGACATCATCAGGTGCTACGTGGAGGAAGGCAAGGAACCTCTACCATTGCCAACTTCAAATTCACTATGGTGGGTTATCCCTAACCCTAGAGGACCACCTGAAATCAATGGGGAGGATATGACTTGGTACCAACAGTACGAAGGTCGATATGTCAATGGAAGCTATAAAGGCATTGGGCATGCACCCCTACTTGATAAAGTTTTCAATTTAGAATATATTGGTACCTGTTGTGAATAGGAGTGTTACAAGAGACTATCAAGTACGTGTTGGTGGTGGTATGCCTTTGAAGTCAAAGTTAGACTTGGCGACGAACCTAGAGGGACGACAAGGAAAATTGATGAGGAAGATGGCAAACTAACCAAAAAGAAAAAAAGGAATGAAGGGGGAATTTTGGGAAAACTGGAATTTGGAAAAATTAAGGGGAAAAAGATGAGTAAAATATGGAGAAAGAAAGCCTTGGTAAAAAATTAAAGTTGGAAAACATGGTGATGAGGGCAACAATAAAGAGAAGTGTGGAAGAAAAAAATAAAAATATTGAAGGATAAAAAAACTATGTGAGAGCTCAAAAAATGAAATTTAGAAAGGCAATAAAGGGAAAAATATGGAGAAAAAGGTACTTTATTAAAATATTGAAATTAGCCAATGTTAGTATAGTGCCAAAAAATATAAAAAGGTGGAAAAATGGTACTGAAGTGAAGAAATTTAAAAATATAATAAAGAAGGGGATTGATGGAATAAAGTCAAGAATGATAAAATAAAAAATAAAAAAGCATTGGCCAAACCTCTCCCATCGACTATATAAAGGTCATTGCCAGCAGAGGTCTTATTCATTTTAAGCGAACAATATTGCCAGGATACAAAGACTACACGTTGCAGAGAGAACACACATCATACACTTCCAGCATATAGACATTGCTGGTATGGCCGAAGTCATTTCAAGTGTACCCCGTACATCCTCTTACTTCCATATGGACTCCTCTCCAAACAATCTTAGTATGAATTTCTTTCAACTCCGTAAGGATGTTGCATTGTAGACTTGGCAGAGGATCGTACCCCATATGACCTTCATACCCTGTACGACCTTCACACCTCGTACGACTTGCACCTCCTCCCGTAGGTACAATCACATCTTGTACGACAATTTGAGTACCCTTCTTACGGCCTCCTACGCTGCACATTGGCATACGACATCCTTGTTACTACGTACAGTCTTGTTGGCAACTTGTGCTCTTTGTATGGTGTTGCTTGACTGTATGGCTTGTTCAAACTTCCATGTGGTCGTGGGTCTCTCACCTCGTAGTGGTACAACGGGCTGTAAAGAAGTTGGTAAGACACTCACACCAAGGAAGTGTAGTACGACAATTTGTGATTCCACTATGGCTTCCTCATGTGTCACAATTTCTTGGTATATTCACACACTCTTGACAAATGGTGAAATTAAATTTTGGAAATCCTAGCGAATTGGGAAGTCGAGGTGGTTATCATAATGACCGACAAGGTTATAAAGGCGGGACCTCTCATTCAATATTAACTTCAATAATGGCAACATGTAGCAACAATAAAAGCAAGAAGGTTCAAGTACAGGTAGATGGTGACAGGATCATATCAGATACTCTCACTTGGGAGAGTTTGAGTAGCATTGACTGCTGCACCTGGTGGCAAGAGACGAAGGAGAATCATGCACTAAGGATGGTTCTCATGCATGCTTAGACGAACAAGGCAATACAGATGCCCTTCAATGTGTGTGAGTTTGAGCCTGTTTTGAATGCATTGGTAGTTTGTTATAATTGACACGCACAGAAGTCCACCATACCCTACAAAGGACATGATGTTATTGTGTCCTTTTGGCCTGCCGAGTTCACAAGGGTGTTCAAAATACCATAAAAAAGAGCCAAAGTCGCCAAGCTGCTAGGCAAGATGACAACTGAGCAAGACAACCTCCTTAAACAAGTATGCCATGATGATTTGATGCCGAAGGAGTGGGATAGCGTGTGGAAGAATAGCAATAGTCGAGGGGTCAAGAATTTTTTTTTGGCGATGACAAAATGGAAATACATTTTGGACTTGATAAAGAGTTGCCTCACAAGAGTAAGTAGGGCCTTGAACATCGTCGTCAGGATGATTACTTGATGATTTGGCTAAGTAATGGAAATGTTTACAATTGGGCGACGCTACTTTCAAAAAGAATTCGAAAGTTTCATAGCTTGCAACATAAGGCCTTCTATATGGCCTAGCATGCCTTCGATTTGTTCCTTGATGTCGTCTGCACTCAGGTACTGGCGGACAAGTGGGGACACCTCTAGCCCATTAGCCATGTGGACTTGTCTAGGCCAACAATATTCTACTTGACTCACCTCGACACACTGATAGGTGGAGGTGAGTCGACTCAATTGGCTAGGAAGAGGCGGAGGTAGGAGTTGGAGCAGCACTAGGTATTGTCGAAGAATGAGAGCAATAATGCAGAGAAGGGACCATCGAGGTGTCTTTTGCCAGTGAGATTGTCGATGATGTGTCTCTGGGTGCCATTGGAGGTTATGATGATGATGAGGTCAAGGAGGCAGTGGCTCTAGAGATGGTTAGTGGTGTGGCCATTATGCTAGTTGCAACGTTGGAGGTAGTGTCAGAGGCCCCAACGACGTCGTTGTTAGTGCTGCCACTAGCAGTGCCATTGTCAATCCCTGTGGTAGTTGCAGAGACTTCCTTAGTTCCTATAGTGGCAGCTATACTAGCATCCATCTCAATAGGGTCAGTTCCGAGAGCACCATTGGAGGTGTCCATTTTGCCAGCATCTTTGTCAGTCCTGCTAGTGTTGATGTGTTTTTATGCACTATGCAACACAAAATAAAATACTAAGTATTCTATCCTCTCGAACAAAATCCTCCCAAGTGCTAAACTATGTGATCAAATGGGATGTGACTACAAGGTTCCGAATGTTAGGTCTTGATGTGCTCTTGGATAGACTCAATGTTATGATGTCATTTTGCTAGAATTACAAGGTGGACTTACGTTGAACTTGAATGCTACTGGAATGTGGGATCTTACTTGATTTGAAAAAAGTTAAAAGGAAAGGGTTTAGAAAGCTAATCTAATCCTAGAATTGAAGAGTGACGGACAATTTTTGGTGAACCTCAACTAAGCCTTTCTTTGACATGCAAAGCAACAACTCCACAAAGCTTAGTGCGATCTTCTAAGGGGAGCAAAATGATCTTCAAATCACCACCATGGACATAGATACCATTAAGACAATGCATATCAATGAGGCAAGTAGCAATTGAAGTTAAGCTTGAATAAGAGGGGTCTAGTTGACTACGCATGACACTTTACAATGCTAGTAGTATGAATATACAAATTTCACCATTGATCATGCACAAAGTTCTTCCATTCATCTAAACAACATGCAAATTAAATGGGAAGTATAGACCATACAAATGTTGAATCAACACATAAAGTTCACCATATCTTCAATAAAATTAACATGTTTCTTGCAACAAAGTCTTGACAACAATCTCCTTTTCTCCTAATTTACTCTACTCCTAATGATCTAACTTCTAACTATCTTTTATTCTTCTATTGTTAACCCTTTACAAATGGGAAAATTGAGCCTTATATAGAGAGCTCATTACAATTCGAAGGCTCAAATTGATTCACAAATCAATGGTCTAGATTCAATAATAAAAACCTAATTAGGGTTTTCTACAACAAACTCCATTCTGGCCAATGAAATAATTACATAGAATTGGACACATGTCCATCTTTAAATGTGAATCGATGAAATATGAGGTTAGGTATCTTGGAGTTTGTGCCTCCATGGGTGAGTTAGGTACATTGCATCTGGACACGTTGACGTGGAGCCTCCTGATTGGATGAGTGATGACAAGGATGCCACCTCAGTTTGCTTGTACTTGGTAGATCAACACAAAGTGTTTGAGCAATATCTGTTGATGCTCAACATTATTCAACTTGCTGAATGCGATGATGATGGGAAGCATCATTATGGCTAAGAAAACTTTGATTAACTCTTCTGAAACTATCTGCTTCCTTGATCCTTTTGCAATTTTTAATTAAAAATATCTTGATGTTGATCCTCTTCACATCAAACCTTATGTTTGTCCCATATGTTCTCCTTAGTGAATCCTCATCTCACTGCTACGCCTTGAACTTGTCATACTTTGTATTGATTTTACACTTTGTCTTTCCTCAATGTGATTGTGTGATCTCTCCTTTACACTTTGGGTTCTTGACCTCATCATGTTGTCATGATGCAATGAAAGTTTTTGAATATCTTGAAATCCTTCTTGTGTAGTCACCTTCCTTGGTATCCTTGTGCTCGCCAATGAGATCCTTCCTCTTGAAGTTGCATAATGGTATGAGTCTTGCAATCTTCCCTCTTTTGCTTCTTCAAGATGTTGTTAGCAACCTGCTCCTTTCGCCTTTTTCCTTAATCGCCTGCAAGACAACAAGGATTAAATATACAAGGTATAATATTTACTAGTTTTACTACTACTTTCATCTCTTTGGTCTGATTTATGCCTGATCACACATTCTCCATTCTGATATGATCTTTGACTGATCTGATTTTATGTTTCCAGGTCTGATCCTCATGTGTGCAATTCTGATTTCCTTATGATTGCTGGGCATGAATGAGATCAGGGCCTTCACAAAGGTTGGTGGAATTCTGAGGTTTGTTTGCACAAAATGGATTTGCTGAGGTGACATTTAGTGATTGGTTTGCACAAAACTTTCTTGCTTAGGCAGCATTTAGGCCTTCGATTGCACAAAAAAGGGCAGCTTTCTCCTCTTCATTTGCACAAGATGATCGGCATTTTGGGGTTGGTTTGCACAAGGTGGTCGACATTTTGGGGTTGGTTTGCACAAGATGGTCGGCATTTATGCTCTCATTTGCACAAGTTTGAGGGTGCCTTTTTAGTGGTTGATTGCACAAGTTAGCTTGCTAGGGTAGCTTTTGAGTCTCATTTGCATAAAGTTGGTGGCATTTGATCATGTAAGTGCACAAAGTTGGCGACATTTGTCTGTCCATTTGCACAAACTTGGTGGCTTTTGTCATGTCATTTGCACTTCATTTGCACAAGTTGGAGTTGAATTTCACCTTTGCCTTAGACAAATTGCCCTTTGCTTGGGCGGGTTTTCACCCCTCATTTGCACAAATTTGCTCTTGGTAAGCATGTTAGTATCATGACCACAACTTGAGCAAAATATTGACTTGATCAATTTTCGCTTTTGCACCCCAATTCATCAACCTTGATCACTTATCTAACATTGCCCTAGGTTATCTCATGGTTCTTGCTTCTCTAGCATGGGCCTATTTCTAGGGTCCATTCGCACAAATACCGCTTGATGAGCAAGCCAGTGCCAAGACCATGACCTAAGCAAGAATCTTAGTCAAATTTTCACCTCCAAAATTTTGATAAGCCTAATGTTTCCATGCTTCATCATTTGAATATTTGACATCATTGAAAACAATTCTTGACATCTATTCCTCAAACTTGACCTTTGCCATACCAAAACCTTAGGACCTATCCACGTTTTCAAAGGAAACCCTGGCGACTGATAGAACCCAACCTCCTCACAAGCAAAGGCTAACTGCAAAGAGATTGACACTAAGCCAAGACAACAACACTAAAACCCTAAGCCCAAAGCGAAAAAGTGGGGGTCCCCATTTGCAATGGGGCAATGAGTGAAAACGTCACAGCAACTAGCACCTTTGTCAATTCTGCTAGCTCCTTTGCCTATTCCACTAGCAACATTGTTAGTTTCTTCAGTGCCATTGCCATTGTTAGTGGAAGTAGTACCATTGTCGATTCCACCAGTGCCTGTTACTTCTTGTAAGATATTGAAATTAGGGCTTCACTAGTTAGATTAGGAAATCCACTAATTCCGCATAAATTATATGAAGGGGGACTGAATTTGATTGATCCAACCCTAAAATGAGCTCCTTTGAGTTGAAATTGAATTTGAATTAGGTTTGTATTGCATTGCTAGATCTAGGACAAACAGTGAGATTTTGACATAAAATAACAGTATTAGTAAGTTCTAGATGTCATGCAAAGATGTAAAGTTGAATTTGAGGATGGGAAGCAGATTAGAACTTGTAACAAAAAAATTGGGTTGAATTGTCAGGACCAGGAGCTATGGGGCGACCTAGTCCTCCAGATGTTGGATGCGAACAAATTGAATCTTTTCCAGATCAGGATGACGCATAAAATCTCCTGTTGCAGGCTCATCAGAAATTCCCGGGAGCATGAGGTGTGGGGCAACCTGGTCCTCCACTTTTCGTGCCTTCAAAGGATGGATCTGATTGTTGTCGTCTGCTTTGCTGAATTCTTTGATCGTGGCTCTTGAATCAATTTCCCGTACATAGGAAGAAGGAAATAGGTTTTGTTGATGGCGGTTTGGCTAAGTCAAAACTTTGTTTAGGAATTAACCTTGAATTAAATTGAAATATGAAATAGAAATTTTGAAGTAAATGCTGGATGATATACCTCAGATCTGCAAGGATTGATGTAGGTTGATGATGCAATGCTCTTTGAATGTGATCACAAATGATGCAATAACATGACAAAACATAGAAGACTCAAACATGAACATATGCTTGCATGAAGATTGATGTGATTTGCTCCATGATGCTTGAAGATGTTGAAAGGTTATGGTGAGATGAACTTCTACTTTGAAGATGCCTGAAGATGTTTGATGTTGCTTGATGTGGATGCACGAATGCTATGATAAGTATGTGTTATGAAAATGAATTGATAGGATGCCTCTATATAGGGTTCCCTAGGTAATTTACCGATTAGGTCAACCTCCAACAGTCAAATTGAGCCACAGGGACCAAAAACCATTGGGGAGGGAAAGTGCACTGACCCAATTAAATTAGGGCCTGTTTAAGGAGGACCATGGCACTCTGTGGGCCTTAGTCCAGACAGGGGTGCTCCATGCGCCCTTGTCCTCCCAAAACAAGGAAAACAAGGCTAGATTCAAGAGGGCACAATTCCGAGAAGGGGTCCACTTAGTCGTGCAACAAGGTGACATCAAATTTGAGGCAAAAAGTGCCAAAACAGAGCTAGGGGAGAACTAGGATGGGACACACTAAAGTAGGGGCACAAAAATGTGATGTGAATTGTATAGGGTTACAATTTACAACGCTACACTCCTATGCTAGTTTAGGGGACTAGCGAGCATGACTAGGGGATTGATACGTGGTTGTAGCTCTTTGGGATTTCGCCATAGGTTTTGCTAGTGGAGTTGCCTAGATTGTTGTCTAAGATTGTTGGGGTGGTGAAGATGACACTTGCAGAAGGGAGCGGCAACATGGGTGGTGAGGGTGTACCAAGCTAGCAGTCAACTCTAGACCCACACCCAAGACCCCAATCGGACCCACATCCATTGCCAATCCATTTCCAGGACCAGCACTGGAGCTTACCAAGTCTTTGCCAACCATAGCGAAGGAGTCATCATTTGGTGAGCGGGAGGAGATTGTGCTAGGATTGAGTCGGCCTAACCGTCAAGACCTAGTTTGTACAGTTTAGCGTTGCATCCGTTAGCTAGAGGTTATGTCTACTTTTCTTAGCAGAATGGGAGACATTGCCAAGGACCTTGACATTGGCCACGACTCTCTGGTGGGACAAGCTACAAAGAGCCTTTTGGATTTCATGCAGGGTGAGTGCGATGGGGAATTATTCAAATGTTTCATTGCCAGAGGGTGGCCCAAGATGGAAACACAGGCAATGCGAGATGTGTGGATTCCCTAGTGACCAACAGTAGGAGGCTGCCATGGTCGTGTACTAAGAGCACTCTATGACGTGGAACTCTTCAGGGATTGTTCCTCAACCACTGTCGGTTGGTAGTCACACACTCAGGTTGTGTTACAATGGGCGTGCCCTCCACCGGGTGGAACATGCTCGAAAAGTCCTTAGCAATCACAAAAAGCCAGAGACGCCCAAAAGCACTCTTGGGTTACTTATCTTGAGAAGACTATATCAGAACATCAACAAGAGTTGGCCAAGAGGGATTGACAGATGATGGAAAAGAACACATGATTGGTAGATAGGGATGAGTAGATTACTCAGTTGACGACACAATTTGATGGAAGCGGTGCATATGGTAAAGGCGTCTCATGAGTGGGAGTTGGTGGCCAACCAACGCTTGCAACAACACTCTGTGCCATCCACCCCGACATCTTCCCCTCTTCTAGGTATGTCTTATCATTCCTCCTATTAGTAGTTTGCTTCAGTTTTGTTGTGTTCCAACCCATTTTGTTTTTGTCATCTAGAAGACTTCTTTTTTCGGGGGGTTGATGTAGTCGACAGTTTTGCCGTGGTTAATAAATAATATTGTGATAAGTAATAATGTAAAGTTGGCTATGTAATGACATTTGTTTTTGAGTAGTTGGCAGTGGTTTGCAACGGTTGGCAGTCTTAACCAACCATTGGGCAACATATATGTACTTCATTGTGTCTTGGAAATGGGAATTGATCGGACACATTACATTCTAAAATAAATGATACATCTTTTTGGCCATATTCTCGTGTTGATGTTCTTATCTTACTTTACTGTATGATGTGAATTCTATTTACTATTTACTCTGCATAATCTAAACCAGTTCCCTTTGGGAGTAAACAATGAAATGAGATGGGTGAGCCCAGAAGGACCTTCCCACCCCCTTAAACAACATCTAAACCTAATTCACCCTTGAAAACAACGAATTTTTTTTTATCTCATTTAACATTTGCAAACTTGTGTTAAAGGGCAGTAAGAGAAGAGCAACAGTGAAAAGAGGTGAGAACAACAGTGGAAAGAAGGCACTAGGGCATCAAATCTACTACATTTGAGGTAAGTTCTTCATCTTACATTTGTTTTTCCAATTTCTTTGCATTTTTTAAAGTTTTATTCAAATTTGTGTACACATAGGTAGGGCACTTTGATTTTATTTTTTCCTTTATTTGAACTTGTGACTCTTTTTTAAATTCTTAACTAAAAAAATCATGAGCAATAGTGAGAGTAGTGATAGTGAAGAGGTTGAACTTCAAAGGCAAGTAGAGCTATAACTCATAGAAGTATGGCAGCCACTAGGGTTCTTCAAGGAGTGGTAGTGTAGTAGGGCCATAAAGTACAAAGTCAAACCCATTTGAATGTCCTAAACTCTTCAAAACCTCCGCAAAGGCCCATTTAACTCAAAGGAAACTCTCTTTCAATTTCAATTTGCATCATGAATTGACAAAGATAAGAAATTTTTTTAAGGAGTAGAGTATGACTATTCCATTTATGCAAAAAAAGATGATAAGGACAACTATGTTAATGCATGATAGCTTCGGTAAGATAAATGATTGAATGAGAGATAAATGAAGTCTCTCATTCAATCATTTATCATATCGATAACTATGATAAAACCTTCAAGCAATTAATTCCTCTTTGATAGCCATTCTACATTTGCATATAAATAACCTATTCATTGATAATCATACCATATATTTTGTTTATGTTCATCGATTACTAAATCTTGCATTTCAATTTATATCGATTAACATAAAATAAATAAATGATTAATGAAAATACCGATTAATATCGGGTTGCATATAATATATTGGGTGGCTTAATAATAAAGGCTACCGATAGTTATCGAGTGTTAAGCCTACACCGATAGTTATCGGTTGTTAAGCCTACACCGATAGTTATCGGTTGTTAAGGCTAACATACCGATAACTATCGGCTGTTAACATTGTGCGAACACCGATAGACATCGGTTGTTATAATAACTCCACGCCGATTGACGTTAACGTTGAAACATGCATTTGTTTAGTATAAGCAAAGAGGCACGATCAAGTAATGTCTTGATCGGTCATGACCGATCAAGGCATTGCTTGATCGTACCCCATTTGTTAATACTTATATTGAGTGGCATTTGTGAGATAGGACATAGAAAATATTAAATGCTCCTATCACCTGCCACAAACAAGAAGATAGTCAGATTCTTACATTAAGGCAATAAGATATAAAACAAGATTATTTAATAGAATATAACTTGCATATTGAATGTAAATTGAACATCATTTACATGGTATCAGAGCTATAGTTAAATCGAACTTGAGGCTGTTCAATTTTACGTAAAAATCAAATCAAGCATATATTCAACATCACAATCCTATCAATGGCTAGCGCTATCAGATTTGAAGACAGACTCGCAGGAGGTGACGACTTCTCCGCATGGAAATTCAGAATTCAAATGATTCTAAAAGAAAACAAAATTGAATCATTTGTAAAGACTGAAACTAAAGAACCTGAGACTGAACCTAACAAAGCAATTTGGAAAGAAGGAAATGATAAGGCTATCAAAATCATAGTTGATGGGGTAAGGAACAACATTATGCCCATTATAAAGAAACATGAAACAACCTTCAACATGTTCAAAGCACTTGAAGACGCTTTTGAAATATCGAATGCCAGTAGAACCTTGGCTCTAAAAAGAGAGATAAACCACATAGCCATGATAAAAGGAGAATCAGTCAATGCCTACTTCATGCGAATATCTACCCTAAGGGATGAACTGGCAACCCTTGGATATGAGATCCAAAGCAAAGAATTAACCCTCATTGCTTTAGATGGGTTGCCTAGCATCTGGGAAACATTCGTCCAAGGCATCAGTGCAAGGGATAACTTCCCAACATTCGATAGGCTAAAGGCTGACTTTCTCCAAGAGGAATCAAGGCAAAATAAGAAAGGGATCAAATAGAAGAATATAGATGAAGATCTTCAAGTTCTAAATATGAACTCAAACAAGAAAGGCAAGCAGAAGCAATTCAGGAAGAGAAAAGGTCGTCACGGCAAGAACTCCTTCAAGAAGGACCTCTCTCAAATTCAGTGTTACAGATGTGACAAATTTGGGCACTATGTTGCCAAATGTCCAGAAAGAGCTAAACAAGCCACATTTGCCAAAACAGGAAAATCCAAAAGGGAAGATGACTCTGAGAAGTATGTGCTCTATTCAACACTCACAAATCAAGCATCAAACAAAGTGAACTCCTGGGTGATCGACAATGGCTCATCCAGACACATCACAGGATTCAGAGAAGTACTAGACTCCATGAAAGAGGAGAATGATGAGGAGGTAACCATCGGAGATGACTCTACACACCCTGTCAAAGGAGTTGGAAATTGCACCATCAAACTAAAGTCAGGTGTATCATTACAACTTAGAGGAGTACTATATGTTCCAGGCATCAAGAGGAATCTAGTCTCAATATCAGCACTGGAGGACAATGGATACAGAGTGACCTTCATGGACAACAAAGTATTGGCTTGGTCAAAGAACTCATCCATCAAGAAAGCTAAAACAATTGGTCAAAGACGAGGCTACTTGTATGAGCTATGCACAGATCCCAACTTAGCCCTAATTAATGAAACTACAGATGCCAATGAAATCTGGCATAGAAGATTAGGCCACCTAAATTTTAGAGCTTTATCATCAATGGGAGACCTTGTCACAGGTCTACCTAAGCTAAAGCAATATCATTCAGGGGCATGCATAGGATGTGCCCTAGGTAAAAGTACTAAGGGTGCTTTTCAGAGTAGTACTAGGAAAACAAGTAAAATTTTAGAGTTAGTTCATTCTGATGTATGTGGACCTATATCTATAAATTCATCAGGGGGATTTCTGTATTATGTAATATTTGTTGATGACTACTCTAGGAAAACTTGGATCTACTTTCTGAAATGTAAAGAATCAGAAGAGATCCTTAACAGGTTTAAAGAATTCAAATCACTAACAGAAAATTACTCAAGAAACAAAATTAAAACTCTAAGAACTGATAATGGGGGGGAATACACATTAGAATTATTTAAAGAGTTTTGTAAAAATTCAGGGATTAAGAGGGAGTTAACAATACCCTACAACCCTCAACAAAATGGGATAGCAGAAAGAAAAAATAGGACAATCGTTGAGGCTGCCAAAGCTATGATTCTTGATCAGAATCTAAATATCAATCTTTGGGCATAAGCAACTAGCACTGCTGTATATATTCAAAACAGATGTCCTCACTCTCATCTTGAAGATAAGACCCCTGAGGAAGTCTTTACTAAAACAAAACCGGATATAAGCCACCTTAGGATTTTTGGATGCCCTGTCTATATTCATGTGCCTAAGGAAAAAGGATTAAAATTAGAACCTTCTGGAAAAAGGGGAATCTTTGTAGGATATAGTGAAACCTCCGAAGCCTACAGGATATATATACTTGGTCAAAAGAATATTGAACTAAGTAGGGATGTGATCTTTGAAGAAAACTTAGCCTTCAAAAGAGCCCAAAGCTCTCTAGATCTTGAAGTCTATATCCCCAACCCTAGCTTAGATAGAGATCCTACTCCTGAGCTTCAAAGGGAGAATCCTGAGGAAACTATGAGTGAAACTCAAAGTCCACCTAGAGAAAACTTCAAGAAAAGACCACTATGGGCCACCAAAACTGTAGAAGAAGCTCAAAAATTTGTTGCTCCCTTAGGAACCTTCAGAGAAAGCAAAAGGCCTAATAAATTCACTAGCTATGTTGCCCTTATGAATGATCTCTCTAAAGCTGAACCAAACAATGTATCAGATGCACTTGAACATCAAGTATGGAAGGATGCTATGTCTGAAGAGTATCAGTCCATTATGAAAAATGATGTTTGGGAGATTGTTCCTAGGCCAACCAAGAAATCTGTGGTTTCATCTAAATGGCTTTTCAAGATCAAACATGCTGCAGACAACAGTATTGAAAAACACAAGGCCAGATTTGTAGCTAGAGGCTTCTCACAAAGGGAAGGAATAGATTATGAAGAAACTTTTGCACCTGTTGCGAGGTATAAATCAGTAAGAGGTGTATTAGCCATTGCAGCAGCAAAGGGGTGGAAGGTACACCAAATGGATGTTAAGACAACTTTTCTAAATGGTGAGATCTCAAAAGAAGTCTACCTAGAGCAACCTGAAGGTTTTGAAATTCATGATGCAGAGTCTCATGTGTGTAGACTCAAGAAAGCTCTCTATGGGCTCAAACAGGCTCCCAGGGCCTGGAATGAAAGAATTGACACCTATCTCTCAGGACTAGGCTTCTCCAAAAATGAAGCAGATCCTAATCTCTACTACAAAAGAAATAAAGGTGATATGCTAATATTGATTTTATATGTTGATGAATTATTAATCACAGGAAATGATCACCTTGTAGATCAATGCAAGAATGATCTATCCAAAGAATTTGATATGAAGGACTTAGGACTCCTTCATTACTTCCTAGGATTGGAAGTATGGCAGAATTCTAACAACATCATACTAAACCAAGGAAAGTACACCTTGGATATTTTGAAGAGATTCGGAATGCTAAACTGTAGACCCATGACCTCTCCTATGGAAACCAACTTACATAAACTTAAAGAAGCAGCAATAGAGTCACAATCCACTGATCCTACTCAATATAGACAGATGATTGGGTCCCTGATGTACTTGGTAAATACAAAACTAGATATCTGTTATGCAGTTAATGCTCTAAGTCAGTTTATGTGTGAACCGAAGGAGATACACCTGGTTGCAGTAAAACACATTATGAGATACCTACAAGGTACCCTAAACCTTGGTCTCAAATATGAGAAAGTTGATATAGACCTACACGGATTTACAGATTCAGTTGGGTTGGAAGTGTGACAGACAGGAAAAGCACTTCAGGGTGTTGCTTCAGTCTAGGTTCAGCTATGATATCTTGGATCAGTAGGAAGCAGTCTTCTGTAGCTCAAAGCTCCACCGAGGCAGAATACATTGCAGCTTCTATGGCTGCCCGAGAGGCAGTATGGCTTAGGAAGTTGCTTGTGGGGTTGTTTGGAGAACCTATGAAACCCATTGTTATACACTGTGACAACCAGAGCTGCATAAAACTTTCAGTAAACCCAGTGTTTCATGACAGATCCAAGCATATTGAAATTCCATACCACTATGTGCGAGATATGGTAGATAGGAATGCAATCCAACTGGAATATGTTTGTACAAGAGATCAAACTGCAGACATTCTGATCAAACCTCTTTCCAGAGTGAAGGTTGATCACTTCAGAAAGGGTTTAGGTATGATAGAAAGGTAATTTGCTTTGTAATCTATATTTGCATACCTATAAGATGTTTAATGTGTAAACCTCTTTGTCATGATAGGACAATTTTTGGATTCTATCCCCTGGGTTCATATCTAAGAGGTGACGATCTCTCAAGATAGTGAACACTTGTATGGGGACATTATAAGGTGACGATCTTATAATGTCCAAACCAATTATCATGTTGGATCTCTGGTGTGTCATGGATGTGCCATGATTGTGTTGTGATAAAACATTTGTATAAAATGTTAGTGCACATATCACAACTTGGATAAGATGAGAAATTAATCTTTCTTATATGATTAGCTTTAAGTATTGCATGTGTAGGCAATATTGATATCACATGCTTAGGTGATATCCTGTCAATCACAAGATTGACGTGATGGACTTCAGTATCACGTGTTTAGGTGATACTTCATATCATATGATTAGGTGGTATGATTTCCTAAGAATGTCTAAAAATGCTAACTATCAATTGAATTGTGATGCTTGAATATATTGTCTACATTCATCTTACCTAGCTAAGAGGGAGTGTTAATGCATGATAGCTTCGGTAAGATAAATGATTGGATGAGAGATAAATGAAGTCTCTCATTCAATCATTTATCATATCGATAACTATGATAAAACCTTCAAGCAATTAATTCCTCTTTGATAGCCATTCTACATTTGCATATAAATAACCTATTCATTGATAATCATACTATATATTTTGTTTATGTTCATCGATTACTAAATCTTGCATTTCAATTTATATTGATTAACATAAATTAATGATAAATAAATGATTAATGAAAATGCCGATTAATATCGGGTTGCATATAATATATCGGGTGGCTTAATAATAAAGGCTACCGATAGTTATCGGGTGTTAAGCCTACACCGATAGTTATCGGTTGTTAAGGCTAACATACCAATAACTATCGGCTGTTAACATTGTGCGAACACCGATAGACATCAGTTGTTATAATAACTCCACGCCGATTGACATTAACATTGAAACATGCATTTGTTTAGTATAAACAAAGAGGCACGATCAAGTAATCTCCTGATCAGTCATGATCGATCAAGGCATTGCTTGATCGTACCCCATTTGTTAATACTTATATTGAGTGGCATTTGTGAGATAGGACATAGAAAATATTAACTGCTCCTATCACCTGCCACAAACAAGAAGATAGTCAGATTCATACATTAAGGCAATAAGATATAAAACAAGATTATTTAATAGAATATAACTTGCATATTTAATGTAAATTGAACATCATTTACAAACTACACTAGAGATTATTGTCATCTTTTGTCTATAGGTGGGCAGGAGGTGAAAGGTTGTGAAGCTATAATTCTAGTTGAGAAGGTTGAGACAACTAGACTGCATATGGAGGGGGAAGCAAGAAATAGAGGAATTCCATTGGAGAGTTTGCAACCTAGAATGTCATTGCCTACAAGATTTGTGGATCTTGGAATTCAAGGGGAAGAGGGTTTTACTTCTAACAAAGGAAAGAAGAGAATACTAGTGTCGTAGATATGTTTAACACACAATTAGAAGATGTGGTTGATTCTTGTATAGCTAAATTTTTTTATGCTTATGCCATACCATTTCATGTGGCATGTTCACCCTATTTTAAACAAATGTTCAAAGATGTGATAGTTGTTGGTACTTCATTTGTCCCACTTATAGAACATTAGCTATGCACCACCCTCGATAGAGAATAATCCAAAGTGAGTTTGTTGATGGAAGATGTGAGACAAAATCTTTGTTGGTTGAAGATATGAGACAAACTCGGATAAGGGATGGATGCCCCATCATTATGGATGGGTGGACCGATATCAAACATCGACCACTCATCAATATTATTGTCACAAGTTCAACTGACTCTTATTTTTTTAAAGCATTTGATGTTTAGGG
This sequence comes from Cryptomeria japonica, assembly GCF_030272615.1. Classification (NCBI taxonomy): domain Eukaryota; kingdom Viridiplantae; phylum Streptophyta; class Pinopsida; order Cupressales; family Cupressaceae; genus Cryptomeria; species Cryptomeria japonica. The sequence continues at coordinate 629,064,262 of NC_081414.1, forward strand.
AAGATGAAGGATGTAAACTTTCAATTTCCAAATTTGAATGGCGCCATAGAAGAGGTTGGAGCCTTTAATTTTGTACAAGTGGTGATCAATTCAGCCCATGTGTGCAAGTTTGTTGGTTTAATGGTGGAGGGTGCCTACAAGCACAGTTTTTGGACACCATATTGTGTTCATGCATTGAACAATATTGTGAAGGACACTAGGAAGATAGATTAGGTGAAGGTAGTGGTATTAGAGGCTAGAGATATGCAAATGTTCATTTGCAGCCATCACACTTCAATTGCTTGTTTAGGACTTTCTCAAGGAAGGAATTCCTCAAGCATCGATACTAGATATGCTAGCTACTTCATTTTGTTAGAGAGGATGCTTGAGGTCCAAGAGACTTTACAATTAATGGTGGTTAATTTAGAGTGGGGTAGATGGTTAGAGGCGAGCACACTTGAAGGAAAAAATGTGGAATATAAAACCCTTGATGATGATTGGTGGTCCAAACTGAGGTAAGAAAATTGTTGGTTTCATTATTTGATTTTTAAAATGTTAACTTATTATCATTTCTAACTTGTACAATATTTTCCTTCTTTATTAATATTTTATTTTTTGTAACTTGTTTGCACTTGTAGATATGTTTTCTCCTTCGTTGAACCTATTGTGTGAATAATAAGATATGTTGATACTGACTCTCCTAGCCTTGGAGAGATTTATGAGACCTTTGATAGCATGCTTGGGTAGATGAATTAAGCAATTCATAGCAGGGACCTTACTTTGGGATTTTATGAGGAGCATCTTAGGCCCATTGTGACATGATAGTGGAACACTATGAACACCTCGCTTCATATGGCAGTCTATGCTTAAAATACCATATGATATGTAGCTAATTGTGGAAGAGTGCCTCCATCTTATGATGAAGAGGTGAAAGAAGGGCTCATAAAGGCCCTTCGAAAAATGTATACTTTGTTTTACTTTGCACCTAGTGGTTTGCATTTATTAATCTTCACGGTCCAACTTTCAACAAACTTTAGATGAGGATGGATAGAGCTACATTAGCTCAAACTACTCCTATTGGATGGTGGACGTGGCATGGCAAGGATGCACTTGTTATTCGTCTTATGTCACAGGTTGCCAGTTCCTCAATTGTAGAGAGGAATGGGTCCACATATAGCTTCATCCAGTCGGTCAAGAGGAACACCATTACCTCTAGATGGTTGGAGAAGTTGGTGGTTGCACATAGTGTCTTGTGGCTAGAGGATCGACAAAGCCCTTAGTATCACCAGACTCTAGCCTTTTGTTGCGATGTTGATCTTGAAGATGTTATATAAATTGATGAGGAGAGACTGGAGGGTTTGGTCGGGGTTCCATTGCTTGAGACAACCCCTTATATTGGTATTGACTTATACTCGAGCTCCAATTTTGATATAGGCCTACCAGATGCATTTGCTGATTAGGGACAACTATATGCTTTCTATGTTTTTGTCATTTTATATTTGAAACTTGCAGCCTTTGGGCATTTGTTGTAATTCTTATAATATATATACAAATTGATAGTGAAAGCATTTAAATTTTGTTAAAATTTGTTTTATCAATTTTCATGTTAAATATCAATTCAAGTCTAATGTTATGCATTAAGATTCTATAATGTCTATGATGAATGCTTTATCAATGTTATGATATGAGTATTTGAAATTTCTTAATATTTTTAAAAAATTCCCTATTTTTTAATAGCCCTCCCCTATCGTCCTTCTTTAAACTTGGGGGAGCATATCAAGTAATAGAATTGAGAACACAATATAACAAATCATCAATGATAAATTGATAATTGATAATTCAATTGATAGGTAAACAATACCAAGGCCTCCAAGGCCTAATTGTCAAATAATTTGAATAATGATGAACATTCATCATAGTACCAATTAGAGTCTTAGTCTACAAATGAAAAGTATCAAAATGACAGTTAAATTGCCCAAAAAGATATCCATAGCTTCTTTTGTTTGAGCAACAAGCTAAATGGTTATTCATCATCATTTGTAGCTATATATCTAGTAAACTTCTCATCTTTGGAATTGTTGGATGAAAGTAGAATTATATCCTTCAATCCCATTTGCACAATGTGGTCATCATCAAGTTGTTGCAGCTCCTTGGGCTCTACTTGGTTATTTGTCACGGTCTTGACTACTTGAATGGGTGTTACCCTTTTGTTTTTGGTTCTTCCTTTTTGTGAGGCCTATTCTCCTCCTTTAACTTTCTTTGTAAATTGGTGTACTCAAGTCCCATCAACCTACTTTTGGTGATCTGTGAACATTAATATAGTTTCTTTCTTCTTTTCTTACATCCCACCACTGCATTGGGCTCTAGCTATACTTAGATGTCTTGTGATCAAGTTGACACAAGGCTATATCCACTACAACAAGATATTGAGCTCTCACAAAGCTAAGTTTGTTCCTCTTTAGAGAGTGGATAAAGCTATATGTGGACTATTTCTTCTGAGTAGTAGAGGAAATAACTTGTGAGAGAAGATGAATGAAAAGTGTGCACAATGGTCTTGGAGGTCTAGAGTTTGTCCACTGATTAATTGGCTTGGCCTATGCTGAAGTGTGTCTATCAATACTTGTTGAAGTCTTGTGGCCATATAGCTGTATAAACTTAATTTGCTCAACCTTGATTTGTGAAGCTTCCTTTGGATTATACATTTTTGAAAGGTCTTCGTGTAAGATTTGGTATCGAATGCTCTATATCATGCAAGTTTTGGCTATGGAGGTAGCCACCTATGATCGAGGATCTTTAATGAAAGTACAAAAGAGACCAAATATTAGAAACTAATTCTATTCTGTCAAAAGGATGTAAATGCACAATATGTGTACATGGATGATTCAAAGTGATGGATTACAATGAGAACCCCTTGGTTATATATGCCAAGGTGAGACATTGGACAACATAAGATTAAGACATATGATATGTGTCTTAATCTTATGACTTGACATAAAGTGATAATGCCCTTAGCAAACTTAAGTAAACTAGTGTGAATATGACCTAATAGGGAAACCAGTTAGGTAATATACCCCATTCACACCAACACCCCCCCTTAAGTGCAACTTAGAGAGAACTTGCAAGATGCAAGGATGGGTTTTGACTAAAAAGCCATGTTAGGTACTCGTGTACAAGTGAATCTTTTACAAATGGTCAAAAGGAGAAAACCCCTTAGCAAAAAAAAAAACTTTTCAAAAGGGAGAAATTACAAGATACTCTCTAGAAAACTGAGGAGAAAACTCCATGTGAGAAAGAATCTCTTGCAATTATGGTAGATTCTTGATAATGAATGCTAAAGATGATCCAAAATCATTGAACAACATTCCTCTCCTTAGGAAGAAACAAAATCAAAGAATGTATGTAGGAAGTCTTCTCATTCCTAAAAGGAATATGGGGGAAGAATAATCAAGATGTGTGAAGTCTATGAACTTTGCTTAAATATATCCATCTTGGTGCTAAAAGATGCCACTCAAGGATCTCCAAGCCAATGCCTAATTGTGACACATGCATAAACTTCACGTATCTTTGGTTAGAATTCGTAAACTATGACAAATGAAGTCTTTGGTTGAAACATATGTAAACATAAACCAAAGATGAAGGCTCCTCCAAATGCTACTCAAGGATCTCCAAGCCAATGCGTAACTGTGACAAATGCATATGTGGAGAAAGAACAAGAGTATCTAAAGGTGTGTCCTTGTGACATTTGAAGAAGATGATGCAACTTTATAAGAGCTTCCCTCAAAGAGGAGATGAACATTCTCAATAGTGTCTTCTAAGCTTGCAAGATAGATCTTACAAAACAAACTTGCAATGTTTGTCAAGTACTCGTTCAAAGTAGTATCGTGAAGATGATGTATGTCTTGCTGCACTTAAGGATTAGAAACCATGGATGTAACAACACTAGTCTCATCAAAAGAAAAAGGATATGGAAGAGATGAAATAGCAATGCATCTCTAGAACCTCAATCGATGAAAGAACACTAAGATTCAAATGACCATACTGTATTGTTGGTGCGTTTTTTATGCACTTTGAACACAAAATAAAATACCAAGTATTCTATCCTCTCTTGAACAAAGAAAACTCACATGCTAAATAATATGATCAAGTGAGACAACTCCAAGGTTTACAATGCGAACAATTGACTTTGTGCTCGGGATAGACCCAGTGATATATGATGTGATATTGCTGGAATCAAAAGGGGACTTATGTTTATGAACACCGCTGGAACGTGGAATCTAACTAACTTTGAAAATAGAGGACAAAATGAAAGGGTTAAGAGATCTAATCTAATTCTAAGAACAATGATGATAATGGATGATGCTTTGATAGACAAATTCCTTCAAATCAAGGCTTGCTTCGTCATTGAAGAGCACACAGTTATACTACAGGGGGGTGGGGTGAATCAGTATAACAACAATCTTTTACTAGTTTAAACTTATTCAACTTCGATCATAAGTATATGAGTTATCTTATTACCATATTCATTGCATACCAACATTCATATGTAATCTATCTAATATGAACACAAGTTGAACACAAGATACATACGTGGAAACCCTTACGGGAGAAAACCACGGTAAATCAATGCTTTTATATATTTCTTCTTTTACAATATTTGTAGGCACCAACCTACTAGAGGCACCAACCCCTAACACTATTTGTGAGCACCAACCCACTGGAAGCACCAGCTCCCCAATCTGATTTTGTGAGCACCAACCCACTGGAAGCGCCAACTCCCACTTCTGAATTTTGTGAGCACCAACCCACTGGAAGCACCAACTCCCACTACAAAATTCGTGAGTACCAACCCACTTCACATAAATCTGATTTTCCACCTTTACAATGTTGCTATAACAACAGATGATGGACAATTTGATCTTCTCAAATCTGCATATGTTCCTTCCTCACATGCATATACTCATCTTCATAAAACTGTTATATTATCTTCCACAAATCTGCTAGATATTTCTGTACATACACGTAGTTTGCTGTATATGTACGTTACACCAAATAAACTTATACATATCACTGTATCTTTTATGTTGTATCTTTATTGGACTGTATAATATAATATGAATTGCTCCTCCTTTATAGTCTTTAACTCCTTTGACTTTTATCATCTTCACACATATTGCCTAGTGCTTTATGGCCCAATCAGATCAGCTATCTTCATATCTTCATATTGATTTTGCTGTTGATATTTTTCATCATTCATAGAGTCATCATAGAGTCATCTTATATATGGAGTTTATCTTCAATTCTGATCATTAATCTGATCATGGAGAAGTCTTCAACATATAAATCGTAGCTATCCAATTCATATAAATTACAGCTATCCAATTCCTTAACCATTACCTTTGACATGACTATTTTGTCTTCTTGCATCTTTGACATCAATGACAATATTTCCATCAGTCATGATGACAACAACTACACAAAACTGATGCAATCTTCTAAGGAAATGGAAGATTTTCACACTGCAAATACATCATCCAAATACCTAATGCTGGTGCAACTTGAACAAGTATCTACAATTGAACTTAACACAATAATGAGGTTTAGGCTAACTTTACACTGTAGCTTGCAATCAGCAAACAACAAAAAGTATGAACCAAGGGATTCATCACATATCATTGCATTTCTCTGTTAAGATCAATGAACTTCAATTATATTTGAGAAGTAACAAGAAACCATGCAAATTGTAGAAATAACACCAAAATCCACCATAACTTAAATGAAATCAAGTATTTATTTCAACAAGTCTTGGCAACAATCCCTAGCTTCCTCCTATTCTACTGCTAACTGCGATCTAATTGATGAATTGCCATGTGTCACTCGCTCCCTCAAAAAAATCAGGTTCAATGAACTTAGACATGCTGACATGAAATAACTTGATTGGTTGGATGATGACTAGGATGCTACCTCAGCTTGCCATGTAGATCATCACAAAGTGTATGTGATTGAGCAATATCTCTTGATACTCAACATTATCCAGTTGCTCAATGTGATGAAGATGGGCATATTCCCAAATTCCATCATTTTTGATCAAGTTTTCTAGCTTTGATTAACTCTTCTAAAACTATCTACTTCCTTGATCACACTTGCATTTTCATCTTTATACTTGGGAATTTCGTCCTTGTGATGTATTTCACCTTGAACATCCTACCTCCTCTTGATAGTCCTTGGTCTTGAAATGTAAACATACCCTTGATGCTCGATCCTGACCTTCCTTGTTTTTGACTTGAATGCCTTCACTTGTTGTAGGTGTATCTCCATGGCGTACTAATCTTGAATACCTTGATGTTGCTTGTTCCACTTCCTTTTGCATCTCCACCTTGATGATTGTTTGATGTAGACTTTGTGATACCTATGCTTGATGTAGAACCCTTTGCTTGTAGAGTATCCGACCATGATTACCACCTTGTACTTGACCTTGATCCTCTTTGTAACACTGACTGAATTCCTAACGATCTTGCATTGATGTAGGGGCATCTCCATTTTGCGCAACTGGGATTGTCTCCTTGTATTGACCCTTGTTATTGGATTTCTGAAGGAATTCAAGATATGTTAAATTTCCTTGTTTTTATTGCTATGCCTTGAATCTTGATATTATGAAGCACCTTTCCCTATCATCTTGAAGACTCTGATATTAACACTCCTTAGTGTCGATGAGTAACTCATGATGCTGACTCGCCTCCTTCATGAAGTAAAGTCCTTTGTGTTGTTGTAAGGCTTTTCCATGTTGTGAAGTCCCTTCTTGATGTAGTCTTCATCTTCGAACTGTCTTGATCTTTCTCCATCAACCCCTGCATTGCATTATGAGTCTTCTTTCCACGTTCCATGTTCTTTATTCTTTGCATCAAACCTGGAAAGACAGAAAACATTTAAATCTTGAGAATGAATGAAAGATGAAACCCTAACAAAGTGAAAGTTCAAAAACTCTTGCATTCAAATCCACATGATAATCATTGTGAAGTATCATCAACAATCCATAAAAATCACTCCATAAAACTCTCTCTACAATCTGGAAATGATCGTTTTAGGTCTGAGAATGCTGACATAGGTCTTGAAATGCAAGGTTTCAGGTCTGATTTTCTGCACTTAAACTTGCACTTTCTGTTCTTGTTTGCCCTTCTATTCTGCTGTAATTTGCACCTTAAGTCCGATTTGAATCTGCACTTAAGATTTGCCTCAGGTCTGTTTTGCAGTTGCTTGTCTTCCTTTTCTGATTTCATTCTTTTTCTGCTGGTATTCACTTCATCCTTTCTTCTGCTGTTATTGTTGTTTGTATTGCAAAACAACTTGCTCCCTTCATGGCTTGCTTCTTATCTTGTTGTGAAACTACAGTCTTCACTTCTGGAACTTGCTGTCTCAGTTGTGGACTTCTTGATTCTTCTTCAATTTGCATGTTTTGCCTTTGAGATCGTCTTCCTTACTGCTGTGGGTTGCACCTATCTGCCAGCTTTTCAGAACTTCCTTTCAATTCTGCACTTTAATGCTCCTCTAATTTGCTTGAGTTGGAATGCATTTGATGTTTGGATGAAGTTTTGTTTTCTCCTTTAATAGGGCTTCATTAAATGAATTTACAAATCATTAACAAGGATGACCTAGTTCTTAAATGTTTGCAATTTGATCAATTTAAAACCTCTCCCTAAGTTGGCTAGGTCTTGTCCACAATTTTTTTTGCTTCTGTTTCTAGGTCGGCCAGCCAAAAAATTTATGAATTTTGCCTTGTTGAAGGGTACATAAACAAGGGTGAGCGGTTCATTTCACAACTCAATTCACATTGCATTTAGTATTATTTGCTCTGCTCTGCTGTGCGAATTAGGTCTACTTGTTAGGTATGATCTGCATTGATCAAATCTGATTTTGTGAAACTCTTGGTGGATTTAGAGGTGATCTTACATTGCTGGATGGGATTTCAACCTTGTGCAACAATTCAATGTGGAAATGTAGGTCTGTCGTACAATTTTGGATACTGAATGGCGGGGTTTCAAGGATGTTTTACAATTTGCTCTCATCTCAATAGCGGAGCTTAGACAAGTTTAACAATTTCCTCACCTCAATGGCGGAGTTTGAGCAAGTTTTACAATCTTGTCTCCAAGATTGGTGGACTTAGAAGCAATTTTTGCAATCTTCCTTGCTTGATTGGCGGACTTTAGGGTAAGTCCTGCATTTTTCCTAACCTCAATGGCGGAGTTAGAGGAAGTTTAACAATTTTAGCATTGCGGACTTGGAGGTCTGTCTTACAATGTTGGATATTGAACGATGAGGTTTCAAGGATGTTTTACGATTTGCTCTCATCTCAATGGCGGACTTAGGAAGAAGTCCGACAATTTTTTACTCTGTGCAAAGTTTAAAGGAAAAATGCTTTGTGGACTTAGGCTCTTCAACAATAATTTGACTCCTACATTGTATGGCAGAATTTGAAAGGTCTTCTACATTGGCGGACTTGGAAGCAAGTCCTGCAATTTTGTGGTAGACTTTGAGCCTTATGCAACATTTTTTTCAATGAAACCATTGGTGGACCTAGAGTGATGTTTAACATTTTTTTTCACTCCAATAATTGCGGAGTTTGTGAAAGTTTAACATTTTGCCTTCATGAATGGCGGACTTTAGGGGAAGTCCTATGATTTTTTGCCTTAGTGCAAATTTTCCTCAAAATATCATTGGTTGACTTTGAATAGGTTTCACAATTTTTACACTTGAATGGGGGAGTTTGTAGCATTTCAACATTTTCCATCCAAAATTGGTGGAGTTTGTGGCATTTCAACATTTTCTACCCAAAATTGGTGGAGTTTGTTCAAGTTTAATTTTGTTGATTGGAAGCTCGACCTCCATCAACGATTTGATCAAAAATTCAAGAAGTTTAACATTTTGTAACAAAGATGCAAAATTGCAACATTTTTGAAGTGAAAAATGCAACATTTTGTGATGAGAATGTAACATTTTGTTTAACAATTTGTGGCGAAATTGTAACAATTTAGGGTGAAAATGTAAGGTATTTGCAACATTTTGCACAGTTTGTTGAGTAAGATTCATATGCAATACTTGCAATTCCTAACAGAATCGCAAGAAAATTTTCCATTCCAAATTTGAACTTCACTTTGTGCTTTCAATGTTAAAAGTTGATTTGCATCATGTGTAAAATTCAATCCAACTTTAAATATCTTCCACCTTCATTTCATGTAAATCCCGACTTCACAATATCACTCTTTGAAGCTCTCTCTCATTTTTCACACTTCGCATTTTTTCACATTTTTGCGCTCTTAACAATTTTGCCTTGACAACATTTTGCAACATTTTGCAATTTGACAAGCTTTACAACATTTGACAACTTTCAACCACACTTTGCATTCTTAAGAATCATGCCTTCAATTTCGAAAATTCTAGACTCACAACACATGCCCCCTTCTCACGAGCAAAGGCTAAAAACTACTGAACTACGATCAAGCTAAACAAACTATGCAAAACAACCACCCTAAAAAGAGAAAAGTGGGGGTCCCCATTTGCAATGGGACGATGTGTGAGAATGTCACAACATGTATCTCCTCAAAAGTGTCCATGTGATATGCCTAAGTCTGTACATTAGTTGAAGTAACAATAGGAGCAAAATGTGAGGTGTACACTTGATATTGTGATCTACCTCTTTGATTGCATCAATATCTCTACTATGCGAATCCCGAATAATGAAACATTTTGTCTGTGATTTGATAGATAGAAATGATTTGGTTGACAATTAAGGCAAACAAAGAACATCTTTAAATGATCCTTCATCCATGTCAATAGATTGTTTCCCACAAACACACATAAGTCTCAAATCAAGAGAACATACTTTGCAATGAAGCAATATGATATGAAGCTCTAGAATCAAGAATTGTAATGCCCCCTTCTTAGGAGTGATAGTTGGAGGAGACCTGCTGATGTGTTTTTTATGACTACGTCGAACACAAAATAAAGTTACCAATGGCCACCTTACCCTCTCTTGATTAAAATCAGGCAGTATGCTAAGATTGCAAAGAAAGATCAAACAGCTAATTTCAAGGTTTCTTTTAAACATGGACGTGACTCAGTCGGTTGATGAGTCTTTTATTAACCCAAGGGGCCTTATGTATGTTCATAAATTTGCAGATTCAAGGAGTTTTAGTCACAAATGATTCATCAATAAAGTTCTCTTTTTTTGGATATTTTGGATTAAGACATGTGGAAAGTAAATGGGATAGGGTTTAGAAGGCTACTCTAAGTCTAATTTAATCCTATGAACAAGGAGACTTGATTACTTATGCAAAATCAAACCACACTTCGTTTCGCTAGTAGAGCACAACTAGGCGAAGGTGGTACAATCTTCAAAGGGTGTGTAGACGGTTTTCAAATCACCAATGAAGACTATCAATTCAAAAAATCTTCGCTGATAACCAAAGTTAAGCATACACATATAATGGAGGCTCAGGCTAACTTTGCAAAGTATGCAACAATCAGCTGCACACAAAAAGTATGAGCTCGGACTCTGCAACAAGCAATCCTATCAAATCCAGTTCTTCTAAGAACATAAAGCAAAATCTACTTTAAATGAAGAGAGCGAGAACATGCAAGCTTTGAAACAACACAAGAACACACCAACAATCGAACAATGTTTTAAGTGTTTGCTTCAAAAACTCTAAGCAACAATCTCTGAAAACAATCTCTCCTCCCTTTACAAATGAGGGGGGTCACCCCTTTATATAGGCCTTGGGCCATGAAAACATGCAAACCCTAATTAGGGTTTCACCCTAAAAGATTCTCCACTCAAGATGCAACAAGGTGGGAATCAACAAGTAATACCCACTAAGCCCATATACAATAAATTCAAATATGTCCAAAACTAGCATCCATTTGTGCATTAAATGCACCCCATTACATCAAATCTGCCCAAAATATCATAAATATTCCTCATGCAGAAATAAATGCCCATCATTCTCCATGTGACGGCTGCATGCACAAGGAATCTGTCATAAAATCATTAATATGGCGGCTGCATGCAAAAAGATTCTTCATGCATTCAACATGCATTGACCAGGCCGCCACTAAGTCAAAATATTCCAGCAATAAATGCGCGGCCACTACTCCATCAAAAGATTCTCGTCCAAGAATGGACGACCATTATCCTGCTCATTAATTGCATATGTGATGAATTTAGCGATGACAGCTTCTAGTTCTCCTACGAAGACACTTGGCACACTTTCAATGTCAAATTCCATCAGGGTGATTTCTTCCTCGCTCTTGGAAAAGAAGTTTTCCCACTCCACCATCATTTCTTGTGTTTTCTTCATTGTGTTGGAAAATGAAGAAACATTTGTTAAATGTTCCTTAGAAAATGAACCTACGAAGAAGAATTCATGCAGTTGGGATTTCAAGGAATTCACCGTCTCTCTATCTTCACTCAGCTTCTTCGTGAACAATGCTTCAATCCTGTTGATAATTTCTTCTTGCACCCTTCTAATCGAGTCCTTTAAAGTTGAAGACTCCATGCTAAATTTTTCAGAGGTATTCCTTCCGGAGCAAACGACGTAGAACCATTGGGAAAAGTCATAAATCTCGTTCTCCTGAATTACTTTCCTGTCAATCAGTGTTTGCTTTGGAATCTTCATTAGGGCCCTGAGTCGCAAAATGGTCAAGTCTTGATAGATGTGAACATCTTCCCACAGACCTTCCGCTACCTCCAACCTATTTAAAAGGGAAACCAATCTGGAATGAAGACGATCTAAGTCTTCAATGAATTTTCCAACTGTAGTAAAGATGTTTTCCACCCATTCCCTGGAACTTTGGGCCATTTCTCTGATTACTTCTATGTCATCAATGACTTCCTTAGGGAGAGAGGACGAAATGAATGAGGGATTTGCTTCTCTGAGTGGCCACTTAAGATTTCTAATTTATAAGGCCCTATTTTCTTCCTTCAGCCTTTTACATTTTGCCTTTGTTTTTTGCATCTTTTCTCTCATGGCCAAGGAAGATCCTTCGAAGTCTTCAATTACTTGTCTAGTTGAAGCATGCCCTAGATCAACCTGTCTAATCACATAATCTTTAGGCATAATTTGATTCCCGTCTTTATCTACTGCAAGCTCAGTTATATGCAAGGTTCGAGATGCAGATTCATCCCTTACAACCTTGGAGAATTTCCGGGGAGCCTTCTTCTCTGCCGGCTGATCTATTCTTTTTAACAACTCTTCTAACTCCCGTGGTGGATCAACGCCTTTTTCCAGCTCCCTTCTTAATCTATCCATCAGCCAATCAGGAGTGGGAATGGAGTGACTATGAATTTCCATCTGTTCCTGCTCCTGCGATACTTCATCCATTTCCCCAAGGATGGCTTCCACGAAACTATCCTGACGAGTCTCTTCCTGATGAGGAGGAATTTCTTGTCTTTGACCTCCTGGCTGATTGGGTCTATGTGAAGCAGTGACACTCAGAACGTCTTGTAATGGAGTATTGTCAAGGATGTTGCCTAGAGGTGGATTTACTAGATTCTCCTGTGCAAACATTGCTACCTCCTGTTCACTAGAAGAGCTGGTTGGTGATTGCATCCTTTCCACCTTTGCTCTTTTTCGACGTTGGTTCATCGTGTTGAACTTCTTGCTGAGTTTCCTGATGAACCTCTTGATGGACCTCTTGCTGGGTTTTCTGCTGAACACTCTTCCTTTTCACTGTTCACGACCTTTTCAGAACATTCCTTCCTTTTCCAGGATCGGGCTCATTTTGCTGAACTTCTCCTTCCTCAGCCTGAGCTTGTGAAGATCCTTCCGTAGCTTCGCTGTAGGAATCAAGATTTCCCATTAATTGGAAAGTCATGTGGACATTTCCCTCTTTCAACCTTTTGATATGCCTATCAACCTAGAGTCTAGTAAACTTTAAAACAGGTCTAGCCAAGATGTCCAGATCGTCAATTTCAGGTTTTGACCAGTCTGGCTGCTGAATGGGTTGATTTTTCACCTTTTCGATTTCAGGTTGCACCAAGTCCGAATCTTCCTTCACTTGATCCGACACTTGCATTATTTCACCTATTTGGATTGTTTGCAAGGGCAGCCTGGAAAACATCTTCTTGCTGACATCAAAATCATCCCTTGCATCTTCCTAGTAGTCTTCTAGGTGAAACTTATGTAAAAACTTCACCCCAACAACCTTTCTAATCTTACGATAAGGATCATAGTGAGACCTGGTGGTGTAATATGCCAAGCGGTAAAATGCCAATTCCTCAGCTACCTTCTCAGTTGCTACCAAGTTCGGGCATACTTCCACGTAGTCCCCGAGGACGATTGGGAATTCGAGGGACAAATTTTTTTTCTTCTTCTAAATTTGATCATGAGCTGTCAATTGCCTCATAAGTCCTAACATTATCAGTTTGTTAGATGGATACCGTGGCAATTTGTATGGCTGGAAAGTGAAGCCCCGTGTCCTGATATATGTGAATTTCGGATATTGCAAGAACGTGGCTCCAAATTTTTGAATCACTGCCCTAGCTTGTGGCAACACTCTCGTATGGAGCTCATTCTGCATGAATTTGGTTAGGTACATAGTGAAAGCGTCGTTCGCCAACTTGAAAGAATTAGAATTGTAGAGGTGCAGCTGAGGATAATTTTCATGAACTTTCAGCTGTGTCGGTCCGCAACCTATAACTCCCTTTCCAGGCAGACCATCAAAGTCTCCCATCCTTGCAAGCTTGTAAATTACATAGGAGCTCATGTAGAAGGACTAGGGCTTCTTTTCTTTCAAATCCTTCAGCTGTTCATGGGCGTAATGGCTAATTAACCTGGCCCAGTCTACTAACCCATTAGAATTCATAACCTCGCCGATGTAGAAAAACATCCATGGCTCAAAATTAACGGTATGTGGACACCTCATTATCTTGCTCAGCATCATTATTAGGTCCACATATTCCTGTTTGAATTCAAAGATGGTGAGTGTCTTCGGCATTTTGGAGATGAGTGGTCTGGGTTTCAACAACCAATGTTTGTTGATAGTCTCTGCACATCTATCAGGACCTACATCATATATCGCCTTAGCTCCACTCATGGTCTGATAAGTCATCGAGTGATGTGAAGGAATTCCGAAGGCTTTACCAATTGATTCTGGAGTCAAATTGGCTAACAGCTTGCCATTTGATGTTGAAATTGTCTTCCTCTCCAGATTGTAGTGTTTTGCACGTTCTAGAATCAAGTCTGGACACTAGATAGCAGGAGGAAAACTAGCTGCCGCAACAATTCCACTTTTGACAATCTTCGCAGCTGTGGGAGATGGGTTATGTCCTGCTGTTCTGAACATCCCGATCCTGAAAGCGGCCAAGTTAAATGCTCCCAAATTTGTGTCGCTGATCTCCTTCCACCTGGACACCATCTTGGATTTCAGAAGGAATCCTTTCAGCTCTGCCTTTATCTGTGCCTGCCTAGTGATAGTAGTTGCCTTGCTTGATTCTACCATCTTGGAAAAGATCCTTGAAAATGATGAAAAATTCTCTAAGTATGACTCTCTTTCTCTCCAACTTTTCTTTCTTAAATATTGCACGTGAGAAATGAAATGTATCTTCATGCTCATATAGAATTTCTCCAATCTTGCTGCTAAGTTGGGAGGAATCTAATTTGGAAATTGCATTCATTATGTGTCATACTTTACCATTCACCACGGCATGCAAATGGAATTTCCCTTGTAGTTGAGTTCAAATTTGGAAATTTCTCTTAATGCATTAAGTCATGCGTCATACTTAGAATATTCCTTGCCAACTCACCAACTTCCATTTTTCAAATTTTGGAGGGATTTTGGAAGATTCTTTCAAGATTCACCTCATTTGTCCACTTGGCTTGACTTTTCTGCTCTGGAGGGAATTTTCCACGCCTTTTGAACATATCCTATTTTTTAGGGATTTTCCTAAAATTTAGGACCCGGGTCCAGTAGAGGGAGAAATCTCTCACAATTCTAATAAGATTTGGTGCCTAAAAACGGAAATTTTAATTTTTTTTCTGAGGGGATTTATGCTTTTCCTTTCCTTGACCCTCGATATTCTCCTTTGCCTTGGAAATTTCCATCCCGAACTTTCAAACCTAAGTGTGGAATTCACTTTGTCATGGAATTTCCTCATTTCTTTGATTTTTCCTTGAATACCTCTATTTGGTGCCTTTCTATTCCCTAGGGCGGAATTCTTACTTTGTCATGGAATTTTGGTTTTTTTTCATTTTCCATGACAGTTGGGTTTTTAGCGCTATCCTAGGAATGTGCGCTATTTTGCATTGAAGGAGGAATTTCATACTTTCCTTGCTATCCCTGCCTCCTATTTGGCACCCTCCTGAGGCTTTGGGCGTTAAGTGCATATTGGCAGGGAATTCATTAATGTTTGACTTCTCCATGACCCCTTTCTCCTAGCACTTTGCCCAAGACATGGGCGCATTTTGCCTAGGGGGACGAAATTTCATGTTTTGCACCATTTTCCATGTCCATTGAGGTTTGACGCCCTATTGCTTCCTAGGGTGGAGTTTTGACTTGGCCGAGGATTCATTGCATTTCTTCACTTTCCCTGCTGACTCCACTTGGGCGCCGTTCCAAGACTTTGGGCGGATTTTTACCTTGGCCAAGGAGGAACGGATTTTGAATCTTTTCCATGCATCATTCACTTTAGCGCCCCATCCAAGACTAGGGCGGCAAAATCACTTAGGGAAGGATTTTTTTCATTGTTTTCATTTTCCAAGGCAACCTCCATTTGGCACCCTACCTAGGAGCTGGGCACATTTTTGCATGTGTCATGGAATTTTGGGATTTTGGAATCCTCCATGATGCCTCTAGTTTAGTGCCCTACTTGGCAGTTGGGCGTGGATTCCACATGGTGAAGGAATTTCAATCCTTCGTTCATTTTGAGACCTAAAGAATATTGATGGTTCCAGATTTAGGATGCTACTTCAGGATTGATAGTGAATTTCACGGACTTGGATAATTGCTTGAGCTTTCCATTTCAAGAATGGATGCCAACACTTAGCCATTTTTGATCTAGTTTGCCTGCTTCTGACTTTTCGGATTTAGATAGATTCTTTAGGAATGCTCAGTTTTCATCGTATGCCTGCGGGGACCTGTCACAAATGAACTTTCCAAAAATAGAAACTTTTCAAAATGTTAGAGTTAGAGCCCAAAATAGGACGCAGGATGACTTATTATAAATAGAAACTTACTAAAAATAGTAAGTGATTTTTGTAAAATGAAGACATTCTGAGATGCAGTAAAATCCCTATAAATAATAACTTTCTAAAAATAGAAAGTTGCTCCAATTTCGCTCAAATTTTATTGGGAGGTTCCTCGAAGGGTCTTGTTTCCAGTTCTGCATTTAGTTTTTCCAAAACCCTAACAAAAACCCCTAAAATCTAGGACTAAAGGTAGAAACCCTAAAATTATCAAAATGAGCCCTAGACTTAACCAAATTTGCTCAAATGAAAAGCAGACTTGATCAATTTAACCCCCAAACACACGCAAATCGAAGAGACTGACGAGACTGCCACCAAAAGATCCCAAGAAACAAAATAAAAGATCGAGAGGGCCTAAAAAGTAGGGGGTCCCCATCTGTGATGTGGTGATGTGTGATTAGGTCACAACAAGACCCTTAGCCTATTTACTTCCCATAGACTTATTGGGATGCTGGTAAGGGAATATTTAAATTAATTAAATTAAGTTGTCTCAAATTAATATTTTTTGGGCAACTTTGGTTTAATTAATTATTCTATTTAAAAATGACCATTTAAATATATAGTGACCTTTTTGGGGCCCAAGAGTGAATCAAAAATAAAAAATGGGATCACTTTTTGAGAAATAAAGTAAAAAGCTTTTTGAAAGTTCGGATGGATGTAAAAAGGGATTGCAAAAATAAAAATCATATTTTCTGGTCATTTCATTTCTCATTGTGAAATTTGGAAATCATGTTCAACTCAAAACCCTAAGACAAAAGCCCAATGGGTATTTGGCTTTGGAGAGGAAATTCTTCCTAGTCAATCGTAGTGGATTTAGACAGGATTCACACTTGTGCTGAATGCTAGTGGAGTAAGAGATTGAATTGAAGCATCATATATATCTAAACTTGCAGAGTTGCAGTTTACAAATTTGTAGAAGTTTTGCAGGAAAATACTAAATTTGTAAGGAGAGCTGGTTTGATTGAATGGGATAGCTACATTCATGTATGCCTATTTTTGAAGATAAGGACGTTATGGAGTCATATTAGAAATTACTTTGAGAGCGAAAATTATTATTTATGAAACTAGCTGATTGGAACAAGTTAGTCATGCAAGAATAGGTAGTAGAGTTTTTAATTTAAAATTTGCATCACCCAGTTGAGAAAGGCACATGATAATACTGGGGTCGAACTTAATTGCTACCATTGCCATTGAAGGAGAATATGGGTCATTATTTAAAATAAAATGACAAAATATTTGGATACCACCTGTATAGAGGAATATACGGGGAATAAAGGGGTCTTTGGGTTGGATTTCTCTATTTCCTCTTGAGAGATAAACCCTAGAAGTCCACTTGCAGGTCTGCAGATGAAAAGCATTGCTTGTATGAAAGCAACACACCAAATGTAAGAAGTTGCAAACTTGTATATGAAGATTATAGGTGCCAGCAATGAGTATTATGCCAGTCTTAGAAGAATGCTCGGTCACCCATAGTGAATAAATATGAATGTCAAGATACTAGAATGCAAGGGAATTGTTTCAAGTTGCTGACCAATACTTGATGTTGGACTTGCTGCTAGATTAAGGTTAGAGGCTGCCACTTTCTATGTAATTGCAGTAGCTTGAATATTCAATAATATTATAATGAATTGTTTGTGGATGGTTTTTAATGATCCATTTTATATTATTTTGTAAAGGGTTTCTTAACCAATTTGACCTCAAAATAAGCACACTTATAGCCAGAATACATTCAGGAAATTATACCAGAATTAAAAAAAATGGTTCCCATCAAACCACTATTAAATTATAAGTAGAAATTTAGTTTGACACATTTCAAGAATCATTCTCCTCGACTCGAACTCTCTAATTGCAACAAGTGCTTGCCCTTTTGTTTCTCCAATATTGAATGAGAAGAAGATGATGAACCCCTTGACATAGTTGAAGGCAAATATATTTGATTCTTCATTAGAAGATGCTTCAGCTTGTCACTTTTTTATAGATAATATAGATGTTCGTCATGCCTAGGTTTCTTGCAATATGCATACTAAATTTTCTCCTCCTTAGATGGTTCCCCATATGAGGTAGATTTTGAATTTGTTATGCTCAATCTTATTGTTTGTTCTTTTTCTTCTTTTGCTTCTTTTTAGGATTACTTGATTCTTTCTATACCTTAGGCTCACTAGCCATCAAAGCTTGTGACTTAAAAGACTTAAGGAGACCTATTTGAATTAACTTCCCTTTTTCTTAGAATTAGAATTAACTTAACATACTATAGTTGATCTCTATTTCAGATAATGCTCTGCTTACAATGTAGATAGGATGGTGCAACTTGTCTTCACACTCTTGATCCAATCCACCCAATCATGAAGTTGGAGGCATCAACATGTTTGTGAAATTCCTTTCTATAAATGGGGGTATGCTAGGATGGAGCATTGATCAATTGGGTGTGAATTCTTCAAAATCCTTCTGCTTTTGTCTCCATATGAAGGGCATGTCTTCAATGTCAAATTCCTTTCCAATGCTCTCATTATCCATTTCTCTGCGAGGACTGCCCCTTCAGGTCTTATGTTGGGGTTTCCTATAAATCTATCATTTGTAATCATTAAGGAGCACAACTGAAGCAGAACACATCAAATGATTAGTTTGTTTTGTTCTTTTTGTGTCAGTAATTAATATGATGGCTTCCATACATTGAGATCATTTTAGTACAATACAAAGAAATGTTTATTAAATGATATCTTAGAATGGAATTCCCACTCGTGTTGATTCAGTTCTTGTAGGACAGATTAATGGTCTCATAATAAGTTTCCTATTTGTTTGAAACAGAAACCATCTACAAATGAGATTGAATGCATGTTGCAGACAGAGTAGTGAAACCATAATCTTTGGGGCTCTCTATTAGATTTGTCCGAGTTAACTATATGCAGAATTGCAAAAACGGATCTGTAGCTTTTCTGTGCTCTAAATATAAGTTAAAAATCTTTCTGTGTCCAATGTCACTAGCCTCATTATAGTCAATACTTGAAGGTTGTGTGCTAGGACTTTTCTGTTTCCTTTTGGATATGTACAGGGTTGAATTTGAGGAATAGACTAAGGGTGTTGGAGCAGTTTCTTGTTGACAGGATTGGTAGAAACAGCAGCAGTATCTTATCTTGGAATTCGCCCTGGGAATTTGACAAGTTTTGATGGACAAGCTACACTTCTTTTCATAGATCAATTGTATGAGATACTGCTATTTGCTCAGTTTTCTTATTTGGAAATGATTCTTTTTTCTTGCTTTGTGGAACAGAATATAGTTGAGACATGGGTTCTATGTATTAAACTTGCCCTATCTTTTTCATCTGCAGTCTAATAACAGCAGTTGGTCTTACTGTCATATATGCGTTTGTTAACCGCTATCAACCTCTCCCAGATGACTTCTTTCGCTTTGGTAAATGCTGACCTTTCAAATTTTAAATTATTTTTGACCATTGGTTCCTTTTTTAATTTTTTTGTCTTTGTTGCAAGTTGGTGGCTGTAATGGTTTGATGAAATGATTCTGTAAAGATATATTATCCTTTCCTTTCGAACTTATGTCTGTTTTGTTGTTTATGTGTGATACTCTGTTTCTATTGTAACAAAATCATAAAACTAGCCTGTTCAGTCATGATAAAATCTACAAGAGTGTCAATACATAGTGGTGTATTCAATTCTAGACCAGCTTTCCACTTGACCCTGTTTGTCCTCTCATGATTCACCTGAGCTGAGGATGTCAAATCTGCAATTCCAGGAATTTCCTTTCATTACTCGTGGGCAGAGTTTTAGCTCAGAAAGAAAAGGCCGCAGAAGAACATTTGTGGATGATGAAGTCACATGGAAGATTGAAATCTCATGAATCACACGTTAGTGCCTATAGACTCATAGAGAGGAAGGAGTGTCTCAGATCACTTCAACCACAGATGCACAAAAACATATAAAAAAAATAAAAAATGTCTTATAAGTGGTTTTCCATAGTGCAATAATTTTAGAGAAATGCTGATTTAAAATATGAGTGTAATTCTGCTCCGACAAAGAATAACATTATGATGTAATATTAAATCTTAACATGACTATCAACAATAGCAATGAATCAAAATTAAAGTACCCTAATATCTTGAACATATATTTTCAAACTAATCAATCTGTCATAATACATATAAACAATGTTTTCTTACTGTTGATCGAATAATAATGAATATTTCTGTACACAAGAACACAAGTAAGTCATTCAAGCATGACAACTTTTCATTTTCAATAAAACTTATATTTCCAATGGAATCACTAGTTTATTTCCAACAAGAACTTAGCCTTTTACCACAATAGTTCTTGTTCACAATCAAATAAATAGTACATATTTACAATGTGACTCAGTCTTTACATTCGGGATCTTTTCTGGAAAATCTTCTTTCGCAAACTCGAAGAAGAGAGTCATCAAAATGATTTCCACCTTGCCACGAAGCTATAAGCTTTCTTGTGCTATTCCATAGAAGTTGGATCCGTTATGATGGGTATAGGTAATCATGGCTGACATGCATGAGTATCTGTGCTATTATGATGTTACTGACATAAATGTATTCACACCTCATGCTTTAGCAAGCAACCATGTATCTAAATGCTCTGTCCTTTAACACCATGAAGTGTTAGAGAGAGTACTCAAATGATTAATTATATAATGGTTTGAATGAACAACTTTGGCCAAAGCCTTTCCTTTAATTACCACAATAGCACACATTTATGCGTAAGGGTAACTTTATTGTTAAATAGTGAATTTACTGAATTCTGTGTCATATTATTTAAAATAAAATACATATATTTGGGAAGCAAGATGCAGATTTGCACACGTAAAGAATGGTTTGCAATTGATTTTATTCATTTTGAAATAATTTAAGATTCTTAGCTTTTATGGTTATTGTATTCTGCCTTGTAACTGCTTGATAATGCAGGTCAAGAATGGATGGTAAATACAAAATTTTAACAAATTATGTACGAGTGTTGTGGTCAAGATGCAGCCTCTTAAATGTGACTTCATAAATTATGAGACTGCTGTAAGATCTGATCTTATCTGTAACGCCCCTCTATGAGGCCCAGAGGACTTAAACAAATAATACAATGAAAATACAAATATATTTTTTTTAATTATTATCATAAGATAAACCATACAGATGCATTGAGTCACATGGAACATCATGAGAAGAAAAAGATGTTCATATACTAACTAGCAAAGTCCTCAAGGCCCCACAACGATGTTACTCAAGGATAACAAAAACCATACATACAAAGACATGAGAAATCTCATAAAATATGATAACACTGTCTAACAAGGATCATGATACATATTTCATTGCCTTGAGAGAATACATATGATCATCGGTTACATCACATGGTATCCATGAGGATAAAATCTCCATGGGTACATCAATGGAGTGAATACATGAATTTGGTACAAAGAGAGTCTTCAATCTTCCCACGAGCCATCACGAACATGTCGCAAGACGAACCAAACCCAATGGGTGCGAAAAGCACTCCACCCAACCATGTGGTACCATCAGGTCCACCCCTCGTGCTAGGAGGTATCAGCCAAACCTGAGAGACGGAAGGAAACACAAGAATATACAAATGACACACATGAGGCTCACAAAACTATTGTCACAAGAGACTCACAAGGATACAGTCACAAGAGACTTACAAGGCCAAAATCATAGAAACTCAACAAAAAAACAACCAACTTCCAGAGGCTCAAGCATTCCATGGAAGGATAAATAACAAAGTTACCACTAGATATGCAATAGAGAAGAGTGTCATCACTAGGTTGTCATGAGTTACCCTGGTAGGTCTTCACTAGGTCCCAACCCCCATCCTGGGTTACCTTGGTGACCTCTCCCGACCCCCGGCCTCCATACAAATACTAGTGGACCACACCAACCTTTCAAAAGGTTGAGATTGGTGGAAGCCTTCTAGGCCCTTCTCTACTTACCTCAACCCTAAACAAGCACTTGAGCGTAAGAGAGGCAACAACATTTAATCTT
This sequence comes from Cryptomeria japonica, assembly GCF_030272615.1. Lineage (NCBI taxonomy): Eukaryota > Viridiplantae > Streptophyta > Pinopsida > Cupressales > Cupressaceae > Cryptomeria > Cryptomeria japonica. Next base: position 629,086,496 of record NC_081414.1, read on the forward strand.
TATAAATGTGAGCTAACTACCCAGCCCAATTCATTATATTATATTTTCACTTGATTGCAAAACTCTCATTGAGTTACCCTGGCGACCACTTTGGGTCGCGGCCCCCAATGAAAGCCACTCCCCCAAGATTGCACCTAGGAATCCAAGCAACCCCACGGATCAAACTATAAATCTCAAGATGGTAAATCACCAAAATACCATAGCAAGGCTTGACTCTCTTTCTAGAATAAGATTGAAGAACACAAATGGACACTGAGAGGGGGGGGGGGTGAATCGGTGTATTTCAAAACTTTAAGTTCAGTGTGCAAATTTTAAGGATGTAATGCAATCATAAACGCACATACACAAGAGCACATCACATAACACCAGATGTACGAGGGAAACCCAATGTGGGAAAAAACCTCGGTGAGAATAGTTGCTGGAGTCTACTGCTCCAATCTAGCCTCACAATGAATAACATATTACAATGTTTAGGGCACCAACCCAAGGAGCACCAACCCCTGCTCAAAGGAGCACCTACCCCTGCTTTGAGCACCCACTCAAAGATTTACAATGGTTGTTCAAGATTACAATTTGCAATAATGAGACCTCGTTACAAATGAGTTTTATAACACTTACACATTTCTCATATCATGAGAATGACTTTCTCTGCTTGCTGAAAGTTTTCCTCTATTTCTCTTCCTTCCTTTGGTTATCTTCTTCTCTCTGCTACAACATTACTCTCCAGAATGCTCTATTATTGCTCTGTTTTCTCTTGGCAGCTACACACTCTATCTCTCTCACTAGCAACACTTTCCATACTTCTCCACACCTCCACATTGTATATCCTCTCTACACACACCATCAGTCAACTTTTAGAGATATCATTATCTTTCACCAACCAGTGTCGAATCACATTTATAGCTACTATTGGATTAGATGGACTTTGTACACATCAGATTTTTTTCTGTTGCGATCTTGAATATTTTATTCAAGTCAGTTGTCCTGGAGGTCTGCGACTTAAGAGATTTTATTCTCTGTTTTGAATATGATCTCATACTTGCCGCCTGTAGTAAATGCATCCAACCTTTCTTCTGATCATTCTCTGTACTAAGTTGCTATTTTTAGCAATCCCAATCTGTCTAACATATTTGATTTTGCCCTTGTCGATTTCCTCGAGCCCATCAACCATCTGCAACTTAGTCGCCATTAATGCATTCTCCATCCTCTGTTGGCCTACCCAGATAAGATCGACAACTACCATACTGAAATCCACCGTCATCGACTTCTGCATATATGATTTGTTCTCTGTTCAACAGGGAGTCTCATGTCTTCATACTCTTCGTCCAGATCAGATAGTAAAGGTCGGTCGGCCTCCACGTAGATCATTTTGTCTATTGACATGCAAACATCTTCTTATTCAGCGTCCAAGTCACTTGGTCAGTCCTGGTCAATCGTCCATGTGGACCTTTGAGTCTATCGGCTTGCAGACATGGCCGCAAAGTCGATCACAAACTTCAATTTGTCGGCAAAATACCCTTTCATTTCAACAAGTGTCTTCTGATTTGATCTGTACATGCCACGTCGTCAAGTCAAACTTGGTCAATGCCCATGTGGACTATCAAGCTGCTCAGATCCATTGAATTTCATGCATGTTCTACCCAAGCGGGATAAGCTTCTGTTATTCTCAAGGAGCCTTCCTCTCTCTTTGTTAGCCCGCATTACATTAGCATAGTGTCTTTACCCACGCGGGATAAGCTTTGTCTTCCCTTAACAAGCATCTTCTTATCCCGTGGCCCTTTCCTTATCCTCGTGGAGACGTGCGGGATAAGGAAACCTTTCTTTTTCCTTTATACTCTTATCCCGCAGCAATTTTCTTACTGTTGTGAACCCTCGCGGGATAAGGATTTCCTTTATATCCTTTGCTTTACTTTGTTATCTCGTGCGAACCTTGTGTAGCCTCTTACTTCGTGCGGGATAAGGTTTCTCTCTTTTGTCTTTGCTTTTTCTTATTTGGCAAGCTTCTTCACATCCCATCTTGGTCACGCAGGATAAGCATGCCCTTCTCTTCCTTTTGTTTTTCTCATCCCGTGGGCCTACTGACATCCTCTTCGTCTTGTGCAGGATAAATGTCTTCAAGCAATCTGTCTTTGATTTCTTATCCTGCGAGACCATATCTCTCTTCAAGTTTGCACAACGTGGGATAATGGGGTGTCTTATTTGCCTTTGTTAATTGTTATCCCGCATGACATTTTGTGAGCATCTTAGCATGTGCGGGATGAGGGACTTTGCAATCTTCCCTTTAGTTTCTTATCCCGCGTGACTTTTGTTAGTCACTTTTGACACTGCAGGATAAGAGAGAACATCTCTCCGCTTTGACCTCTTTTGACTATCTTATCTCGGACAACCATCGTTGATCACTTTTGACAACACGGGATAAGAGTGATCACTTTGTTTCAACAAACTTAAGTAATCCCGTGCGACATTTGTTGGGCACTTTTGATATCGTGGGATAAGAGGGACCGCCTTGTTCATCGAACATAAGTTATCCCGCGAGGCATTCAATACTCGAACAACATGCTGCGGGATAAGGTGAACACCTTTGACTTTTCTTCAGTGTTATCCTGCACGGTCTCTTCCCTTCATTCGAACACACCACAGAACTCTCAGATACACGTGAGCCAAATAACTTGCTGCCACCTGGAAATCGACTCAATGATTGTTGCCAACGTGACCGACATGTGAAGACAATGAATCTGGTCGAGACCCCTATAGCATGACACGACGTGTTATGCGCGACTGCTACCTGCATCACTGCAACCTTCCTTGACATCCTTATGCGCGACTGTTGCCTGCATCACTGCAACCTCCCTTGACATCCTTTTGACATCAATGACAATAATACCAACAATAACATACAAGGAGAATCCAAGGTAGGCTAGGAAACACCATCTAGCTTCCAAAACATACAATACTTGAACAAATTTCATCAAAAGAGAAGCATGACTATACAATAAAGAACTCACAAACTCCCTTCCTAAGCCTCTGGAATTCAAACACATAAAACCACACATCGGAGTATGCCCACAATGAAAGTCAAGATCCAAAAAGCAAAAGCAAGGTCTCATGATGACAATACAAACGAGTTCATTCAAATCTACCAAAGAGACCATGATAACACTTACACATCAAATAGTTCAAAATCAACATAGATTCCATTAAACCATTAGCTCAATTTACTAACATCATATTATTTCACAAACATTGTAATCTATTTCTACAAATTTGCTTTCATTATATTTGGTCAATTGCATATTAAATGAAAATTACCCAAGTTCATATGAAAACATATACATATAAATAATTCCTAAGCAGAACTTAACCACATGACTAGTAAATAATAAGAAATAACATCTGAATAACCCTAAATACATTTGCTTTCTCAGGAACATATCTAATTTCCAAATAAGTCTATATTTAACAAATATACCTACATATAATTATTTTGCAAACTAATCTCTATACTCAAATCAATTCTTTATTTTATATATGAAATGCATTTGGATATGTAAATTAATGATTGGTCAAATGTTTAGATATATATGTTATATTCATAATTTGAAAAAAAAACAGTTATTTGATAAGATAGAAAAATGGATTAAAAAGTTTATTTGTTAAATATAGACTTATTTGGAAATTAGATATGTTCCTGAGAAAGTAAATGTATTTAGGGTTATTCAGATGTTATTTCTTATTATTTGCTAGTCATGTAGTTACGTTCTGCTTAGGAATTATTTATATGTATATGTTTTCATATGAACTTGGGTAATTTCATTTAATATGCAATTGACCAAATATAATGAAAGCAAATTTGTAGGAATGGATTACAATGTTTGTGAAATAATATGATGTCAGTAAATTGAGCTAATGGTTTAATGGAATCTATGTTGATTTGGAACTATTTGATGTATAAGTGTTATTATAGTCTCTTTGGTAGATTTGAATGAACTCGTTTGTATTGTCATCATGAGACCTTGCTTTTGCTTTTTGGATCTTGACTTTCATTGTGAGGATACTCCGATGTGTGGTTTTATGTGTTTGAATTCCAGAGGCTTAGGAAGGGAGTTTGTGAGTTCTTTATTGTATAGTCATGCTTCTCTTTTGATGAAATTTGTTCAAGTCTTGTATGTTTTGGAAGCTAGATGGTGTTTCCTAGCCTACCTTGGATTCTCCCTGTACATTATCTTATTCTAGCAAGAGAGTCAAGCCTTGCTATGGTATTTTGGTGATTTACCATCTTGAGATTTCCAGTTTGATCTGTGGTGTTGCTTGGATTCCTAGGTGCAATCTTGGGGGAGTGGCTTTCATTGGGGACCGGGACCCAAAGTGGTCACCAGGGTAACTCAATGAGAGTTTTGTAATCAAGTGAAAACATAATATAATGAATTGGGATGGGAAGTTAGCTCACATTAATAAAGATTAAATTTTGTTGCCTCTTACGTTCAGGTGCTTGTTTAGGGCTGAGGTAAGTAGAGAAGGGCTTTGAATGGCTTCCACCAATCTTGTCCTTTCGAAAGGTTGGTGTGGTCCACTAGTGTTTGTATGGGGGTTGGGGGTCGAGAGAGGTCACCGGGGTAGCCCAGGATGGGGGCCGAGACCTAGTGAAAACCTACAAGGGTAACTCATGACAACCTAGTGATGACACTCTTCTCTATTGCATACCTAGTGGTAACTTTGTTATTTATCCTTTCGTGGAATGCTCGGGCCTCTAGAAGTTGGTTGAGTTCATGTGATTTTGGCCTTGTGAGTCTCTTGTGAAACATTTTAGGCAAAAAAGGTGATTATAAATGAAAGCTTGAAGTTATAAATGAAACAATTTCTATGGTTATATTATTATTAACAATAGTAATATGCTTTGATTATTGTTGTTTACATAGTTGTATGACGTAATATTAATTTCTAACATTGATATAGTAATATATTACAATTAAAATAAATAAAGAGCAGAAAATTCTTAACTATTAATTTTTAATACAAAAACCATATTGAAGGACAAAAGGTAGCTTTAGAGCATTCCAATCCAATTAATATATCTCCTTTTTTATGAAAAAGGATCTAAGCATATGGACTTTGCCTGGTTTATTTTTACTCTAGTGTATAACATTCATTTAGAATACTCTTGTTTTCTCGGTAGAATGTTTATGGAGCATTTGGATGGTATGGAACAATTTTCTTAGTGAAAGTTCTTGGCATTGTTCATATTGATCCTTGCATGTGAATGATAATAAAGGGAATTTTGCCACTAGATGTGACAAAGCCAAAATTTTATCTCCGCCTTAAATGGGTTTTCTAGTATTGTCTTGTGCATATCAGCAACATCTTGCTGAATCTAATCCGAGATGGAGAGCCGAAGAGCACAACGGTCAAATTTCCAAGGTAGGGGAAGAGGTTTGCAAAAGGGTTGCTCTCTTCCATGGCGACCAGCGAAGAGGGATTGGGAGGAACAACATACCCATTCTAGTATATCGGAAAACAAAAATATGCAATCGGAAACAAAAGCAAGAAGTTGGTTCCTGACCAGGAGATGGGGATACGGGGGTCTGAACAAGGAGATGGGAAATTTTAACAGAATCTCAAAGAAATTCTAGAGACCAAAGGATGCCAGGCCAAAATATGGGGTGGCAAAAAAAGAGATCAAACCCTTAATAGAATGAAGAATTTCCCTACATGTCGAGGAATCTGGTTGGGGTAAGGTAGTTCAACTGTTAAGAGAGAGAGGTATCTTTATTAAATGGCTGTCCCTCCCGAGAGTCCGAAAATGGTGTGAAGAAGCTTGGGGACAAGGTTGTATCATTAAATCTCTTCCAAATGGCTGCTTCTTGGTGATTTGCCAAGACGCAAACAGTAAGGAAGAGATACTGAAGGGAGGCCCCTACCTAATGAGAGGTATGGATTTTTTCATCAAAGACTAGGAACTGAACTTCAATCCACTCACAACCACTATTGAGGAGGTACCCGTCTGGATAAGACTACAATCTCCCTAGGGAATAGTGGGAGGAGGAGACTCTAAGTCAAATAGGAAATAAGCTAGGGAGATATATCAAATCAGATGAAGCGGTAGAGAAGTTTGACTCGAGTCTATATACAAGAATATGCATAATGTGGTGGCCCATTCCCCCACTTCCTCATGACATAGAACTCATTACCAATGGAGTATGGATTCAAAAGATAGAAGTTGAAGAGGTGGTGGAATACTGCAAATCGTGTAAGCAATATGGACACAGGGAGGTAGAATGCACGAGCAAGAACAAAGGAAAGCAAAAAATGGTGGAAGATACCGAAACCCAAGGAATGAGCAATCATTTAGTCAGACCCAAGGAGATTGGTATCAATAATGAAGTAATAGGTATCTTGGAGGGCGGAAACAAAATTGACCCTACTCCTGATACTCTGCAAGAGAACATATTGACAAGACTCTCTCATCTGGTTCCAAGGACAACTCAGAAGGAACACTATGTGGAGATAGAGATAAACTTGCTCCCGGTTAGAAATATCCACATCCTTGAGCAAACTAATCAAATGGGGCTGCTCATTGATGCATCAATGATTGGGTCAGCTCGAGGAACTAATTTGGGCCATCCAAAGAGTCATAGGGATATCGACTCGGGGGGAACAAAGAGCAAAGTCTACCAAAGAAAATCTCCTCTTAAGCGTAGCAGATCAGTGGTAGAAATAGAAAGTGTCCTTCCAACTTTTGATATTGATGATCCTCCCCTATCCTTGAATGGGAATGCTCTTCGTATATCCCCGTGGAGGCTTAGTTTTGGCAATATAGCTCCTTTGGAACTCAAAGATGGAGACCCCTTTGATATGGATAAGGAAGTAGATATCACTGAAATACGTACCATTGAACAAACAAAATCAACAGTAACCAAACCCATAGCTGGAGAAAGAAAGAGTAGGGGTAAAAAATCTAAAAGAGAGCTCTTGGCTTTGGCGGGAAGCGTTAAAGGACAAATGAAACTGAGATCCGGGAAGGGAACATCCCTTCTTGGGGAGCCATGAAGGTCCTATCCTAGAATGCCCCTGACAAGAGGCATCTGATCAAAAGAGGAATTGATCAGACACTCCCTGAGATTCTCCTTCTCCAATAGACAAACTTGAAAAAGGAGGACTTCATCTTGTTTTTAAAAGGTTGGAAACATTGGCAGGGATCCTTTGTAGAGTGGGATGGGGCGTTAGGTGGTATGGGAATATTGTGGAAACTGCAGCTGATCAATGGGACCACCTTGGCACAAAACAATTCTTGGATGGCAGTGAGAGTCAATGCATTGGAGGAGAACAAGGATTTCATCTTAATCAATGTTTATGGACCAACATCTGTCAAGGAAAGAGAGGTTGTATGGTCTCAACTGTCTTTGTTTCTCAGTAATCTCAGGGCAAGCCTTGTGATTTTGGGGGGTGACTTCAATGCAATCTTCTCTCCAACTGAGAAGTCTGGTTGAGTTGGAGGAATCAATGATAGTCAGCAAGATTTTCAGAATTTTATCTTTGGCAATGGCCTTACTGACCCGAAATTTAAGAATGGTAACTTCACCTGGTCGAACAGACAACCAGGGACTGGATGCATTGCCCAAAGATTAGATCATTTTCTACTCTCTGAAAGCTGGAACAATAGTCAGATGATCTAGGAGACATCCATACTCCCTTTTTCAGGTTCAGACCATTTCCCAATTTCATTGGTGCTCAAAAATGACGCAGCGCTATTGAGATGCCCTTTTAAATTTGAAAAAATGTGGCTACGTGATGAGAGCTTTCATGGGCTAATTGAGCAATGGTGGAAAGAGGCCCCAATGGGTAATGGTATGAAAGCTATAACAATTGCTAGGAAGTTGCAATTCATCAAAGGAAAACTGAAGGAATGGAATAGAATTCACTTTGGTAACATCTCCGCTGAAAGGAATAAAGAGGAGGAAGAACTAGCACAACTCAATGAAATAGTAATCCGTAATGGCATGTCACCCACAAAGTATTAGAAAGAAAAACTTATACATCAGAAACTCACAAAGATTTTAACAAGAGAAGAGATTTTCTGGAGACAAAAATCTCAGGAATGTTGGCTCAAGGAAGGAGATTGAAACAAAGTTTTTTCGTATCTTAACAAAGGCTCGAAGAAGAATAAATAGGATCAACGAAATCAAAACTGCTCAGGGAGTTACTCTCACAGAGGCAGAAGATATTAACAATGAGGCGATAACTTTATTTAAAAAATTTCTCTCAAAGGAGAATTTGGAGGAAGTGGAAGGAGAGGGAGTCAGATTAGATTTCATTTCAATTCTAATTTCAGAAGCTCAAAACAATGGATTGATGTGTGAGCTCAATATGGAAGAAGTTAGAATGACCTTATTCTCCATGGAAGGTGACAAAGCTCCGGGACTTGATGGATTTCCCCCTTCCTTTTTTCAAAAATTTTGGGATCTCACCAAGTCAGACCTTGTGGAAATGGTCGAGGAGTCAAGACAGAAGAGGTACTGTTCTAAAGCCCTAAATAATAGCATGATTGCCCTTATTCCCAAGAAAGATATGATCCAAACATTTGATGATCTGCATCCTATCTCTTTGTGTAATACAACCTACAAGATCATTGCGAATGTAATGGCAAATAGATTGAAAATTGTTCTCCCACATATCATTTTTGAAGAGAAGAGTGGATTCATGCAAAACAGATCAATTGTGGAACGTATCACTGTGGCTCATGAGGCGATCCACACTATCAGAAAGGCCAAGGTGAGTAGAATGTTGGTCAAGTTGGACATTAAGAAGGTGTATGATCATGTCAACAAATTTTTTTTACTTAAAGTTCTCTAGCTTTTTGGTTTTCATCCACATTGGATTGAATAAATTGAGCTACATCTCCATAGCGAGATTCTCAGTTCTGGTTAATGCTAGCCCCCAAGGTTTCTTCTCCTCATTGAGGGGACTTAGACAGGGTGATCCTCTGTCCCCTTTTCTCTTCATCATCATGGCTAAGGCGTTGGGGATAATGATATCCAAATGCAAAGAGGAAAGAAGATGGATGGGCATAAAGATTACCATTGGAGTAGAAGTAGTAACCCACACCCAGTTTGCAGATGATACTTCGATTATGGGGGTAGCTTCATGTAGGGAAGTACGAATCCTGCGATCCACTTTAGATAAATATTGTCGCATTTTAGGACAAGCAATCAATTGGCATAAATCTGTATTCTTTTGTTTCAATACTACAATGGAGAGCCAAAAGGAAATAGCCAAGATCTGAGGAATTAGGATGGGGAGGCTCCCAGGAAGGGTTTTAGGCATCCCTCTCTTCTTGGGAGCAAATAGAACAGAGTTATGCAACAAATTAGTAGATAGTTGCTTGAGTCGTATGGAGGGGTGGAAAAGTAAATGCCTAATGGCTATCTTCAGTTGGTCGAATTGTCATGTTAAAGTTAGTGGTATCAACTATTCCTCTATTCTTAATGTCATGTCTTAAAATCCCATCCAAAATTATCAGAACGATCAAGAAAGGTATGAGGAATTTTTTTTGGAATAGGAGTAATGAGAAGGACAAAATTCCTCTTTTGGCATGGGAGAAAGTCTGCAAGCCCAAGAGTTTAGGTGGAGCAGGTATTCGGAGTTGGAATATAGTTAATGAAGCCATGGGGGCAAAATTAATCTGGAGTATTTTCTCTAATCCAAATCAGAAGTGGGCACATGCATTCTGGCCAATAAGTACTTGGATAATCAACATCTTGAGAGAATTCTAACTGGGAGCAACTTGTGCAGAGGATCTGCTATATGGAATTTTCTTCTAGAATGCAGAAAAGTTATTGTAAATCATCTGTCGTGGAAGCTGGGCAATGGGAACAAAGCTAAATTTTGGTCTGATTCATTGGAGGGTTTTCCAAATTTGGGGGAGGATGCTTCATGGAAAGAAATAAAGGATAGAGCGGTAAGGAAATGGGGACCTAAAGTAGCAAACTATGTGACGAAGGAAGATCATCACAACATTGTTAGATGGAAATGGAAGGACCCAAGTGATCTAAACCTATCAACAATTCAGGAAGAAAGATTAAGAGCTTTACTCAAGGAAAGAACTATTAACATGTCAGAGGAGGAAGATAGATTAGTTTGGTGCAGTTCAAGAAGTGGTAAATATTTAGTCAAAATAGGATATAATATGTTGATCTCAGAATTAAGAGAGGAAGAATGGCCAGTTCATTTATGTTGGAATGGCGATTGCCTTCCCAAAGCCGGTTCTTTTGCTTGGCTTGCCCTGAGAGGCAGGATTTTAACAGGGTAGAAACCCTCAAAGCTTGGGTTCAGAGGCCCTTTCAAATGTGTTATGTGCAAAAGGGAAGAAGAAATGGTGGATCACCTCCTTCTGCATTACCCGTTAGCACGGAGCTGCTGGATGAAACTTCTAAACAAATTAGATTGGTGTCCACCCCTTTCAGCAAATCTCCTGTCTTGGTTTCAAAGTTGGGGTGTAGGGAGAAAGAAATCGGTCTACTCCAATATTTGGCAGGTTGCACCATCTGCTCTTATCAGGGAAATTTGGAAAGAGCGTAACAGACGTATCTTTCAAGGTGTGGAAGAAAATGAACTTCGTATCTGGAGTAGGATTGAAAGATCCATATCCGAGTTGGTCAACACGGTAGCCTCAAAGATTAATCTTAACAAACATCCTTACAATTGCTTTGATAGTAGAATGCAAGCACAATGGCCTGTACTCAAATTTATGCTCGTTAATGGGCTTCCTAGGGTTAATCCTACCCAAGAATCAGATAGCTTAGTAGTGTGGAAACCTCCGAATTAGGGTTGGACTAAGATAAATTTTGATGGTGTTGCTCGGGGCAATCCGGGTCCATTGAGCACAGGATGTATTGCTCGAGATGACAAAGGAAGTATATTGACAAAGTGCTCTCAAATCTTAGGAAAGGGTTCGAACAATATGGCGAAAGCTAAAGCTGCTCTTTTAGCCATCCAATTGGCGGGAAGGTTGGTGATCTCCAACTTTCACCTAGAAGGCGACTCGCAAATTATTATCCATGCTATCCTTAAGGGCAAAGCTGATAATTGGAAAATTGACAGAGACATTCAATTCATTAGACATAGTCTGAGCACATTTCAAAACTTCAGGGTGTCACATATCAAGAGAGAAGGTAATATGGAGGCAGATGCATGCGCTAACCATGCCTTTAATATCCAGGAAGGCAAAACCCAAATACTTAGATATGAAGCTAATGACCAAGTTTTAGAGGAATTTTTTATTTCATACAAGTCCCCTTGCAATGGTAGAGGTAATTTGAATGGGGAGGTAAGAATATTCCCATTTGTCATTAATGATAATGAACATTTGAGTTGGGACAATGGCTTGAATGCTCTGTGGTCGTCCGTCCGACAAGGTAAACCCGAAATCTTTACATATCTCTGGTGAAGTGTGTGATGAGCTGACCACACTATCCAAGAAGTCCGGGCGGCTCTTCCTGATGAAGACGTACGAAATTGACAGATGATCAAAGGCGGGTGATTGGCCAAGTTGCAGGCCAAGGTGGATTGACAAATCCAAGTCCATTAATGGACATCGTAGAGCTGGATTTTTTGAACTTGGCCGAGTGGCTATTTAAGTCATCGCATGTATGAATTAACTACCTTGAGTTGGGGGTTGGTACATTCAACACAAAGCACGACATAAGGAGAGGATAGATGTTATAAGTGCTTATTCTTTCGAATGCCTTGGCAGCTCTATGCAAAACAAAGTTCTAGATGCAACAATGGAGGCTAACTTCTCCCTAACCGCTTCAAAGCCAATGGGAGCCTTCTGGGAGTGATTTCAGATGAAAGGCTCATGAACGTCTTCAAGTTTGAAGACAGGGACTTTCTAATGCGGGTAAAGATAGTATTGGGGGAGGAGTATCTGAAAGCTACCTTCAAATACCGGTGTAATGTTGATATTGCATCAATGTTCACTGCATGGTGCTTCAAGTTGGAAAAGGAGGAGATTGTCCGCTGGCTGGTAGAAAGTTGCATTCGAGATGAATGGCGACGTGGTTTTGAGAATTTGGTGGAAATGACGAAAGATTGGTGAGGCTTTATCTGCCTAGGCGGTGTATGGCTTCATGTGGTTGAATTCATACCACCTCTACGCCCTTTTCTCATCTGTAGTGCGAAAGGCAACAAGGAATTGAGGCGTGCCTCGACTCAAGTTGGCATGACAGGGGTAAAAGATTACGTCAAGGTGTTCGAGGCCAAGAACCTTTGTTGGGAACTCGAGAAATGGGGTCCATATAGTGAAAGAACCCCTGCAGTTCTTGGTGCATCTTCATCCAAATGCAAGCGTGGTAGATCAAAGGGAGCTAAGAAGAAGTCTAGCCAGTCTTTTTGGATTGGTTTTCCCCCGGAGCCGCGAATGGAAGACGAACAACCGCCAAAAGAACCAGCACAAGGGGAGGCTACTCGGGATAAAGGCAAGGCAATTGTAATCTCTTAGTAATCGGTTGGAATATGCAACCTTTTTTTGGCTTACTAGTTTTGAAAATGACGACTGTATAGGTTAGAATATATCTGTCATTTGTGTATATGTTCAGTGCGGGTGGTAGCTCGATAGTCTCTTTGATGCGAGGCTTTTTTTATTTTGATGAACTCTTGGGGTTGGTGCTCAAAGTTCTATATTGTACCCCAATTTTGTAATATTTTCAGATCGATTAATAATTTACATAATCATTTACCAATCAAAAAAAAAAATCTTGCGCAATCTGTTCACTACGGATGTCTAATGTGGAGTCCACTAAGAAACAATATTATTAGAGCCTATCTAAAAGTGTAAAATTGAAGTGGACTAGCCATGAGAAGGAAATTGTTTTGAAATTCAAATTAGATGTTTAGTTGGATATTTACAATGCTCATTAGATAAGAATAATCTCCTGAATTTTGATATGTGATTGGCAACCATGTCTGTTAACTGTTTTTGGATGTTCACGATGGTCATTAGATAAGAATAATCTCCTGAATTTTGTTTTGTGATTGGCAATCATATCTGTTAGTTTTTTTAACAAGGTACATCTTTAATACAGTGACATGAAAACCAGCATGTGTTGCTTATCACTTTATTGAATCATCATTTTGGTGTTAGGCTTATAAGTCAAAGGAAAAAGGTAGAAATGGATACATAGTATATGTGCAGGAATTTGAGTAACAGTAATGAATCCTTATGGTTTTGTTTAAATTTTGCATGAATCAAGTAACCTTGCAGTTTTGTTTTCGATTTGCAATATTTCAGTTGCTTGCAGGTTTTTGCCACTTAATAATTAACTGATGCTAGTTGTTAACATGAGGCAGAATGGAGAGAACCTTTGAACCTAAGGAATGGATGGCTTTTATGGGGAGGAATAGGTATCATTGTTGCAGCTTTAGGTGTTGGACTCACAGGAGTAGCTTTATCTGCCTTGAATGGAGATCCTCCACCGCGAGAGGTTTGGAAACAATTGTTATCTTTATGAAAGCTTTACAGCATATATTTTATCTTTAAACTTGCTTTATTGTGCGTAATCGCTTTCCCAACTCCTTTTTTCCTTTTCTGTCTTTGATTTGAATACTTGTAGAAATTTATAATTTACATCAAAAAATTAATTATATCCAGTGGGCCCCAGGTTATACTTTAAGAAGCGACCTCTTTGAAAATTCTATAGAAACCTGGGTGAATCCACTACAAAGAAGCATAATATTCTAAATGGTTTTTTTTTATATTGGTAGTCAAATCTTAAAGTGAATGGCTATGTTTTAACCTTCTTGTAATTACCCTTGCTGATTTCAACCCAAAACTTTGCACATGTTTTCCAGTTTAATGGCTAGGTAGTTTAACAAACAGTTGCTGCTGTTCCTTGAGAGGTATTTACTATTTTCTGATTGAGATTGGTTTGTTCGTATGCTCAAATGATTTGAAAATGATTTCATTTAAATGAAAATTCAGAAATCCATAAATTTAATACATTGCTTAGACAATAATCATTCAACACTCATAATATTGAAGTGAATAATTAACATTTGCTTCCACTGAAAATGCAGAGATAGGAATGACTTATCTCTAGCTTTAAGCAATAAATAGAAAGAATATGCGAGATGTGTGAAGGGTTCCAACTGCAGGAAATAATTCCACATTCACGCCACTATTAGCAGACGCAAACCTATGCTTGCAAAACAACTCATAGCTGTTGAAAACATAGAATTGAAATGAAATGGCATCCTTTCCAATTCCAACTTCTAGAGGTTTCTCCTTGGGCTCGAGGGAAAGCTTCAACATCATCAATAACTATTTATAGAGGGGGAGACTGTAATTTGGAATGAGAGGATCGATTTGAGTGCTGTACTTGTGAGATACTGGAGAATTGAGTGGTTCTTGAGCTGTTTGAGCTTGGTAGAATAGTAGGGAACAACCATTGTTGTACTTGTTTTTTCCAAACTAATTCCATAAGGGTTGTAGTACATTTGCTAGTATGAAAGCTGACTTTTCTCCTCAAGGGGTTTCCAGGGTAAAATTTTAAGTTTCTTATGTTATTTCTTTTCATTTGCAGCTTTTATATTTCTGATTTTCCATCAACATTCATTCCCTTTTAATTACCATCATTCGTTGAAGCAAGTAGAACAGTAGAAATAATTTGTAGTTTTTGAATTCTACTTATTTCAGAGAGTTTACTGATCGATCAAACACAGGGAAACCAACATTTGATTGAAGGAAATAAAAGTTATGAAAACCACTTAAGATCACTTAGATTAGATCATTAACATCATGATAGAGTACCTATAGTCATAATCTTGCCAGCCTATTGTTATCGTAAAATGATTTCATTTGTATGTTTCTGGCAGGCTGATGCCTTGGTGAAATTGCTACCACTTATTGGTGCATCAAATATCAGGTATTGATTGTAACCATGCAGTTTCTTGTTTTAATTCAAATGTTCTGAGTTTCATGAGATTTTGTCTATTTTTGTCATAACTGAACAATTCTGGATGAATTTGGAACCATTTAATACTCCCAAAATTTGATCTGTATGTACATACGCTGTGATTCAGCACTGCCTGCCTGGTAGGTGTGACAGGAATTTTGGCACCAATTTATGAGGAGACTGTATTTCGAGGTTTTCTTATGACATCATTAACAAAGTGGTAACTTCTTTACCTTGCTGTGAGTATTGTGTATTTTTCAAGTTCTTCCTATTTATTTGTCTTATTTTTCATAGTAATTTTTGATAGATGGAATGAGTTTACAGCAACCTATACATGCTGATTGTGAAAACATACCTACTAACTTGTTTAAATAAATTTTCTAGTGAACTATGCTGAATTATGAACCAAATGATGGCCAGGAATGTATGAAGAGAGCTTGCCAAATGTTGGAAACCTTCTAGGTTTTTCATTGATAGAATAATCTATATATCCCAATTGGTGGGGCAAAAGATATACCCTTTTGTTTCTTGTGGGAAAGAGAGAAACATGTTGATATGTCTGCTAAGAGCAACTGCATAATAAAAAATGCTAAGTAATTTTGAATGGTTTAGTTTGTTATACTCCTATATTGGTCTTGACTCTCACGTTTCTTTTGTCTTTATATGTATACTGATGTCTAGAAGTGCTAAGGACAAGCCAACATCTCTGATATTGCATTGGAAGAGCAGTCAAAACTTAGCTGAGCATTTTGACTTGAAACCAGAGGATCCTCTATTCTAGAAACTATTTTTCTTTCCAGATATGTTAGTCCAGAATCCCAGATGCTTAAATCACAGTGAAAGTTGGTGGTATAGATGATTATCATCTCAGGGTTTGGTCTGATATTTGGGTTCATGTTTCCTTGTCTTATTATAATGTTCTGAATTTTGGAATACATTGTTCCTTGAGAAATCCATTTATTTAATTAGTAATTTATCTTGGATGATGATACTTTGCAAGTTAACTAATTGTGTCTCTATTCAGTTTGATGAAGCATGCTAGTATATCCACTTTGATGAAGTGTGCTTTTATAGTCTCTCTGTGAAGCTCTTCGTGAGTCCTGGCCAGCATGGCAGGAAACAAATCATTTGATGAACCTAAGGATGGTTCTTCCAAGCCATTTGAGTAGAAATGTAGGATGCAGATTTTTCATAAGATCCATCATCCGATACATAATTGGTGTCATGACACTGGACTGATATTAAAAATGGGTATTTGCCTGATTCTTAAAGGTAGAGATTGTACATAGAATGCTAAACAATGGATATCTAAAAGGCATGGATTTCATAGTCACATATTGCACATGAAGCTTGGTAGTGTTGTGACCATTTCACACATCGCCCCATTAGAATGGGGACCCCCTCTTTTTCGCTTTTGTTTTGCCTGTTCTTCTCTCTGCGTTTAGGGTTTTGAGTGAGTGAGTGGTCTGTCTGGGCTAAGACTAAGCCTTAGGGGTTCCTTCTGACATTATCCAAGCTGAGTCCAATCAAATTTTGATAGTTGTTAAGTGTCCTCCCTAGGATTGAGATTGTTGAAGTAAGGTGTGCTTGTCAGGAGAGTCAGATAGGTCTCAGGTTAGGTCTAATCAGGGTTTTTTGGGAAAAAATCCAAATTTTTGGCTAAGTGTTAGCATTTTGAAGGTGAAATTGTGTGTTCTTGCCTAGGTAAATTTTGATCAAATTTTGGAGGTAAGATGATGCCTGAAACAGAGAATTCGCTCCTGTCCCTCTTCAAAGGTCCAGGGCGAAATTCATTCTAAGTGCAATTTCTTGTTTTGAGAAGGCTTACTAACTGGTTCCTGGCCTTGAAGATGACCTAACTCTGCCTTGTGAAATGATTGGAGACTTAAATTTTGAATATTTTAGCCAGAAAGGGTGAAATCGCTCCTGACCCTCTCTCAGGGTCCAGGGCGAAAATGTTATTTAAAGCATATTTGTCACTGGCTTTTCTATTTTGCTTTATGCAGGGTCTCCAGGAGAGATGATCGAACGTGACTTGATACTTTTGAAGATTTTGAAGGCATGAAAATGGTGAATTTTGAGGGATAAGGGAAAAATCGCTCCTGTCCCTTACTCAAGGCCCAGGGCGAAATCTTGATTTCCCTCATCTGGCAGTGAAAAAGGACCAAGTGTTGGATATGATTGGAAAACAAGTGACTTTCTCCACCCGCCTGAAGGAGTTTTAGCTCGAGATGATGAAGGATTTTGTTTGAATCATCAAAATCGCTCCTGTCCCTCACCAAGGGTCCAGGGCAAAAAGACGTAGTGGAGTCATTCCTGACCTTGTTTGGTCAAATTGAGATATCAAAGGCATGGTGGAGGACGAAATGAACGTGATAGAGCATCCAGACTTGATTAAAGACAATGAAATGATGGAGTTTTGCCTAGAAGGGTAATTTCGCTCCTGTCCCTCTCCAAGGGTCCAGGGCGAAATTCTTTATATACACATTTTTAGACCTTCTTTGGACTGGAACTCTTATTCATGGCGTGTAACAAGATGAAATCTTCCCTAGCAAAGACATTTCGTGATGAGAGATGAAGCATTTTGGCCTAGAAGGCAAAGTTCGCTCCTGTCCCTCACTGAAGGTCCGGAGCTTGATTTTCAAATTTGCACTGTTCTTGCAGGATCAAAGTGATTTTATGATTGGAAGAGATCAAGGAAAGCATGTTTTGTCCATTGAATATAATTTGAGTAGTCAGCAAAGGAGGAAATCAACCCAAATGACAAAAGGCGCTCCTTTCCCTTGCTGAAGGTCCAGAGCGATTTTCTAAAAAGTGCAATTTTCTTGCAAGGACAAGGCAAGTTTTGTGATTGAAATGAATGGAAGAAGGCGTGTATTGCCCATTGAAGATAATTTGGAGGGCTAGCAAAGGACGGATAAACTTGAATTTGCAAAATCGCTCTTGTCCCTCTCTGAGGGACCAGGGCAAAAAACCTAGTATCCAGCCCTTCTCTCCAAGTTTGGACAAATCTAAGCCAAGGCGCAAGTTTGAAATGATGTTTGAAATGCCTTGAGGTGGAATTGAGAGGCAAGGATTACAAGTTTTGATGACAATAAGGAAAATCGCTCCTATCCCTCACCAAGGGTCCAGGGCGAAATTTCCAAATGTGCCCATTTACCTTGCATTTCGAGATAACCTTTTGTTTCCAACACTCAAAGGGGAGTGGAGGATGATGTTCTATGCCTTGAGGGTAATTTGAAGTTGAAGTGATCAAGAATTTGTACAAAGGACTCAAAAGCGCTCCTGTCCCTCACTGAAGGACCATGGCGATTTTTACAAAACCAATAACTTCCCTCTAAGATTACGCTAAGGCAAGGTTGTGCAAGGATGGAAAAGGTCTTCTAAAGCATGGTGAACAAAGACTTGACTTTTAAACTTGATAATCCTAGGTTAAAATACAAAAATCGCCCCTGTCCTTCACTGGAGGCCCAGGGCGAAAATCTTTGAAACACCTATTTTGCCTTGAAAAAAGCAAATTAAACATGTATGGAGCGAATGAAAGAGATCATTGCTTACCCCACAACGAGAATCGACAAATAAAAGGTTGAAGGATTGAGACCAAAAGTGAAAGGCGCTCCTGTCCCTCT
The DNA here is from genome assembly GCF_030272615.1 of Cryptomeria japonica. Lineage (NCBI taxonomy): Eukaryota > Viridiplantae > Streptophyta > Pinopsida > Cupressales > Cupressaceae > Cryptomeria > Cryptomeria japonica. The sequence goes on from NC_081414.1 coordinate 629,105,070, forward strand.
CCAAGGGTCCAGGGCGAAAAGGGGTCCTGATGCACTTCCCTCCTAGAGATCAAGTGAAATTAAACTCAAGACTCCAATTAAAAATGCCGTTTTAATGCCTAGATAAAGTTTTGAGCGAGGAAAAATGAGGAATGCAAGGCCTAAATTGAAAGTTCGCTCCTATCCCTCTCCAAGGGTCCAGGGCAAAGTTAGTGGCATTCTTCATTTTTTTTACCATATTTGAGCGTTAACGTCCTCCAAATTGCATTAAATGCCAAAATTGCTAACTTCGAAATATTTGAAAAAATTAAATTAAATTGGCATTTAATAAAAGGCGCATTGGTATTTAATAAATTAATTTTGAGCCTTAGAAAATCGAATTTTTATTATAAAGGCATTTAAAATTAATTTTTGTGAAATTAAAATAAAAAATGGAGTGCTTGAGGGCTTATTTTTATTTATTTTATCAAGTCGGCCTCTCCTTTTTGCAAATTTATTTATTTTTTTTAGGCCTATTTTGACAAGTCGGCCTAGGGGGAGCAAAATGGTGAGCGCCCTATATAATAGGGGTGTTTTGATCAAGTTTAATCAATCATTCACTCATTACTTCAAGTGCGAACTTGGAGAGCAAGAAGGAAGTGCAAAATCTGGTCTATTTGGAGTGAATTTATCTCAAGTGTTGGAGGCTAGAAGGTGGTGGAGTTGATTCTTGTGAAGACTAAAGGAGGCGCATTTTGCTCAAGGGAGAACTTTGATCTACATTTTGCCTAGCGAATTCTCCTATTTTTGCATCATTTCTTAGAATTAGTACTCAAGTGGAGGTATGGCGAGATCATCCTAGTCCCAATGTTGAAGATTTGAATTTTGTGCTTTGTTTTGAAAATTCTAAGTTTGATGTAGTTAATTAGGAAATGATAACTCAAGATTTATCATGAAGTTTCCTAATTAATATCTTTTATCTTCCTTGCTACTCTTCAAGATATATTACTCATTATGAAATGTTGTGTAGGTGTCAAGATGGCGACTCCAAAGGCAGGAACATCTACTAGTCGTCCAGCTCTCATGAAGGAAGATCAGAGGAATGAAGAATTGGAGACCAGGATTGTGTCCAAGTGGAGCAATATTGGAGATACCAATTTGGGAAACTTCAGTGTGAAGAAGTTTCGAGAGGTCCCCTACATTGGCAGGCCATCACCTGTCGCAAAGAGAATAATTGAAAGTGGCATCATCAAGGCGGCCGGTTTCCCTCCAGCAGTCCAGTGTCATGAGCTGATGATCGAGCGTGCCCGCCATTATGACTCACAATCAAGATCAATCGTATCCAAGGAAGGGAACACTTTGGCTTACCTTTCAGAGGAGGCTATAAGTGAAGCTCTCCATCTTCCAGAGCATAAAGATATGATTTACAAAAGCCTAGAAGGAGCCAGGTCAATGTATGAAGATGATCCTGACACTTGCTTGAGTATCATCAATAAGAATTGGTTGCTCAAAAGTCGTCCCCGCCTGAGCAAGATTCCCAACACACCACATAGGATCGACTTCCAGGAGGAGTACAGAGATTTGATAACTTTGCTCAATCGAGTTACAGGGGCTCCTCAAGCCTTCTACTTTGAGAAGTGGATGTTCTAATTCATACAAGTGATAGTTCAAGGGAAAGGAACGATTCATTGGGCTAGAATTATTAGCCATTGCCTAGATGTGCAGTTAAGAAGACTAAAGCCTACCAAGTCGTTTCACATGAGCTCATACGTCATATATGCCTTGATCAGGAGTTTCGAATATGCAGGGCTACCTCATAGAGGAGTGATCGGAAGAGGACCCAGAGAAGTGAGAGTTTGTGATTCCTATGTTCATTTGCATCATCCTCCTAGAGGCGACTACAAGTTAGTCAATGACACCTTCACGATTAACATCACTAGGATATTGCAAGGTGGGATTCACAATCGACTATCTCTGGATGCACAAGAGCTTGTAAAGAGGTATGGTGCTTGGTTCATCTAGTTTCAAAAGTTTACATATATCAGAGTTCATGGGTGTCCTTCACCTCCCTACATGTTTCCAAGGTATCCGACAGACAGGATAGTACTACTTGAGGTAACCAGACAGTTGGCAACTTATGCAAAGGCATTCAGACACAAGCATGGAAATGGAATTCCCGTGCCCATCATATTGGGGAATTCAGTTGTGGTATGTCCTAATACTCAAGCCTTGGATGATGCAGAGAAGGAATTGGCTTTATATTCATTTACATTCTTTGCCTCGAGGGAGAATTTCGATCCTCATGGTTATATGGAAGAGACAGCTGGTAGGAAGTACAAGCACGAATTTCAGGCAGAGGACTTTTGGATGAATCTCTCAAGTGATTTAGAAGTGAAAAGAAAGATGCATTCCAAATTACCTTTAGATTTCATCAGGAAATGCAAAGTTTACAGAGTGGCTGATCAAGCCCAGGACAGTGGCAGACATCTCCAGTCATCCTGTGACAGAGAAGACAAAGCAGTGAAGATAGATTGGAACGAGCCTGAGATTTCGAACTTGAGAGCTTTGATGGCTCCAGTTTTGTCATGTACTCGCAGATGGGTGGATGTACAACATCAAAAGTTAAGAGAACAGAACATACCAATGACTTTTACTTTGGAGGAAAGACCAGAAGAAGGAGGAGCAAGCGCTAGTGAAGGCAATTCGCATCCTAGAGGCGCGAAGAGGAAAGAAAGACCTGAGAAAAGGGAACCCTGCAAGAAGAAGCAAGAGGCCAATCGAGATCGCTCATCAGGCACATCTTCTCGACATGAAAAAAGGACAAGTCAAGTTGAAGGACAAGAGAAGACGGTGCCTGAGGTTGATGAATCTATGGAGTCGATGGTACAGAATGATAAACCTGAAAAGGGGCAGGCAACTCAGCATTCATCAAGTCAATCTCCCCAAGTCGATGAGCTACATGAAGAGAAGAATGATGATGAAGTGACATCTCCTCTCCGAGAAGACAAACCATTGCCTAAGGAAATACAAGTTAGACAGACGAGATCCGCCATTCCAGATTGGTTGAAAGAGAGATTGACAAGGGTGATTGTGATTGAAGATGAAGATGATGTAATTGACTTAGAGAGCCTTATAGGAAATTCTCAAGAGGCAACAGAGAAGAAGAAGGCCACCAAGATGTCCAAGGTGATCACAGATGAGGCAAGATCTAGGAAGTTGCAGATAGCTACACCAGTAGTGGACAAGTATGAAGGTGAAATTCTTGCAGAAGAGTATGATGTAGAAACATTCGAGCTTGGTCCACTCACTGTTGAGCAGGCACTGGATGAGGCAACCGATTCATTTGAAGCACTTAAAGACAAGCTTAAGGAAGAAATGGAAAAGAATAGAAAGCTTGAGAGAGAGGTCAATGCTTGGAGAGGCTACTTTAGCCATCTCAATCAGCCCTTGGGACGTCAGGATCCAGCAGTGTCTCCTGTGCAAGCACTTCCCCTTGAATCAGTTGGCGAGGTAGAAAGGGTCAAGAGCTTGGTTCAGCTTATGAGCTCTTGGATTGACAAATCCCACACAGTAGCCGTTGAATTTACAACAAGAATGATGCAGACAATCCACCGAGCTATCCAGGTCCTTGAGATCGTCCACAACCTAATGATAACGGTAGCCGCTTTCGCTCACACTAGAGATGTTATCATTCCTGTTCTGCAAGTAATCAGGCAAACACCAAGGAAGATCATAGCACAAGAAAGATAATGGATGGAGGAGCTCATAATTTACTTCAGTGGTCAACTCTACTCCAGATGAAAGAGGTTCTTTTCGAGGACATCAGCACCAAATGCAACCAAGTTGAGGGTGTCATCCATCCAATTCAGGATAAGGTGTTGGAAGTGTTATGTACCATTCTCGGCAGGAGGATCGAAGTTGAGACAGATGTGGACCTTCAAGAGTTGGAAGAGAGAGTCAAGGTCATCTTTTGCAAAGATGAGAATGTCATCACAGATGGGCAACAGGATCTAATGTTCACTACTATGCTCCTGATTGAGAAGATCAAAGAACTCGAACCTAGATGGGAAGCTGCTCTTCTCAAGGCCTTTGATCAGGTTATCCACTTGGAGGAGCGAATGAGGAATCTTCCCGAGATTCCTATTGCTAAGATTGAAGGAATTGTGTCCAGATTCGTTGCATATGCTAAGAAAGAACATTGGAAGGGGAATAAGGTTCTAGAAGAGAGGTGGTTATAAAATGATGTGGCATCTTCATTATCATTGGTCTATGTTCCCTCGATTTTTGTGCCAATTAAATATTTGGCTATGCATTTAATAATGTTCAACTAAAAAGGGAACTTTTTGTAACAAACCTTAATTAGGGTTTAGGTGTCGAAATCTCAGCCATTGATCTTCTTTTGATCTGGGCCGTTCATTGTAATTGAGGATGCTATATATACCCTCACTCATTTTCATTTTGTCAATTAGAAATTAGATGATTAGAGAGTAGATATTAAGGAGATAGATAGTTAGAGCTTTTGGAGAGAAGAAAGTTATTTTGTAGCAAGATTGAGTATTGAAGAAAGAATTTCAAACAATTGTTGTCTATTTTGGCTTTGAGATCAATAAAATATTGAAGTTATGGTTTTTTATTGCAATTCTTGTGGCTATCTTCATGGTTGTTTACTTTCTTGAATCATTCTCAGTCGAAGTAGTATTTAAGTTTGAAGGACTAAGTGTTGGGCTTGATCTTTGGTGAGATTCACGTTCCAAACCACTAGCTTCTTACTGATTGTAAGGATGCCTTGTGTGGTCAACTGGAGATATTTGGATTGCTTGAACCTTCAATCATTATTGAACTATTGATATGTATCTTTATGGTAGTATCTATAATTCTTGATGATTTGAAAAATCACTAATCACCTTAGAAGATCGCATCAATTCCAGTAGAGTTGTAATTCCTTAACAATACTAAAATTGGTAGAATCTTACCAAGTCTAGCCTACATTGAGTCATTCTTAGGATTAGATTAGAATTCATCTCTTGCAAACCCTATCTTTTGATCTTTTTTGAGAACCTGTTAGCTTTAGGAAAATTCTGTTCCTGCAGCTCGAAAACGTAAGGCCCCTTGAAGAAACAGCATTTACAACGACCACTGGTGCTTATCCACACGTAGAGATCCTACAACGAAGAACCTTGAAGTCATCCTGATTGATCCTTTCTCCCGATATCTTCAGCATTCAGAGGCTTTACTCAAGAGAGGATAAGGTACCCTTGGTATTTTATTCTGTGTTTGATAGTGTACAAAATACACGTCAACAGGTAGACAGGTGCTTCTGGTTTGAGGATGTTTTATTATAGAATTTATGTTTTAAATTCCATGACATGGACTGCCTTTGTATGTGATGGAAGTGCACTGCCTAAAAGAAAAGTGTTTTTAAAATGAAATCAGTGGAAATATTTATGGCCAATGACAAGTAGGAGGTGTGTTAAGAAAAGTTCGGGAGATTTATAGAAAACGTAATGTGTTTATTAGTTGCAAAAGAAATTTAATTTGTTGAAGGTCTCCCCAAATTTGGTGAGGTAGGACCCCATTGTGCATTGAGCTTTCTTAAACATCATTATTTGCATTGTGACCAATATATTCCTTATTGACTAGATTAAACTTCCACTGGCAATCTCAAATGAAGCCTCCAACCCCTACATACCTTGGATAAAATAGCTAAACAATCAAATCTCAGCTTATAAAGGAGCTTATTTCTAGAAGACTACCTATAGGGGAATCAAACCAAACCTAGGTAGTGCTGGTATTCCATCATTTACCCACGTAGATAGTTTGTTCAGATTGTTTTTAGTTTGTTTGTTTGTTATTAGATTGTTTGGTTTTCATATACATATATTGTTATATGGTTGAACCCGTGAATGCTATTTTAGAGCATATGGTTACTTCCATTAAGCCTATATATTTGTAACCTTGATCGACATTTTGATATGAAATGATGAAGGATATTTCTCTGATATGGTATCAGAGCTGAGGTGTAAGGAGAGGTTGATTCACACGCAGATCAGAATCTTGAATCTCTGTTGAATCGTGCCTTTTTTCTGTATTGCAAGGGATCTTATCTCCCTAGAGAGAAAACGCAATTGCATGGCTGTGATCTCAGTTCGCAGGCACTTCTTTTATTCTATCTGCTCTCATTAAAGCTCCAACCATGGAGATCGTTAGCAGTTCATGTAATCTCCACCCTTAGTGTCCAAGCTAGTGGAAGCTGTGGAGATCGGTAGCATTCTTTTTCCTCCTGATCATTTCCTAGCCCGTTCACAATCTTTGGGGAGGTGATCTTTGTCGCTGTGCATCATCTAAGCTTGAAGTCGAGTTCATAGCCTCGATCTGTTAGAGGCATTTGGTTATCCTGTGCTCTTCAACCCGCCTTGGTCGTCAACGCTGTTGAGAGAGCTCCCATCCCTCTATGCTTGTGATCATTGGCACTTTACATACAAATCTCATGAGATTTTATTATTGCCAAGCAATATATTATTTTGTTAAAGTCCATCCTGTGCAATCTGTGCGATGATGCATTTTTGGTGATCGTAGAGTTAGTCTTCAAAGCCATTGTGATGTGGTCTACACCTTCGCAGATTGGGCGATATCCTCTATTACAAGGAGGTCAATCTCGCATTCTTGCAAGCTATCGACTAGTGCTGATGTATTCAACTCCGGCTAAGTGTAGGCGTCGTCCCTGATGGTGCATAGCCAGATATCTACCAAATAGAGGAAATTGCTAATCATTTATCACAGAGTGTATTGGATCTAAAGTTTGGCATTCGTGGTGTTTTCTCATGGCGTGGGGATTTCATTATTCCCAATTCCTTTGCATTCTGTGCATTGGTTCTCTATGGTGGAGTTTGGAGGATCGGCATTTTTTATTCACCATTGATCACAAACCAGTTTGGGGTGACTGTGGAGTTTGGTAGGCGAATTTCAGACCTTGCAGAGTCTTTTTGACCAGTGTTCCACGACCGTTGGGGAGGGGGAGATGGAGGGACGGGCTTTGGGGACGGGGGGACAAAGGGAAAAAGTTTCGGGGATGGGTTATGGGGACGGGGGGACTTGGGCCTGGGAGGGGGAAACGTGTTTCCGTGGAACACTGTGTTTTTCTGATCTCTCGGTCACAATAGACTCCAATTCTCAAAGACTGTGAATCAGAGATAAGTTATTATTATTATTATTATTGAAAAAAAAAAACTTATAGGCTTAGTCTATATAGTCATTACTCCTATGAATATGAACAGTTCATCTGGCAATTAGGACAATTGTTTCAAATTATCATTTTTCATTACTTCTATGGTGAATTACTAATTTGGGGACAAGAAATAAGAAAAATAGCATGATCTAGTTGAATAAATGGCAAGCAGTTCTCCAAAGTTCCTTCTCCCTGACTCTCAGCTGTTGCACGAAAATAATTATTCCACATGGAAGACCAAACTAAAAACTCAACTTGAGTTTGAAGAAGTTTGGGATGTGGTTAGTGGTGCCACATCACGTCATAATACAGATGCTGACAAACAAAAAAAATTGATCAACCCGACAGAAAGGCCAAATTGATCATCCTATTCAGTGTGTCTGATGATGTCCAACCCTTCATCCGCGATTCGTCCATAGCCAAAGACGCATGGGACAAGCTCAACACGGTGTATGAGGCAAAGAATCACAATCGGATCCTGAATTTGCAGAGTCAGCTACATAGCCTGAAGATGAAGCATGGAGAACAGTTAGAATCTTTTCTCAAAAGGATTGCAGAATTGAGAACTTCCTTACAAGCATTGGGAGAAAAGACTGAAGATGCATTTTTGGTGCCTATTGTTCTGCGGGCTTTGCCTCCCAAATATAAAGTCTTTGTGACAACTTTGAATGTCACTGAGACAACACCCACTTTTGAGAAGTTGGTGAATCTACTTCAAAAAGAAGAATCTCTAAGGCACGAACATGAGGAGGAGGATCATGCCATGACCACTCATCATAAAGGAAAGAAGCCTATGCAGCAGTTCAGTAAACCTTCCAAATTTGGAAATTCCTCCAGATCACAAAAGAAGTGTCCTATCTGTGACAGAGTTGGACATGATGTTAAGAATTGTTGGTACAACTCCTTCAACAAAGGATCTTCCAATAAACCACCTCCAAAGAAGCCATTTCAAGGTGGCAAACCGCAATGGGAGCAGCAGAACAAACAAAAGCAACAAAGCAATGTTGTTGAAGCAGATGATTCTCCAGACGAGGAATACATGTTGTCAGCCCACACTTCAGAAGATGGTTCACAATCCACCTCTATATGGTATGTGGATTCTGGTGCTACAAAGCACATAACATGACAGAAGAAGCGGTTTCTCACATTGAGACCTGTTGGTGTCTGTTTTATCATCTACCAAACATTAGGATAGGGTACTCGAAGGTATTCTATCCTCTCTTGAAAAATCACTACTGATTCCAAGGTCTATATGTGCGAACAAGCGACTTTAGTAGAATAGCTTCTTGGGTAGTGTATGCTGAAATTTTCAAGGGGGACTTACATTTGACAAGTATTCTTGAACTGCTGGACTTAGATGGATTTAGCAATTTTAGGCTCTTCTTTTTTTGGGGGGATTTTCTAGGATTTAGACTTTCAAAAGAAAGGGAAAAAGAGATAGGGTTTAGGAAGGTTAATCTAATCCTACGAATTTTGGAGACAGTATCAACTGGGTGCTTTCGAGAAACCAAAACCTTGCTTCGCCACACTAGGGACAACTACACAAGGCCGGTGCAATCTTCAATGGGCTGTGCTTATGATCAAGATGTTGGGATGCACAGGGGATGGGCTCAGACTAACTTTGCACGGTAGAATGGAAATCATCCATTTACCAAAAGTATGAGCGGAAATACACCATCAATTGACACTTATCAAATCCTTCATTCAAATTAACAACAATGAAAGAAAATCTAAATTATTTCTAACTAAGTGTTGAGGCAATTGAAACCATGCAAATCATTCAAATAATAGAGATTACAAAGCAGCACACATGCAATATATTATCTGGAAATGACCTTAAGCAACAATACATCAAAAACCTCACCCTTTTCAAATGAGAGGAGGCAACCTTATATAGTTTCTCAAAAATAAATGAATGGCCGAGATCAAACAGCGATCAAGGGCCAAGATTGAAAGTCCTAAACCCTAATTAGGGTTTCCCGAAATACTATCAGTTCAAGCAAATGAAAGAGTGACAAGTGGCACAACTGCTAATTTTACTGAGGTGAGTGGCCACTTTCCTCTTTCAGAGATTCAACGTATCTGGACACCACGAGCTTGACCTCCTCCATGGTGACACTTGGCAAACCGCCAATCTAGAAGTCGATGAGATCCACATCGTCGGCGCATGTGGCAAGGATGCCTTCCCACTCCACTGCTTGGGTGAGGAAGTTGTCATCAATGGAGAGGAAGTTTGCAATCTTCGAAAGATCGCCTTTGTTAATCATCCCTGAATCTCGAAAGAAGCTTGCCTGAATCCTGGCTCTCAGGTTCTCTGCTTGTAAATGCTTCTCCCTTAGGCTTTCCTTCTGCCAGATCTCTGACGCCACATGGAATACCTTGCCCAGGATCTCTCTAACCCTTGCCTCTGTCTCAAAACACTTGGTCTCGGATTTCTTCAGAAACTCAATCCGAGTGACCAGAGCATCGTACCACGTGCCGAAGTCGTACCTGTCTTCTGTCTGTATGATGCTTGCATCCACTAAGCTCTTCTTTGACATGCCTCGGATAACCTTCACGTGAGGGAGTATTTCATTCTAAATTTCATCCACTTCTTCCCAATTGGATGCTAGATCCTGGATACGATCAATCAACAAAGAAGTTGCCTCATGTGCTGATACTAAGTTTTCTACCAGGGTGTCAACACGTATCACAGCGTCTGAAATCCACTCATTTTCTTGAGTGTATGATCCCTTCATATCATCATAGTCCTTCATTGATCCCTGCTGAAGAGGCTGTGGTGGAGTAGCCGGGACTTCATGGTTGAGCGGGCTGGTAAGATGGAGAACATACTTCTTCCATTGCTGGTTCTCTTCTTCCACTTTCTTCCTCTTTTCTTTTTCATGAGCCAACCTCGTCTTTAGAACGTTGCAAGAGTCATCAAAATATTGGATCTCCTGGTTCTGGGTAGGCTTACCCATCTCTATGGTGGTAATCTTGTAATCATCTGCAATGACATTGTCCCTAGTCTTCCCTTCTTTGGGCACTGCTATCTGGACTGTCCTAAATCCGGCACTGTCTCTCTGAATCAGGGAAAACTTCCTGGCCGGTTTGGGCAGTTTAGCTATAGCGGGTTCATTCACCTTCTCCAGGAATGCTGCGGTAACCTCCTCGGTTGAGTGGGCATCCTTGGGAACCTTGGCCTTTATCCTTGCTCTCAGCCAATCAAGAATGGTTGATTGCTCTACAGTGTTCCGATCAAACTCATCATCTGCTTCTCCTGGGTTCGCTAGTATGCCATCCAAGAAGATTGTAGGGGCTTCAATCTGCCCCCTGTCTGGAGTTCGGAAGACCTTCTCCACCATTTCCTCAACTGGCTGGGGAAGCACTCTTACTTCATCATCAATCACATAGATGTTCATCTCTTGCTCCCCAATTGTACTCTGATCAGGCGTAATGGAAGCAGCACTAAGGATGGAGTGACTTTCGCTGGACTCTCTTCTCTCACCTACAGCCCTTTTCCCTATGACCTTTGTGGAGCTTCCACCCAACTCCTTTCTCTTTCGAGATCCAACACTTTCTGGATTCCGAGCATCACCAGCAGAGGTACAAGGATGGACGGGCAAAGTATCATCCACTCCCATTAATTCATAAGTTGAAACCATGCCTTTGGCCTTCAATTGTTTTGTCTTTTCAGACGCCCACCACCTTGAGTACTCAACCACCGACCTCATGAGGTCTGCTAGATCTGATTTTTCTCCCTCTGTCCAATCTATGGAGACTAAGGGTTCATTCTTCATCTTCTCAAAACCCGGCTGCTGAAGTTCTAGGCTTTCTTCTACCTGATCGGCAACTTTGAATACTTCCGTTGCTCTCACCATACTCAAAGGAATTCTTGACCAGAACCTCTTCCGGATCTCGAAACTATCGACTGCATTAGCCCAGTAGTCTTCTAGATCCAATCTGTGCTCGAACGTTGTCCCTTCGATCTTCTTTATCCTATGGACTGGATCGAAATCTTTTCTTGCCTTGTATTGGTAGAAGGGATACCAGGCCAGTTCTTTCTCAGCGGTAGCTGCAGCCTGTGATGATGGACATGTTTCCAGCCCATTACCAATTGTAAGTGAGGATGTCCCTGCCTTCTTCTGCTTATCCCTTTGAATCACTATATACTCCTCCAATTGTCTCACAACCTCGAGCAACACCACTCGGTTGGTAGGGTAAGCTGGAAGCTTGTATGGGGGCCCAGAGAATCCCTGAATTCGGAGGTAAGTGAACTTTGGATATTGGATGTACCAATACCCGAACCGACCGATGAAGTCCATAGACTCTTGAGAGAGCCTCTAGTGCAGGCCACCTTGAAAGGTCCGGGTAATGTGCATCAGGAATGTATCATTCACCCTTTTGAAATGGAACTTCTCCTCCATATGGAGCTAGGGATAGCAATCATATACCGGAAATTGGTTCTCCTTGTTCCCAACTTCTCCTCTACAAGTGAGACCTCTGTACCTGTAGGTCCTGGCTAAAGAATAGAACAAGTAAGAACTCATGAAGAAAGTCCTATTCGCCTCCAGATTCCTTAGCTGGCTGTCTAGGTTGTCGCTGATCATACGGGCCCAGTCTATCATTTTTACTCCATTGATTATTTCATTAATGAAATAATACATTCAGGGTTCGAATGGAGCTCCCTGAGGATTTCCTATTATTCTGTTGAGCAAGACAATCATGTCCCCAATGTCTTCCTTGAAGTATGCTCGCACTAGGCTCTTTCTCTGGAGTTTGGAGGCGCCCTTCCTCGGCTTGTCTAGCCAGGAATGGTTAACTATGGATCATATTCCTCCAGGTGGTCGTGGTACAGACTGTCAGCTTCGTCCTTTGTCATATATACTGCATTGTGGTACTCGGGGATCCTGAAGGCCTCTCTGATGGCCTCATCGCTAACATTTGCCAACACTCTTCCATCAGGTGCAACAATATCCTTACTGATGGGGTTGTAGTGTTTGGCACATTCAACTACTAGTTCATTGCACTGCATGGTGGGAAGGAAGCCGACAGCGTGCACGATACCACTCTTCATCATTTTTCGCGCAATGGTGGTAGGCACAAGGTTGTCCAGACCAAACATTCGCTTCTTAAACTCCCTCAGATTGATGTGTCCAAGGTTGGTGTCGTTGATGTTCTTCCACTTGGAAGTCATTCTCGACTCTGGAGGAGCATCTTTGTCTACCTGGAATTTCATAATGTCTAGGGCCTACAGGCAAACGATGGAAATTTTAAAGTCAGAAAATGATTTGCAAAGTTTTGAAAATAACGGGGCTGCGAAATGGCTAAGTGTTGGAAAATTTTCCATTTTTTTTATTCTCATACTTAGCCATAAAAATCAAATTTTCACCTTAAAACCTTCAGTTTTAAAGTTGGTTGTGGTTACCACCAAGTGTCAAAACTTTCAAAAAATTTCATACTTAGTCAAAAAAAATGATTTTCTTCCTCCAAAATTTTCGAAAAAAAATCATTTATTAAATTCTGGAAAATATTCAGAAAATTCACAATTTTAATTTCACCTCTGACTTGGATAGGAGTAAGGCTAGACTTTTCTCCAAAATATTGAGAAAATTTAGAAAAGATGCCTTTCTCCAGAAATCTGTAAGCCTTTTCGCCAAAAATATTATCCCACTTCCAGCAATATCTAGAATTTTCTCCAGATGATCTTCAAACTGACATACTTTACTAAGCTCTCAGTAATTTTGAACTTCTTGGTGTAATAATGAATTTGATAATGAAGTATTTGTAGACAAGGTTAAGCAAAACCCCTAAAATCATCCAACTCATACTTCTAATTCTAAAAAAAAACTTTACATTTTGATTTAAGTTTGAAGATATTCATCAATCCTCCAATATTCCCTTTCAAAAAATCCTTCCATTTTGAATTAATATCTCAATAATTTTTTAATATTCTCTCAATATTCTCAAAAAAAAACTTTCCATTTTGGATTTATTTTGAGGATTTTTTTTTATTTAGATATTTCTTCATTTTGGATTTAATTTTAAAAGCCCAATGGATTTAGTGACATCATTGGCATCTTTGTTTGATTTTTCAATGTGTAGGTGGATTTTTTCGAATTTTGAATTTCCATTTTCAAGTTTTGGCGCACTTTGCCAACCTCTCCAAGGTATGGCGGACTTTGGCTAGAACTCCTTCATGGCCTCCATTAAAGTGAAAATTTGGCTAAGGCATTGGGGCGGACTTTAACCCTTGCTCCCACATGGCCTCCTTTACCTCAGCGGACTTTGGTGTTGACTCCTCCATGGCCTCTCTAGGTGGGGCGGACTTTGGAGTAGGCACCTTCAAGGTCTCCATCATCCTGGCGGACTTTGGCTATGACACCCATGGCCTCCAAACTCATGGCGGACTTTGAGCTTAGCACCCATGTGACCCCCCAAACTTTGGCGGACTTTGGTGTTAGCTCCTTCATGGCCCCTCTAGCATTGGCGGACTTTGAGGTGTGCTCCTCCATCACTTGGGTGGACTTTAGGCATCCCTCTTCTTGCTTGGGCGGACTTTAGGCATCCCTCTTCTTGCTTGGGCGGACTTTGGAAGGCTCCCCTCATAGCTCTCTTCAAGGCAAAATTTTGGCTAAGGCATGGGGCGGACTTTGAAGGTCCCCTCTCATGACTCTCCCAAGGCATGGCGGACTTTGGCCTCAGCTCCTCTTGCTTGGGCGGACTTTGGTGGTGTCCCCTACATGGCTCCCTAACCTATGGCGGACTTTGGTGGAGGCTCCTTCACCTTGACCCTCTTAACCTTGGCGGACTTAACTCTTCTATCTCTCCACATGCTTGGGCGGACTTTGAAGGTGTCTCCCACATGACCTACAAGACAGTGGCGGACTTTGGAGAGTACTCCTACATGGTTGGGCGGACTTTGGTGGTGCCTCCTACATGACCTCCAATGCATACATGGCAGACTTTGATGGTTGCTCCATGCAAGGCGGTCTTCAACACATCCCCTCATGGGCGGACTTTAGCGTGCTGGCCATCATGGCCTCTTCAACACATGGCAGACTTCTGGATACCCTCATTTGTACCCAGATTAACTTGAAATTTGAAATCCATGCTTAGGTGGATCATCTGAAGCAGCAAAAAGCCTAAAATCTAGGGATTCAGCTTTTTTAGGTCAAAACTTGGAATTTTCAAGTTTCGGTCGAAGCTAGTCAGTAGTACAAGTGTAAACCCTAGGTTTGCATCCCGGAAAAAGCAAAAAGCCTAAAATCTAGGGATTCAACTTTTTTAGGTCAAAACTTGGAATTTTCGAGTTCCAGTCGAAGCTGGTCAGTAGTATAAGTGTAAACCCTAGGTTTGCAACCCGAAAAAAGCAAAAAGCCTAAAATCTAGGGATTCAGCTTTTTTAGGTCAAAACTTGGAATTTTTGAGTTTCGGTCGAAGCTGGTCAGTAGTACAAGTGTAAACCCTAGGTTTGCATCCCGAAAAAGCAAAAAGCAGACATCACTAAAAAAAAGGAAAAACTTTCTAAAAATAGTCATACTGGGGATCAAGCTAAAAAGGCCAAAAACGAAACTTCCTAAAAAATAGGAAAAAGCAAAAAAAAAAAACTTTCTAAAAATAGAAAGCTGTCCAAATTCGTCCAAATCAATTGCGATCTTCGTCCTTTGGTCTCTCTAAGCACTCTGGTGGTGTTCATACTTCGGAATCACATAACTTGCAAAAACTAACTTTCGATCGTCAAGGCCTGGAATGCTCTGAACTGGACAAGGCTTGGTGAAACTGCAGCAAAAGGTCACAGGACGCTAACAAAACCCTAGAAAGCAGGAAAATTAGAGGGTCCCCAGTAGCAATAGGGCGATGTGTGGAAAAAGGTCACAACAAGACCTCATCATGGTACAGTAACTCTTGGAAATGATACCACCCATGAAATCAAAGGTATTGGTGACGTCTCTTTACAGTTTGGCATACATAAGTGCAGTGTTACTAATGTCTTGTATGTGCCAGGACTTGCCAAAAATCTTCTTTCTGTTACTCAGTTTCTTGATCATAACCTTAGGATTGAATTTGATTCAACTAAGGATAAAAAGGTTTGTCTTATCATAGATAAGTCTAAAAATGATAAGGTTGTTGCTAGTGCTACTGAGGTTGGTAGAATGTTTAGGCTTGATACAATTGTTCATGATCAAGCCTTAGTGACTAAGGACAATGATCTTTTCATGCTTTGGCATCGTAGATTCGGTCACTTGAGCACTAGTTACTTGCTCAAACTTTGTAAAAACAACATGGTCAAAGGGCTTCCATCACTTGCAAAGTTTGATACAGTTTGTTCTAGTTGTCTTGCTGGAAAACAACATAGAGCACCATTCTATCCTAGTAAGCATCGTGCAAGCCAACCTTTGCAACTAGTGCATACCGATCTGTGCGGTTGTAATGTCCCCGATATAATTAAATAATATTAATTATTGTAAGGCCCCAAATTTAATAACACATCTTTCAGGCAGATTAGTCAAGTCTTAGTTTGGTAGTGTCGGCCCGTTTGTAACCCTTCGAGTAAGTTCCCGGAGCCATATTTATGGCCGAGTTTGTCATTTGTGTTGGTATGCGAATTTTTGGTATCTTTTCTCTATTGTGTGAATTCCTGTTGGAGTTCTGTTATCCGCCATTTCGGAGGTGAAAGACCCTCCCTATTTGGTATTTGCAGTTTCGGTGAGGTTCACCTCTCACCCTATTTTGTCATTGTACTCGTTCCGGATCTGGCAAATCTTGAATTTTATCATTGTTTACTTTCTCTGCATCTCTGTTAATCTGGTTTACATGCATAAGGAGGACTCCTAATATTCAGAATCCATTACTCCGGAAGATCACCACACAACCGCTGAAGCTCACCGTACCTCTGCATCTTCACAGCCACACACCGTACTACCACCCCTCCCCTTCTCACCACCGTACAACCTTCTTTGGCCCCACCGTACGGCCACCTGTGGCCACACCGTGCACCCTCCTCACCACCGTACGACCCTCTTGGGCTCCACCGTACGGCCCGCTTGACATTACCGTACGACCATTATACCATACGCCCCCCTCACTCCACAGTACAACACTTACACCATACTCTTCCTCTCCTACCGTACGACCACCCAGTCACCGTACGGGTGTCCCTTCCACCGTACGATTGATCAGCACCGTACAGGTTCAGAACATTACAGCGGTCCCATGCCACCTGGTCACAATGGATACAAGTGCTTTCATCTTTTTGTTGATGATCATACAAGGAACACATTTTGTTTGTAGCATAAAGATGAAGCTCTTTCCTATTTCAAAGAGTTTCGTACTCAGGTGGAGAAAGATACGAATCACTGTATTCGTGCCCTTCGCTCAGATCGAGGGGGGGAATACACCAGCACCGAGTTCTCCACATATCTGAAGGAAAATGGCATTCAACGTCAACTGATTGCAGCATACACACTCCATCAAAATGGTGTTGCAGAACGGAGAAAGCATCATCGTGGAGATGGTCCGCAGTATGTTGAAAGATTCGCAACTAGAGCGTGCATATTGGGCTGAAGTTGTACACACTACAGTTTATCTTCTAAATCGTGCTCCAACCAGAGCCCTTGATGGCATCACTCCAGAAGAAGCATGGACAGGGGTGAAGCCTTCTATCTCACATCTTCGTGTTTTTGGATGCACTGCTTATATACACATTCCTGAATAGAAAAGAAAGAAGCTTGATGAAAAATCCATGAAATGTATTCTTCTTGGTTATAGTAGTGAATCTAAGGCATATCGCCTTATGGATCCTAACACAAAGAAAATATACACTAGTAGGGATGTAATATTTGATGAGAAGAGTGAGTCAAGTTCTCCTCCAGCATCATCACCTACTTCAGATAGTGCTCCCATATTTAACATGGATGGTAAAAATGATGGGATTGTTGATAGTCAATCACCACCCACCAATGTCACAAAACCATTGCCAAAATGGTATACTAGTACCATTCGAGATGCAAAGCTAGATGGAGTTCCAGATACTTCAACATCAGGTCTGAGGACTCGCAACATGTCTCGTAATGAGGTAAATTTTACACTACTGACTTCAATTGTTGAAAATTTTGAGCCATCTACTGTTAAGGAGGCACTTGAATCAAAGCCTTGGAAAGAGGCTATGGATGTAGAGTATCAATCTCTGATGAAAAACAACACCTGGGAGCTTGTTGGTCTACCACCTGGTAAGAAAGCAATTGGCTGTAAATGGATTTTTAAAACTAAGTATAAAGCAGATGGTAGTATAGATAAACATAAGGCTAGACTTGTAGCCAAGGGTTATGCCCAGAAAGAAGGTATAGACTATGAGGAAATATTCGCTCCCACTGCAAAGATAAAAACCATTAGAATGATTTTTGCTTTAGCTGCCCAATTTGGATGGAAATTGTACCAAGTGGATGTAAAAAGTGCCTTTCTTAATGGAGACCTTAAGGAAGAGGTCTATATGACCCAACTAGAGGGATATATTGCACCTGGTAAAGAAGAAAAGGTGTGCAAACTTGTCAAGTCCCTATATGGTCTCAAACAAGCTCCTAGAGCTTGGTATATCAAAATTATGAGCATTTGCTAAAACATGGGTTCACTAGGCATCCATATGATCTAAATCTCTACCTCAAGGATCAAGGGGGGGATATTGTAATCATTAATGTGTATGTTGATGACTTGGTCATCACAAGCAGCTCAGAAGAGATGGTTGAGTCAACCAAAAATGATCTCAAGAAGGCTTTTGATATGACTGATCTCAAGCTACTACATTATTGCCTTGGCCTAGAGGTATGGCAAACACATCACCATATCTTTGTGTCATTGAGAAAATATGCCAAGACCCTTCTTGAGAAGTTCAGAATGATGGATTCCAAACCAATGTCTACACCTATGGAGTCAGGTTTGTTGTTGTCTGTTTCTGATTCATCTCCTCAGATGGATGAAACCCTCTATCGACAAATGATTGGAGGTTTGATTTACCTAACATATACTAGACTAGATATCAGTTTTGTTGTTAATTATCTTTCACGATTCATGCAAGAACCAAAGACATCTCATTGGCTAGCAACAAAAAGAGTCTTAAGGTATATTCATAGTACATTGGATCATGGATTGGAATATACAAAGAATGATCAATTCTTCTTGACAGGGTATACAAATGCAGATTATGCAAGTTCAGTTGATGATAGGAAATCCACATCAGGATTTGTTTTCTTCCTTGGTTCAGGACCTATTTCTTGGGGAAGTAAGAAGCAAGCTACAGTTGCTCGTTCTTCAACAGAGGCAGAATATCATGCAGCAAGTGCCGCAGTTTGTGAAGCGGTTTGGCTACATCGTATATTGGAAGGATTGGGCTTACCTCAAAATCAGCCTACCGTCCTCTATTGTGATAATCAAAGTGTTCTCAAGCTTGTTCGTAATCCAGTGTTTCATGAACGGACCAAGCATATTGAAGTTGACTGTCACTTCATACGAGAACATGTTCAACAGAACAACTTTCTGCTTCAATTCTGCTCGACACAGGAACAACGTGTTGATATCTTCACCAAGCCTCTTGCACGTGTGAAGTTTGAAATTTTTCAGAATTCTCTTATTAGTACATTAAAGTAATGATGTAATAAGGGGGGAATGTTGGTATTCCATCATTTACCCACGTAGATAGTTTGTTCAGATTGTTTTTAGTTTGTTTGTTTGTTATTAGATTGTTTGGTTTTCATATACATATATTGTTATATGGTTGAATCCGTGAATGCTATTTTAGAGCATACGGTTACTTCCATTAAGCCTATATATTTGTAACCTTGATCGACATTTTGATATGAAATGATGAAGGATATTTCTCTGATAGGTAGTTCATAGTGGAAAGGAAGATGCCAAAGTGTATAAATACTAAATCAAATGCGTTTTGATAAAAAAGGGGAATAGCTATTTGAATGAAACAATGTTGTGGTCATTACATATGGATAAACCTTGTTTATCACACTAGTCTAGAGTGTTGGATACCTTAAAAAAGATTGGTGTTATATCTAAGAAAAATTTCAGCTCAAAAAACTTGGGGCAATGGCATTAAGTAGGTTTATGATGCAAGGGCATTAGATTCTATAAACAATCTTCTATCACCAAAAAGAAAAAGATATTTAAAAATTTGGTTACAATTTCTCATGTAAGCATTTTGTCAAACATTTGGTATGCACATGGTGATGTACAAAAGTCCGCAGGCCATCTCAGCCAAAATAAATTATATGCATTTCATGAAGTTTTGAATGTGGATGGTGTTGCAAGATTCATTTGGAACCAAATAGAACTGATTGGGAATTTACTGTGCAACCAAATCCTTCCAAAGTGGCCCAAAAGAAGCCAAAAACCTTTTTGATGATGGCTATTCATGATTGGGAGAGTCCAAGGGATGCCTAAGGCTGCTGTAAATAGATTGGAAAAAGGAGTTTGAGTTTCGCAAATCAGAAAAGGTAAAAAATCAAGGAGAATGGGGTGCATTTTTTGACACATGAGGCTTGGGGTGAATGATACAGATGTTCAAAAATCAAAATCCATATGAGGTGGGGTTTTTGCATAGATGGAGGAAGATTTTTTAGCTCTCAAATTCCATATTAATGCTTGATAAAATGCCTAAAAGCATGTTTGAATCGTTGTAATTGATGAAAAGAGTTACCGAACATATGGTAGGTCAATATGGAGTGTTTTGTAATGTCCCTATTTTTACTCCATTTTGTTTTGTGAGCATTAGCCAGTTTTTAGGGTTTTCTGTAGGTTTCTTGATGCATTGGGAGGGTTCCAGTGTTCTTGGTGAGCTCAATTCATAGTTTCAATGGGTTTCAACAACAATTGCTCTTTATAGCAAGTTCTTGCATGGCACCAATCTTTTTAGGTTTTTTTGGGTTTGTTCTCATAGCAACCAAAACCTGACTAACGCATTTATTTGTCATCTTTTGTCAAGTCATTCATCCATTATTAATTAAATGATATCAATTATTGAATTAAATTAATATCATATCTCTTATTCATTAGTAATTAAATAATTTTGAATTATCTAATTATTTCAAACTTGAATTTCCCTCCGATTCTTCAAATTAATTAAATAATCTGTAATTATTTAATTAAATCACCTTTTTATCTTTCCTCTAAAACAATTAATCATTTAATGTCACTTTCTTCTAAATAATAAAATAATTTTAATTATTTCATCAATTTTCCTTATGTGCATTAATTAAATGCTTTTTTTTTTTTTTAATTAATTCATTTTCATCATTTATGTTATTTAATTAAGTAATATTTGTTATTATTTAATCTTTTCATATCTTTCCAATTTCATCCAAATCTGCAATTTGGAAACATTATCTTGTTTTCAAATCAGCTTTCTTCCTATTTAAAATTTTCTTCTTTCTTTCTCAATTCCAAAAATAGAAATTTCATGTGCACAAAATGAAAAATCAAAAAAAAAGTAAAGAGAAATAATCTGTCCTATGGTGAAAACTTGGTAAACAAGGGCCTTGGGCAAGTACCATGGTGAAAACTTGGCAAATAGGTGTCATGAGTAGTAGATATGCTCTATTATCTATCAGACCCTAGTTGATTACCCTTTATCCATTCACAATGCATTCCACTTCATAATAAAAGCCCACCATCCCTAGCATGGCTTGATGCTAAATATTTTGTGTCTACCTATCTCATTACATTTCATAGTAAAAGTCAATCATTTATCCCAAAGTTACAAGACTTTGCGAGTCCGCTACGAGTCCAGAGCCAGGTCGGCTCTGTAGAGTCCAGAGCCAGGTCTCTGGACTTAGACTCAAGTATGCCAGACTCAACAGAGTTGCCGAGTCCTAAGGGTCAAACTCTATCGCGGCCAATCAGCAAAAAGGCAAAAAAACTAGTTATATTTTTAGAAAAAACATAGATACCCAAAAGATGTACAAGGCATTTATATAAAAGATCCATTAATTGAAGCTCAAGTATGCTCAAGAGTCTACAGAGTTTAGTGTGGAAGAAGATGATGGCAAAAGGAGATTCGTAAAATGTTATATATGCCTTGAAAGATGGCAAGGTTTTTAACCCACACGAGTAGTGGAGTTGGCTTGGGCCATGGGTTTGCTCCCCATTGGTCTCAGGTTCGACTACAAGGCTCAGGTTTGCTTGATGCACGTGGCTTGCGAGTGGTTGTGTGCATCCCTAGAGGACTAGTCTCACCTCAACTTGCCCCTTCCTGGCTCCAACTTGGCAGTAAGTAAAACCAAGGTAAGGTGGGTTGGGCGCTGGGTTGGGTCGCGGGGATACCTCTAGAGTAAAAAAAGAAAGATGGTAAGGTTTCAGATTGGAAATTGAGAGTCCTAACCCAGAAGGCAAGATGGTGATCAAGAAAAATTGACAATAATATCTTTCAATATAACAGAAGTGAAGGCAATAAATATGTTTATCTGGCAACAAATAATGATCTAGGGGTTTTACATTTGGAAAGTGTCCTAGACAAATTTGATTACTATCCTATCCCAAAGACTTTGAAGGTTTCTTGGTGGCTGATGCCTCCCTTGCCTACTCTGCATATTTTGCTGCCCACCATCACATCTATGCTTAGCTTGACATTTCACTGCTTTTTTATTGTCTTTTTCACTCCCCTCTTGTGATTTTCTCAGAAGGTGGGAGCATTGACTTGCACTTTAAAAGCCTTTCCTACTGTTGCTTACTTTGGAGGAATATTATACTACTGTCTTTTCCTATTTTATTTTTCAAGTTCAAATGCCCTATATCTCTTTTGGGTATGTGTTTTTCCTATTTTATGAATAAAAAATAGTTTTTAGAAAGAAAATAGTTTTGATGCCATGGATTTCATATTCCATGAATTTCTTAGACATTTGACACTTTATATTTCTAATGTGTTATTTAGTTTAACTTATTTCCTTCAACTCAAGCCTAGGAATTGCATTTACACTTATATGATCAATTTAAACTTATTTATGTGTTCAAAGTAGCTTCTATTTGATGAGATTATTGTGTCTTTAAGGTTTATTTATTAAAGGATGTGTGAAACAAGTTTTAAATCATTAAAAATATTTGAATCTCTTGGGTTTTCCAATTTGCCGAGTATTGGCCGAGTCCAAGCGCTAAGTCTGAGTCCGAGTCAAAAATCAACTTGCCGAGTCCGAGCTGAGTCTGAGTCTTGTAACACTGATTTATCCTATCTCGTTGTCACATAGTGTCAATCCACCCACTTTTATAATAAGCATATATCCTATACCTAATTGGGGGCATTATCCTTGACCTAGTATTTGGAATGGAACCTTGAAGTCCGTTTTAAGAGGAAATACTTTTCATTACCTCAATCCATACACATACCAATCTGAGTAACACCACTTACCTATCGTCCATTCATGAATAAACTACACCATCTTCACCCATCACAATCCACCAATAAATTGGCATTTGCTTGGACTAGACAAAGATTTAAACAGCACATCAAGCATCACCCAAAAATATTGAGCTTTCATGAAATCAACATACAACAAAAAGACCATTATTGAACTATCACCTATCTTTGAAATCCAATTGCCTAATCAGCTTTATCAACACCTATCTTAGTATTATGCCTTAATGGAACCATCTATCCTACAATAGGCATTATACTATCATCTTATCTAAGGACGTATCTTTTGGCAAGAATATCTAAACGGCTATTGTTTTTTTTTGGTTTTTGAGTCTTTTTACTACTTGATTTATGTTATGACGTGTTCCTATGCTACTCGAGGATATCAATGGTTAGAGGAGCAACAGTGGGGCATGGTCATTATTTTCGTATGCCATTTTTGTGGAATGTTCTTGTAACATTACCATGGCTAATATGTTCCTTGTGTGTGTTGGAATAGCCTCCAGCATAAATGATCATTATGTGCAAACGAGGTTATCTAATATCTTTTGCACTAGAACTCTCATGCCTTGAGACTACTTCCTTGCATATTCCATCAAGGTTCTATTTTGTTTGGTACGAATGAGTACATTCTTTCTTGTTTGCGGAGTCGGTCCATGCAAAGAAT
Source organism: Cryptomeria japonica (assembly GCF_030272615.1). Taxonomy (NCBI): domain Eukaryota; kingdom Viridiplantae; phylum Streptophyta; class Pinopsida; order Cupressales; family Cupressaceae; genus Cryptomeria; species Cryptomeria japonica. The sequence continues at coordinate 629,128,308 of NC_081414.1, forward strand.
ACCAAAGTCACCTTGGCCTTTCATACCTTGGTGTGCATATATCCATTTTCCATAATAAAACCCTCTATGATGATAAAAAGCACAATTTCATATCAATTTCATGTTTAATCCATCTCATATCTTTCTATATTATTTCATCCATTATCCATCTCTCTACCTGCCATCGTTTAACACTAATCTTCTATGAATCTCATCGTATCATTATCTTTTCTATCGATCATTACTCTTCCTCTTCCCATTTTTATCTTGCATTGTCTTGTCCATTTTGAGAGAACACCCATGTTCTCTTAAACTTGCATGTCCTCTTAAGGGGGCACCCTCACTCTCATCATCTTTCCTCCTCCTCACTCCTTTGAATGACTAGGGCATCTTCATTAGTCTAACCAACTTCTTTCAGGTGTTATGTTTTAATTTTCTTTGAAACAATGCTACTTCAAGTTCAAACACTATCTCAAAAAGGGGCAAAATGTAGACACCAAAAAATGACTAATGCATTTATTCGTCGTCTTATGTCAAGTCATTCTTCCATTATTAGTTAAATAATATCAATTACATGAACATCATTTCTCTTATTCATTAATAATTAAATAGTTTTAAATTATTTGATTATTTCAAACTTGAATTTCCCTATATTTCTTCAAAATAATTAAATAATTTTAATTATTTAATTATTTCATCAATTTTCCTTATGTGCATTAATCAAATGATTTTTAATTATGAATTAATTCATTTTCATCATTTATCTTCTTTAATTATCTTTTCATATCTTTCCAATTTCATCCAAATTTGCAATTTGGAAACATTTTCTTCTTTCCAAATCAACTTTCTTCCTATTTAAAATTTTCTTCTTTCTTTCTCAATTTCAAAAATAAAAACTTCATGTGAATCTATACAAAAAATAGAAACTTCATGTGCACAATTAAAAAAAAAAGAAACGTACAACCTGAGTTGGCCTAGTGGTGGAGAACTTGTGCTCTTGAAAGAGAGGTAACAATTTCAAATCCAACAAGGGGGTAGGGTATGTACACAATTCAGCTTCAGCCCATTACCTATCAAAAAAGAAAAAAAAGAAAAAAGAAACTTCATGTGCACAATTAAAAAAAATAGAATAAACCATTTTTATTTAAGATGACAAGTTTCTATCTTTTTCCATTTTCTTCCAAATCAATCAAATGATTTTCAATTATTTAATTAATATACTAAATTTTCATTTTTTCTAATAATTAAATAATTTTAATTATTTAATTATTTTTTCAATTTTCCTCATGTTCATTGATTAAATGATTTTCCAATTATTTAATTAATTCATTCATCTTTTATCTTCTTTAATTAAATAATATCCATTGTTATTTAATTCAATATCTTATCACATCTTATCACATTTTTCTGCTTTATTTCTAATTTCTATCCAAATCTTCAAATCGAAAAGATTATCTTGATTTCAAATCCTCGTTCTTCCTTTTTGGAAACTATCATTCTTGAGAAGGAGAGAAATGGGAATCAATGGTTTTCACAGGACTAGACTCAACCAATGTCTCACCAATCAATTTGACTTTTTCTTGATCTTTCTTCCTACCCACCTTAGAGAGCTTCTCAGGAGCGCCCTTTTTGAGAGTCCTTTGTTGCAACTCCAAAGTTGACGAGGTTCCCTTACTTTTACCAGCATAATCAATCTATTAGATCCAAGAAGTGGAACCTAGTCAGATTTCCATGGAATCTAGTAGAGGCTTAAGTCAATTTCGATATAAACATGGGCATAAGTGATTACCTTTTTGTCCATGGTTTGTTGCAACGGACCCACTATTTTGCCAAGCAGAAATGCAACTGAGTGAAAGATGTCACGTCTCCAAAACTTCAACGGGAACCACAAGAATCTTACCCAAACTAGAACCCTTGATGGAAGCTCTCTCATAGGATTAAAACCCAACATGCCATGGCTTAATGAAGAGCCCAACTTGATTGTGGAAGTATGGACCTCCTTCAAAAGCCCTATTTCTATCTGAAATGCTTGAAAAAACTACCAAAAAGTAGTTATTTGCTGCCAACATCACCTCCATTTCATCTTTTGGATTCCATGTGCGACAAGCCCATGACTCTAAAATGGGGATTGAAACCCAAATTCCCATGAACTTGCAAATCAAGGCATGATTGGTCAAATAACTGACATCCTCTTCCACAGTATCTGGTTGAATCACAAGCATGAGCTTGTGCCCAGACATCTGTTCACCTTGGAAGGCCGAAAAGCCCCATTTTGAGAGGAATTTTCGCCATTAACAGTTTTATTCAATCCTGAATAATTAATTTCTTACATGATGGAAGATGAAATACTTCCAATCACAGCATCTTTGAAAGGAAGACTTTATACCGAAGGAGAACCTTTGAGAATATTCATACACCGAAGGAGAACCTTTGAGAATATTCATACAAGGCCTAACGAAGGAGAAAGCAAATCATAAAATGCTCCTCGTGCAAACCCCAACCAGACAATCGACCAGGGGCACAAGTGAAATAAAGTAAGGCTGGAAATACAGACCCCACTTAACACCAAAGCAAGGCTTTATGCAGGCCACACCCTAAAAAAGCTCCTTGCCGCACAACACAGAGCAAATCCCACTCCCCACGCGGCACAAAGAGCATCCAATGTTTAGCCGTACCCAGCAAAAAAAACACAAAAACCCCTAACACCTCTGCACATAAACCATGGTCCCCATCCCAGGCAAAAACAATAGCAAAATGCCCCCACACCAGTCCTCCTAACGCAGCCACAAGCAAAGAAAGGGCGGGATTAGGGAAGCCCTAACCCGCTTAGGGACAAATGTGTGCAGCTGCAGCCATCCATCTTCCCCCAACATAGACCTCTTTATTCTCTCAATCCTATTTACTTTTAAAGGTTCAATAGCTATTATATGATTTAATTATCGAATAATATTTGTAAACAAATTATGTTGTAGAATTGTTACTTTGGGCAAAAATCAGGCATACCCCAATTTGGGGATATTACAAAGACTGCCATGGCATCGTCCCCAATGCCTAGAAAATTAGCACCATAACCATCCTCTCCCCAGATATCAGCAGTGGTGCTTCCATGCAATACAATTCACTGGCATAGAACATTAAAAAACATTTGAAACTTTGTAAATTTTATCATAGATTCATGTGCTTACAGCCGAATGCTAAATACACCTGATACATTGATTTTTTAGCAACAGTGCCAGCTTTCAGTAAAACCATCCTACTCATTTAGCCAAAAAGAACTCTAATCAGGATGAAACTAATAGGTATAAGGAGAACCACAGTAAAAGGTGGTCAAAATCTTCAAAGTAGAGTCTGGATTTGTACAAACCATGGGGAACTGAAAATCGTACACTCTATGTATTTGACATTCACTTTTGTAACCTAGTTTTTAACTTCTTATTGTTCTTGCAAGTTTGGAAGAATGAATTTGGTCTACTCTGAAGCTGCACTTTTTCTACTTTTTAATGGAAAGCTGTGCAATCTGCAGATGTCAAACAACCATTTTGGAACCATGGTATGACTATGCACAGACCCTGCCATAATGAAAATTCAAGTACAGGGCCTTGACATACATTTTAGAGATAACAGGCCTCTATATATGGACTTTGCCATAATGATAGGGGAAGTATAAATCTTGTTGTGTTTTACTTTTTATTTAAAAAAAAAAGCAACTCACATCTCTGCACCTGGAATAGACAGAAAACCAGGTAGAGGTTCGAAAGCTTAGGAACATCTTAGGGATGTTCCAATTTTCTTACAAGTCTAGCTGGAGGGGAGAAAGATTGTAAGGGGATGTTTTACCTGTTCCCACGTCCTTGGGGCATTTTGGATGGCTGGTATGCAATGCCAGGACCAGGGATGCATCCCCACGGTGTGCTGTCAAGGATGTTCCAGTTTTCTTACAAGTCTATCTGGAGGGGAGAAAGATTGTAAGGGGACGTTTTACCTGTTCCCACGTCCCTAGGGCATTTTGGATGGCTGGTATGCAATGCCAGGACCAGGAATGCATCCCCACAGTATGCTATTTTTAACATGTCTAATCTAAGAATACTGCAAAAATCTGATTTTTATTGCATCATTAGCGAGCATATTTAGCAACCTCCCCTATCTGAAGTTCACTTTTGCGAAAACCAGGGAGCCATAAAATTTATCTCTAGATCTCATGCCATATGTGTTTGACTTTGCATAGAATATTTAAATATTTGTAATGACTATTCAGCTAAAAAGAGTCAAATTTAACTGAAAACAATATTTGTGAAGCTGCAAAATATTGTTGAAACTTTCTAATTGCAATGCAAACATTTATATGTCTGTGTCAATTTTCAACACAGATATTACAGTCCATCACCTATAATGTTTTTATATTACTCAAAATTTGACATTTAATAGTTTGATTTTCAATAATTACCCATTTCATTGTTATCTACATGCCAGGTTTCCAACTCCTGCGGCTGTAATTTTAAGTGCCAGCATTTTTGCCTTTGCACATCTTACACCTGGAGAATTTCCTCAACTTTTTGTTTTGGGTATGATTCTTTATCCTCTTAATATGGCTCCCAAAGTTCAATGTTGAATGTGGTGATAATACTTGTAATTAAATTTCTTATTAATAAGCGCATCTGAGCTCTCCACTGTCAATATTCTTGTTACAGTTTGGTTTTAAACCATGAAACTTGCATCAATGTATTGGATATGGATAAGAGAATTTTTGTTTAGGGCCAAAGGTTGAGTGTTTGTGCATGGAAATATTAAGGCCAGTGGCTAGTGTGTGATCTTTCAATGTTAGGAATTGACGCTATCATGCATTCACTAGTTTCATCATAACATAATGTCTTTCAAGCTTTAATGAATGTTTGGTTGTTATGGAATTACATGATTCTTGATTTTGATGAAACAGGGGCAGTGTTAGGATTTGCATATGCTCAAACTCGAAATCTTCTTACTTCCACAACTATACACGCATTGTGGAACTCAGGAGTGATTATATTTCTGACATTCCTAAGAGTAAGTATTGTGACATTTATTTAAGCAGTATTGTGTCAGCTGTTACACAAAGTTATATTTGTTAAAAACATGTAGATATATCATCTCTCTTAATCACATATGCACTTTATTTTGCAGCTACAAGGTTATGACATTCAGGATATCCTGCAATGAAGTCGATGTAAATCCATAAGGAACCTTGTTAGATAGCCTAGTGAATATATTCAACAAAGATAAAGCCGTCAACATTTAATTGTCTTTATTGGCACAGATAACATTCCACATTATCGAGTCTCGCAAATTTAATCTAATTCCTTGTCTTTTGTAGCTCTTTGACAAGAAATGCTTTTTGCAAGATTAATTGTTAGTAATTGATCTTGTTCCACAATTAAAACAAATTCAAAACTATTTTTTTTAACCCTTTTGCAATATTTCTATTGCAAAATTTACTGCCAGAAAGTTGAGGGCAGTTGCAAAGTTACTACTTCTGATTGAGTTGCATTAACTACCATCAGCACAAGCAGCCCCACTTAAACATCCAACCACACATAAGTAAAACTGGACACCAATAAGATATTTTGGTAATTATGGTGGTGTCGACGCCATCTTCAGAATCTCCAAAGGAGCCCTTGAAATGCTGATGATTATTCATTTGTAATGGTGTCTTCCAAAGATCAGGGAAAATTCAAATATCAGACATCGATACCTTTACGTGCAGACTCTTTGAAAGCAATAATTTCATTTTTCTCAATTTCACCTAAATAGATTGATAGGCAAGGAAAATAATATTTACTTATGTCAATGAATATTTGTATGTAAAATTTAATTGATTTTGTAGCAGATGAGGAGAGTCTTGGTATAAAGGGAATACAAAATAGAACAAAAAAGTAAATATATATTAAATTGAAATGTCCAACATTTTTCATACAAGGCCAGATATCATGCTCAATAAAATGGTAGTATTTCCCTTAAGAAAACCAGCTTTGTTTCATCTTTCCTAATTATTGGAAGATATCTGATTAAAATGTTAGATGTAGGCAGCTAATTTGTTCCAAAAATCTATTTTTCATATTGACCTTAAGAGACGTATACGGGGGCAGGGACGACATTTTTAAAAAGATGGTACGAGAAAATTGAAGACAGTAAAAAATAGAAAAATGAACTTCCAAATTTTAGAATGTTAATGTTACGATTAAAACTTAAAGTCCTCGTTTATTAGTACATGGTAATGGAGTACTCTTCCCATTTGAAACAATTGATTAGACTTATGTGCACGTAGACATATTAACCCTGACTAACAATTTCTACTATTTTGTGGTTTCATAAGACAAAATTCCATTTTAAAATATTAGTAAATTTTTATAAAAAATTATATGTTTATTAGTGAATTTTATTATTATTATTTTATTGAAGCAGATTTGAATTCAGCACCATCTAAGTGCTTACAACATGAACTTTGTCATTAAATCAGATGTTTTTAAAATTCTAATGATTTTTTTAATTTTTAAGTATTGCAACAAGTTACTAGCACTTTAAGGGAAATGCCAAAGTAATTTAAGACATATCTAGGAAACTTCTATAGGGAAGAGTTTTTAAAGAGATGCTTTTGGGAGACTCATGGAAATGCTAAGATGTTTTGCTTAAAAGATGTCTAAGATGTTCTCATGTGTGACTTTGAGAAAATAACTCATTTATGATGTAAGGAACATATTCTAGAAATAAATATTTGGTTACTACGTATTGTTTGTTCAAGATATATCTGAAATAAATATATAATTTGTGTTATTAAAAATGATTATTAAAGATTATAATATTGCCAAATAATTAATAAGTAGTTGGAATAGACTTGAAATGAATCCAAACTAAGAGATATGTCATGACATGAGATAAATAAAATTACATACAAAATAAATTTGTAAAAGTTGAAAAGACTTTGCTAAGCATGTCAATGTGAAAATTGCCATTTAACTTTGACTAATTAAAACAACTAGTTAATATAGTCAATGTATGCTGACACGTCATTATAATAGTAATAAATTAGAGCCACTTGTATAGGACTATAAATTACAAAGGGTTTGGATATAATGGGCATACCTCTTATGAGTTAGCCCAAACAACTAATCCTACCTTACCTTTTTTTTTTTGTCGATAAACAATAGAGCCAGAGGTATTAGTGTTAAGAACTAAAGATTTTCAAAATACATAGAGATTAACAGTTAGCCAACCCTTCAGGGCCTTCCTTGAAACTAAAAAGATCAAAATAAGGACTTAATCCCTAATGGGAGCTAATTTTCTTCCCACGGTTTCGAGAAATTTGATCTAGAGCATTTCAGATATCAACCTATCTTCTTCCATGCCAAGAAATTATCATCAAACTGTTTTTACAAATTTCCATGAAACTATACAAAAAATTCAAAATCAAAATAGTAAAAAGATTCATATCTTTCATTTCTTTTGATAAATTCAACACTTAGGCTAGAGACCCAGGGTGGGGACTATTATGTCTGCAACATCGACCCTAACCACGACCATACCCTCGACCATGACCCCTACCACGTCCACGTCCTTGACCACCTCCATTGCGTTTTTGCGGGCCTGATGGTTCATCTCCACTTGAACAGGGAGGCTCATTTTCTTCCTTAGGATTAAGAAAGCCATTTAAAATGGCAAAGTCCTTGAACTCTTCCTCCCTTTATGGGTCTTCAACATTATCTGATAAAAACTTCCATTTTAAATGTCTATGCACCACATCGACAATGGCCCTACGTCTCATAAGGGTTAGGCCCCTTAGATCCAATAAGAAGGGGTAGAAAGTGATAGATTCTCTTGGACCATTTAGTAAATCCAGGTCCCTAGGCCTTGGAATACCAGTTCCATGCAAAGCATATTTCATAATGCTATTTAAACCAACCAGTAGTTCTAGCTCAAATAAGTGGGTTGCAAGCTCTGCAACCTCACCCTTAGGGACACTATCATCCAACAAGGAGGCCACAAATCTAGAAGAAATTTGAGTGTTGTCCATGGAGTACTCGTTTCTATCCAGATGTCCTCGTCCTACGACCATTTTCACAACTGTTATGACCAAAGGCTTGGTATTGTGAAGGAGCCACTTTAATCTCTGGTATGAAATCTCCTTGAAAGAGGATTGCCAATTGGGACTAGCCAGAGATACTGAAGTATCTACTTTGAAGCATGAAACTGGGTTAGGGAATGCCTTGACAATATGCTTTGAAGAGCCAACCATTAATAATTTTTAGGAGCGACTAAATTTGTAAGGAGACGACCAAGGAAGAAAGAATGAAGAAGAAAGTGAGGAGTCAGACTTAATAAATTTGTAGTTCTAAAGGAACTGACCTCATTATTGAAATCACCCATCACCCTTGATGTCAACTTGCCATTTTAATAATGGCATTTTTTGTTGATGTAATCTACCCGTGGGGTGCATAAAGAACATTAAATCATCCTCCCATTTTGTTCGCTTTCTATGACAAGTGGCCAATATTGATGTGTTGAAGCTGTAAACCGTTAGTCTGGCCGGATTACAAGATACACTTACCAAGATCGCTTAAGATCTTGGAGAGCTACCTCTTTGCCAGCCGCATCCATGCAATTTAATTTTTCATGATTGATGTGATTAGAGTGGGGGAGCTATCGATACCACCAAATTTAGTATTGTCATCCGCCACATTTAAATAGTATTTTAGTTGCATTTTTATCAAATTTTATCTAAGCAAAGACAAAATTTGTCTAAACACCGCTAACTGGTCTCGAGGGGAGTGAGAGGAATAATCTTCCTTGGATCTCATTGTAGATTTCTGACATTATCCAAGTACCTTCCTAATTGTCCCCTATCAAGATTAATTTGACTTGAGTATGGAATGACCTCAGCTTCCAGCTCAACATAGAATGGGCCCATGTCTAAAGGAAGAGTTGGCATCATAGATTCATTTATTGCGGCGATTTGTTAGGTTATCAAAGTTCCTTTACTATCCATTGAGAATATTTAAATTTTGCAAAGAGAAAATGAAGTGGTGGGAAATATTTCTATTTTAAACAAACGTGATGTTAGCCTCCATCTGGACTATCTTTTGTTAGGATATTGTTTGAATTTTAAGCTTCAATCTTGAAGATTGCTAACAAAGAGGATTATGGTCTACCAAATCATTAGAAAAGAACCATCATTGTTTCCTTTTGTCCTTTAAATCATCCACCCACCATCTCAATTCGTACCCATCTGTAGTTGATTTGGAAAGAAGGTCTACTTCTGAGTTCGCTTCCTTGTAGATATGCTTACAGGAAAAGTTTTCAAATGTTTCCAATGATAAGATTTTTTCCAGCAGAGCTTGCAATTGTAGACACCTAAAATTAATATTTAATTAATTTAAGCCTATCAACATAATTAATTGACTTAATTGTTTTATCCTCATTCCTCTCAGAATTAATTAAATCTAATTTAATTAATCCTGTCACTATTGTCCAATAATTAATTTATCAAATAAATTAATTATTCCCTTGTTCTTCTAAAGTCCCCTCCAATAATTATTTCCTCTAAACCCACTCAGTTAATTAATTCTAATTAATTAACCTAGTCATGTGATTCCTACAAATCACTTTTCCTAATCCCACTCAACCTAATTAATCCTTCTCGAATATCTCATAATCATGCTTATCATTATCCCTCAATTTTTAATTCCCACTCATGTCACATCAACATTGAGTCTCTCAAAGAAATTCAAATTTCTTTGAATCCCTCAATGCATCCTTATTTTGGAATTTTTAATTCCTCATATTTGAAATTCAAATTTCTCCCCCTTTTTCCCAAGGAATTTTATATTCCTGTTTATTTTCCCAAGGCACCCTTGATCCATGCCTTCTATCTCAAATCAATCTCAACCCTTCATGATCAAATCAATCTTGGCCCTCCATTGGCCTCCTCCAATCTATAAATTGGAGCATATTATCCTCACAAATCATCCACTTCTCATGCATTGTCATGCTGCCTATTTCTCCTCTCATCCTCTTCTAATCCAAATCCTCATCTATCTATCACAATCCAATCCAAATATCAATCCATATATCTTGTTGAGCACAAAGGAGATCAATCCACATCCAAATCAAGCAAGCAACACATCAAGTGGAGCATCAAGGGCGCATTCTCATCATCCACTTCATCAAGATCAATCCGAAGGAGAAGGTAAAATAGCAAAGGTATAAATGATCTTTTGATGTTTTATGGTTTTCTTGTTCATTTCATTGTCATTTTGATCATTTGACCTTTCATCACATTTTCCTCTCTTCATTCTGGCACGCCCGGTGGGACTCACGTCCCTAAATTTAACCTCTTTTTGCAAGTTTTTGTGAATTTTTGTCGCAGGTTCCGCTTTAGCGCGAAAGCTCGTACGAGTTTCTATCTAACATAGAACGACTCTATTTCTTTTGTTGTATGGGCGTTTGAGATGATTCTTTTCTTTCTGCTTTCTGTCCTCTCTACTGAAACTCGTACGAGTTTCTGTCTTACATAGTACGATTTTATGTGTTTTGTCGTATGGTTATCTAGGATTTATCATATGAGCTTGTAGAATAACTCATACGAGTTTCTGTTTCTGTTTACTCATAAAAAAAATAGAGAGTTTTTTAGGAGTTTTATATATGGAATATAACAGTTAAGTATAAGTTCTTATACTTTAAGTTATTCCATATATATTGTCAGGATGTTTGAGAGGGGTTTTGGACCTCCAGGAGTTATAATGCAAAATCTAGTTTTTTGAAGATCTTCCAAATTTTAGACTTAGTCAAATTTCAAGTCATTTCACGATCAGGAGTTTTGATGTTTTTGATAGCCTAACAAGTGTTTTTGCAGAATGTTAGTCCAAGTTCCCGCTTGCCAAAGACTATCTTGCTCAAACAACATAACTACTAATCCACTTTTTTGCAGGTTGCCTAAGGAAATCTGACCAAACATTGTGTTTTTCTTAATCCTTTTATTCTAGGCACCTAGATTTTAATTAGGGGTAAAAAAACTCTTGTTTTTTGCGTTTGAGGAAAGTGTAGAGGTAGGAGAGTATGCTCTTGTCTGCATAGACAATCAAAGATCCTGACCCTCAAACCTTTTCTTGTTTGCTTGCACGTTTTACCCTTAGCAGATCTGCCCTCCCGATTTGCTTAGGCATTGGTGAGAGGGGAACGACCCAAGTGAGTACGACCGAACCTGGGCATTCCGACTCACTATAATAAATAGGCCTCTTGAGATGAAAGTTTCGGAGGACAAAGCTATTTGAGAGTTCACTCTCATATTGAGCACTTTGTAGGGCCCCTTGAGGTTTCAATCACGCTTGCGTGACTACATCTTGCTTAGTACTTTGTAGGTCTATAGGCCTCAATCGCGCTTGCGCGACTACAAGGAGTAGTCTTCAAACGGAAATCCATACTAAAAGCTCTAGGATTAGAAGCCACTCGGTTCACCTCTGAAAGGTGGATAATCTTTGTGCAAGGGAGATAGTAACTCTCCCAAGAGACTTGCCATATCGTGCCCCCACTAGCGTTTGGAGTTGGCTAATATGGCGTTGGGAATCCATTGCATGAGACCCATCAGTCGTATTCTGATTAGCTATTGGGTGTGTACCTGAGTCAACAAGCAAAGGTTTTCCTCCTCATCCAACTTCTTAAGGTAGCACGTTGTGTTTGGATTCTTTGTGTGCATCGGTGGCCAACGTGTATTCATTGCTTGATATCTCTTGCCAAGTCCATCATTCCTCCAACCAATCAATCATCCCTCTTTCCAAATTCCATCTTGTCATCATCAAATCTTTAATCCATTTCTATCTATCCAAGAAATTCTTGAATCCCCAATCTACTTTCATCCATTCAAACAATCATCCTTCCTCAACCAATATTTTTGTCCAAATCATTCATCCGACTTTGGGTAGCCTCCCCCTTTATTCTTCCTTTTATCTATCTGTTTTTTCATAATCATTCTCCCTCTAATCCAATCAAATTTCCAAAATTCCAATCAATCAAATCCATCCATATTCCTAATCCGGTTATCCAATCCTCCATCAAGCAATCATCCAATCCTTTAATCCAATCAAATCCAATTCATCATCAATTCCAATCAAGTCCTAATCCAAGGACCCAATCCAATCCAATCCAATCTAATCCAATTCAATTCAATTCAATCCAATCCAATCCAATCAAGTCCTAATCCAAGGACCAATTGAAATCAAATCCAATCCAAATTCAATCAAACCAAGTCCTAATCCAAGGACCAATTCAATCAAATCCAAATCCAATCCAATCAAACCAATTCCTAATCCAAGGACCAATCTAATCCAATTCAATCCAATCCAATCCAATCAAATCAAATCCAATCCAAATCCAATCGAATCTAATCCATCATCATTCCAAGCCAATTCCTAATCCTCATCTTCATTTAACATCATCTTCATAATCTTTCCCCTCCAAAACTTATTCATCCAATTCCAATCTAATCCTTCACTCTCAACATGACTACCCAGAATTTCAAAGCTTGGTATGAGAAGATGCTCATGGAAGTTCACGAATCTACCAACCAAGTTAATCCCATAATCTCCCACTTGCCTATCATACCTTCATCCATCCCATCTCAACACATTACACCCAATCCCAATCTATACCTCCATCTACCTTCAACAAGGGAAATCCATCTTATTCCCCATCCATATCTCCATCTTATTACCCATCCATATCTCCATATTATCCCTCATCCACATACTCCTCTAATCCAATTTGTATACCTCCATCTCCCCCACCCATCTACATCCCAATCCCCATCCTTCTACAATGAATTCATTACCTCTACTCCCCATCCAAATCCTTTACTCCATATTCCTCCAAACATTAATCCTAATTCCCCAATCCATTATCCTAATCCTCCATCCAATCCCAATCCTAATCCTCCAAAATCCATATTGTCCACGTCCTCCAAATCCATTATCCATAATCTTATCCAAGACATGCTAGCAAAGGAGACAAAATCATCACTTCAAAGCAAACTGGCCAAGTCTCCTCAAGTCCTCCATCCACCCCAATCACCTCCACCTCAAAACAAATCCCAATCCTTTGCACTTCATGATACCCCCATTTCTCCATGTACCCACATCAAATCTTCCATCTCTTCCTCCATCACACAATCCCCACAACTCCAAACATGCCAAAAGATTGTTCCAAAGCATGCTAGCATAGAATCCTCTCCAACTCATGATGCATCTTCCTCTACTCCATCTAATGATGGCGTTCCCTCCACTTCCTCTCATGATCATATGATTCCTCTATCCAACCCTCTCCCTCCATTGCATGATCCTCTTCCATCTCATGATCCAATCACCCCTCCCACTCCATCTCATGATCCAATCATTCCTACCACTCCATCTCATGATACCCTTCCTAGTCAAGATCAAAGTATCCCTTCATCTCCATCTCATGATCCCAATCCATCTAAAGATCCTAATCTTTCTTCCACGTCTCATCCCCCTCAAAATGGACTCACATCTTGTTTCCAAAATAATAAGGTTCCTCAAGCTAGTGTTCAAAATGTTGGTACATCCTCTATTCCTCTTAAATCCAAATTTCCTTCATACAAATCAAAATCCCGTTATCCCGCATCATCCACATCCATTTTGGGACCCTATATTCCAAAGCTAAATCTTCCATTCCTTCCATCCATTTTGGGTCCTTACATCCCTCCATCCACTATCCCTAAGCAAGATCAACAAAGGCACACATCCTTGAATGCCTCCCAACACGCTCCTTCCATCATCCCACCATCCATAAAATCCTTAAGTCATTCATCCTCATGCACCCATGCCATTGCTATTGGAAGCAATTTGGATGCCCAATCTAAAAAGCATACAGCTCAAAATCCACAAAAATCAAAGGATCAACATGTCCCCTCAAAACGACATGCTCAAAACAAAAATATGATCCGAAAGAAAGAAAAATAAAAAAGGCCACAAATGCCCCAAAAGAAAAAAGCAAAAACTATGTGGATTACCAAAGAAGAAATGCATCTCAAAGTAAAATCAAAATTGGCATCCAAACTTGTTAATCCAAAAGCTCCATCCATTCATGAGTCATCCAATCCTCCATCTAACACTCCTCCATTTTCAAAATCCATTTTGGGTCCTTATGTCCCAAAATCCACCATCCCAACTCCATCATCTCCTTCTATTTTAGGTCCTCATTTCCTAAAATCCATGCTTTATCCCCCATCTAATTCAAAACACTCTCCCCCACTACTCCACCACCCTTCAAGGTGTGTGCCGATGTTGATCTTCCACAAATTCTTCAAAACCCCATCCATTATCCACCATCCACTTTTCACAATCCCATTCCATTAGTCCAATCCTTTCCAAATCCGTATCTTCCATCCCCTATCCATTTCATCTCCCCAATTCTTGTTACCAACATCTATGAGCATACCTCTAGTTCAAAGAAATACTAAGGGATACCATCTATGGAACTAGATGCTTGAGTCCTCCCTTCCTCCTTCACGCATCCACTATCTTCCATATCCACTCATCCTTATCCTTCTCCATCCAAAGTATTCCAAAAATTCAAAAATTAAAATTAAAATTAAAAAAATCAAGAAAAATAAAAATAAAAATCAGAAAAAGGTAAAGAAAAATCATTTCATCCAATGGTGAAAACCACTCCTTGTGGCGCCTTGGGTAAGTACCATGATGAAAACTTGGCAAGCAAGCGTCATGTGTAATCCACTCATCCTCTTGCACTCTACACTTGGGGGCAAGCTTCATCCACGTAATCCTCTCATCCATCTACATCATATCTAAGTCCATTCTCCTTTCCTAAATTTGATCTTGACTATACTATCCATATCCTCCATCTCATATCCCTCATCCTATCAAAATGAATCGTACATTCCTATCTTTTGTCTTGATCATATAAGAGGCAAAATAATGTATATGCATGCATGCTTTGGAGCATCCTCTACCATCCATATCCATTACACATTATCCTTCAAACTCATACATCTTTATCCACCATCCTTACATCCTTAATTCCACTACCTCTAGTGTGGGGCATTGCACTCCTTTGCAGCATAGTCCTTGGGTCTCCATCACCCTACCCTCCATTCTTTATTCCTCCATTTCCTATCCATATCCATCCACTTGATCCATCTATCCAAATAATAACTCCCTCCTTCCATTCATCCATCCTCTTACCAATCCTTGGTTCTCCCTAGTCATTGGTTCTAGTCAATCAAATCCTATCCACCAATCTACCCCATCCTATCCAATTTCTAATCCAATCATATTCTCCATCTCTTCAAATTTAATCAATAATCCCATCCCCAATCCAATCCTACTAAATCATCCACCCCCCTTTTTCATCCTATCTAATCATTTATCCTTCTTCCAACCTTATCCAATCCATCAAACAGAGCTTTCCCCATCTACCTGAGCTTGCATTGACTTGTGCCTAATCCAAGCACCCATCCATACTTTGCTAATCAAATCTAAGCAACAATCCTCTCATCTGCAAATCTTGCACATCCAACTTGTCTTTTGTCATCCATCAATCTATCCACACCCTGCCCATCAGGATGAATCCTTCCCATGTTTGGTAGTTCATCAATCTATCCATCACTTGCCCATTGGGATGTCTCCTTCCCTAGTCCGACAGTTTATCCAAATCCATGTCCTACTCTTGGCAAGAGATGTCAGTTGGTAATGTGCATGTTGTTTGCATGCTTGAGCTTTTCTCTTTGTTTTCATCTTGTGTCCCAGGACTATACTTGTTCAGGAATGCCTTGATCATCCTATATCTTGGTATGTCTTGGCTGGTGTATAATGGAGCATAGTTTTCATGGCATGGTGTGTTTGAAGGTCTTCCTTGTTCGAACTGACAACCCTACATTAGTGTTTATGAACACTTGCATGATTGTGTACAAGGCATTCCTGTTTGACTGAGCGTCAGTCCACGCCTCGTATCTTCATATCATCCAGGTTCTTATAATCAGTGGTGTATACTATCCACGGCAATATCAAATCTAGGTTTGCTCTCTATACTTGCTCAACAAGAAATCCAATCCATTTATCATTTCTTTGTCTCATTTCATTCACAACACTCCAACCCATCCTAGTTCCCTCTTTCATTATCTTCATCCTTTCATCACTTATTCTTCTAATTCCTTTCGAGAGCACACTCATGTTCTTTGAACCCACATGTCTTCTCGAGGGGGCATACCACTGCTTCCTCGTCATCATTCTTCCTCATCTCATGATCGGGGCATCATGCTACTAGTCCTTATCATTTTCTTCATCTCATGACTAGGGCATCATGCTACTAGTCTTTATCTTTTTCTTCCACTATGTTTTATTCTTCTTTGATATAACATCATTTCACGATGCTGTATCAAAAAGGGGCAAAATGTAGACACCTAAAATTAATATTTAATTAATTTAAGCCTATCAACATAATTAATTGACTTAATTGTGTTATCCTCATTCCTCTCATAATTAATTAAATCTAATTTAATTAATCCTGTCACTATTGTCCAATAATTAATTTATCAAATAAATTAATTATTCCCCTATTCTTCTAAAGTCCCCTCCAATAATTATTTCCTCTAAACCCACTCAGTTAATTAATTCTAATTAATTAACCTAGTCATGTGATTCCTACAAATCACTTTTCCTAATCCTGCTCAACTTAATTAATCCTTCTAGAATCTCTCATAATCATGCTTATCATTATCCCTCAATTTTTAATTCCCACTCATGTCACATCAACATTGAGTCTCTCAAAGAAATTCAAATTTCTTTGAATCCCTCAATGCATCCTTATTTTGGAATTTTTAATTCCTCGTATTTGAAATTCAAATTTCTCCCCCCTTTTCCCAAGGAATATTATATTCCTATTTATTTTCCCAAGGCACCCTTGATCCATGCCTTTTATCTCAAATCAATCTCAACCCTTCATGATCAAATCAATCTTGGCCCTCCATTGGCCTCCTCCAATCTATAAATTGGAGCATATTATCCTCACAAATCATCCACTTCTCATGCATTGTCATGCTGCCTATTTCTCCTCTCATCCTCTTCTAATCCAAATCCTCATCTATCTATCACAATCCAATCCAAATATCAATCCATCTATCTTGTTGAGCACAAAGGAGATCAATCCACATCCAAATCAAGCCAGCAGCACATCAAGTGGAGCATCAAGGGTGCATTCTCATCATCCACTTCATCAAGCTCAATCCGAAGGAGAAGGTAAAATATCAAAGGTATAAATGATCTTTTGATGTTTTATGGCTTTCTTGTTCATTTCATTGTCATTTTGATCATTTGACCTTTCATCACATTTTCCTCATTTCAACAATCTCCAGTCGGGGGTTCTAGTTGTTCTGATAGCATTAATAACAATTACAGAGTCCCTTTCGACTTCAAGATTCTTAATTCCTCTCTTGGCACATTCAGTGAGGCTCAACAGGAAAGCGTTGAATTCAACAATGTTACTAGTATAAGGTGGGATGGAGATAGCTAATTTTCCTTTAATGATTCCTTCATGGTCCCTAACACCACATCCAACACTAGAAGAGCCTGGGTTGCCTCTGGATGCACCATCAAAATTTTACATTAGCCATCCTATCTTAAGGTGGGTCCAAACAACTCGATTTCTTTCTAGATCCTTCTTCTTTATAAATGGAGGGACATGGATACCATTCCATTTGAATCTAATCTTGCCATCACAATCTGTGAAGCCTTATTTGGTGTTGGAATGAAATGCTAACTTACAATTGATATCTTCCACAATTCAGGTTTCAATAGAATTAAGGACTGATTCTAATTTCCTTGCTTTGTTGTCAAAAAATTTCCTATTGTGTTACTTCCATACTTCCCATATGAGACTAGAAGGGTTGATTTTCCATAGAGAACTAAGTAGACCATCATTTGGTCTAATTGGCCAGCCTTGGAAGAGAGTGACAATATCATTGGGAAGAGTAGTGATCCACCCTAGCTTGGCACATAGTCATCTCCGGCACTTGGCTAAGAAAGGGCAATTGAGAAGGAGACGATCTACAGTTTCCTCCTGAGCTTTGCAAAGGATGCACCTTGAGGGCCCCTCAAAGCCCATCTTCTTCAATTTCTCAGTTGTTAGTATTTTCTTTTTTATTTCTAGCCAAGCAAAAACCCCGGCTTTTGGTATTAGTTTACTGCTCCAAAAGAGCTTTTGAGGGATTCCTAAGTCATTATTTTCAGCTTGGTTAGCTAAAAGATAGTAACCTTCCTTGAAATTGTATTGACCTGATTTGGAAAGAATCCATATAAGAGAGTCCTGACCATTTCTAAAAACCAGCTACCTGTTCTTAATAGTCTCTAGCAGTTGATCTATTACATTAGAAGGGAGAGGTAGACCTTCGAAGCTCTTCCAAGACCAACCCAAAGTAGAATTATCCTTCGTAAATACTATATAATCTCTAATGTGGATACCCCAATTTTGTTTAAGCTAAGCTCTTGTGTTCTGAATTGATATTAAGTTGTCTAAACTTGGGTAACCACCCTAAGAGTATTCCCAGAATAGGCATGATGAGCCATCATGAACACCCCAAGAAATAAAATCTACCACTAGGAATCTACTCTTGGGTATAAAATTCCAGATCCTGGATCCCTTAGGTGGATTACTTACTCATGAAATTTCTTGGTTCTTCATCCGCTATGTATTTGGCTTGCATTAATCTCACCCATCTTGATATTGGATCCTTTATTATTTTCCAGACAAGTTTAGCTCTTAATGCATGATTTTGGAGTTGCTGATTGTGAATCCCCAAACCACCTGAGGCCTTTGGTTTTACGAATTTTGTCCCAAGCTATGAGAGCTATTCTATGCTTCTCTTCTGTGTTTTGCCAGAAAAAAAATTCCTCATTTTCTTGATGATGAAAGTGTTCATCCCTGCAGTTAATGCCAGATATGACAAGAGATAAATGGGAAGTGCTGAAATGATCGCATGTACCATAACCAATCTACCTACCCATGAGAGCCATTTACCTTTCCATGAGTTGATGTTTTGCTCCATTTTTTATTTCAGAGGATCCTACAGTTTTGAGTTCCTTAAACCTTTGTCTATTGGTATTCCCAAATAGATACAAGGCAGACTACCCCTTCTTGCAATTAAGAGTTTTTAAGATTCTTCTTTCTATTGGCTGAGGGATTGAGAAAAAGTAGATTTTTTATTTCTCCCTATTAGCAATCTGACTTGAGGCTTTACCATATGAAGTTAGAAGGCTTAGGAATTGTGTTGCTTCTTTAACTTTGGCTACTCCTAGCAAAAGATTATTGTTTGTAAACTGTTGGTGTGTGGCAATGAAATTTCTTGTAATCTTGATTCCTTCTATTAAATTCTGGTTTTGCATATCCTTAATTGCTCTACCAAAGGCTTCAGCCATTATAATGAAGAGAAAATGAGACATTGGATCCCCTTGTCTAATACTCTTGGAGGATGAGAAAAAGCCTTTAGGTTTCCCATTTATCAGAATTGAGAACTTTGGTGTTGAGATGCATTCAAACACCCAGTTTATCCATTGATTAGTGAAGCCAAATGCTTGCATTATCTTGCATAAAAAATGCCAATCTACATTATCATATGCCTTTGATATGTTCAGTTTTATGATCATCCCTTCTTTAATTGTATTTTGAAGAGTATGGATAGCTTCTTGAGCAACAATCACCCCATCTAAAATTGATCTCCCTGGAACAAACCTTGTTTGTTCTTCTAAAATAATATTGTCCATAATTGGCTTAAGTCTATTAGTCATTACCTTGGAAAGTATTTTATAAATAGTATTGCAAAGGGAGATTGGTTTGCTTCTTTAACTTTGGCTGCTCCTAGCAAAAGATTATCATTTGCAAATTGTTGATGTGTGGTAATGAAATTTCTTGTAATCTCGATTCCTTCTATTAACTTTTGGTTTTGCATCTCCTTAATTGCTCTACCAAAGGCTTCAACCATTATAATGAAGATAAAATGAGACATTGGGTCTCCTTGTCTAATACCCTTGGAGGATGAGAAATAGCCTTCAAGTTTCCCATTTATCAAAATTGAGAACTTTGGTGTTGAGATGCATTCAAACACCTAGTTTATCCATTGATTATTGAAGCCAAATGCTTGCATTATCTTGCATAAAAAATGCCAATCTACTTTACCATATGCCTTTGATATGTCCATTTTTATGATCATCCTTGCTTTATTTGTGTTTTGAAGAGTATGGATAGCATCTTGGGCAACAATCACCCCATCTAAAATTGATCTCCTTGGAAAAAACCCTGTTTGTTCTTCTGAAATGATACTATCCATTATTGGCTTAATTCTATTAGTCATTACCCTGGAAAGTATTTTATAAATAGTATTGCAGAGGGAGATTGGTCTAAAATCCCCTAGTCTTATAGCTTTCTCTTTCTTTGAAATTAGGGCTATGAAGGTGTTGTTGATTTCTTTAAGAAATTTTCCAGGTTTTCTTGAGGACTCTAAAGCCTCCACCAAGTCTGTCCCTATTACGTGCCATCACTTTTTGAAAAAACCAGTAGGAAAACCATTTGGCCTAAGAGCTTTATCTAATGTAAGTTGGTTGAGGGTCCTAGAAATTTATTCCATAGAGATGCTCTCATTTAACCGTCTGTTGTAATCATTTGTGATAACTTTGGGGATGACTATGAGTCGGTTCCCTTGGCCCTCCAATTTGAAAATTCTATTTAAACTTCTTCTTTGCTTAGTAACATTATGAAAAAATTTAGTGTTCTTATCTCCAGCTTGAAGCCATCCCTCTCTTGACTTTTGTTTCCAAAATATTTCTTCCTTAGAGAGAATATCTTCATACTTTGCTAATAACTCCCCTTCCTTAATGTATTCTGCTTGGGACATAGCATCTTTAATTACTTTTCCATTCAGCTCCTGTAGTTGGGTTTCTAAGTTTCTGTTTGATTCAAGTATGTTTTTGAAGTGTTCAACATTCCATTCCAACAACTTCCTCTTTACGTATTTCATTTTTGAAACAAAACAGAATAATTTTGAGCGTTCAAAAAAACCTTCTTTCCACCATTGGTCTATAAGGGAAAGGAAATTTGGATCCTTCATCCACATATTCTCAAATCTGAAAGGAGGTTTTGACAAGTTGGAAGCACCCTAAAAATTTTAAATGAGTGGATAGTGGTCTGACCCCGAGCAAGGTAAGAATTTGCACTCCAGAGAGAAAAGAAAGGAGGAGAAGTCCCCCATCCAAAAGAATCTATCTATTTTTTTTTGTAATGATGTTGAATCCTAGTCTCCTGTTATTCCTGAATCCACCTCAAGGAGGCCATTTCTTTCATCCCAATCATTGAATTCTTGTTGGGATTTGCCAAGTCTAATCAGACCACCTCTTTTGTCTTTCAAACATCTAATGGCATTGAAATCTCCTCCAATAAACAAGTTCTCATTTTGATATTGAGATATCACTCCATCCAAATCTGACCAAAAGGCACGCTTCAAGGCCATAGACATTAATCAACAAGAAGGAAAATTTTGATGAGAGAATCTTGACTGCCACCATCAACCAATTTTTATATGATGCAACCCTCTCAATCTTCACCATAGAAGGTTTCCATAAAATAACTAGGCCCCCGGAAGCACCATTTGCTTGAACTGCTACATGTTTGCATCCATTATATTGGTTCCTAAGACCTTTTCCAAAGGATTCTGCTTGTTGTAAGTTGGGTTTTGTTTCTTGGAGCATCATGATCTCTGCATAGATCAAAAGGATTCTTCTTTTGATCAAGCATCTCTTGTTAGGAGCGTTGAGGCCCCTAACATTCCAAGTTAGGATTTTCACTTTTGTTCAAGAAGGAATGATCCCTTCCTTACTTTTAATATATCAGTTATCTTAATTTGGCCTTCATCTTCTCCCTCTATTGACCGGTGCTCACTCAAATATTTTCTTCCTCTCTTAGGTGAGACAATACCAAAGTCGGTCTTAGTTTTGCAATCAAAAAGCTACTTGATTCCTAGCTTCCTTTTTTCTTTCACTTGTGAGTAAAGGGCAACAAGAGGAGTTTGCATAACTTGTTCAAAGTCCTCATCCTCTTCCATAAAGTCTTTTAGAAGATTATGAGTGTTGGAATCTAAGCCCATGTTTGGAGAACCAAATGGAAAATTTGGGGAGTCAGCGAAAGGATTTAGGTTCTCTGAAGAAAGACTAATATTTTTTGTTTTCATAAATTCATTTATGGGAGGAGAAGAAAATAGCAATGATGGGTTCACGCATGGGGAATCTGCAGAATTATCTAGCTCCAACATTTTGATTTGAGGAAATTGAAGCTCTGAGGACTTTTGATTGTCTAAAACCTACCGCGGGGCTTGTTGGATGTCTTTATTTGGGATGTCCATATCCAAAGGAAGAGCTCCATCTCTATTAGAAGCGTTCAATTCTTGTATTATATCTTCTTTTAGGCTTTATGTCTTAGAGAGGATTTCTAAGAGAGCTTGTTCCTTGGATTTTTTGAGATCCTTTTGAACACAACTAGTGTCAGCCTTGACATTCTTGGATCGTTTTCTTTTCCTGGAGGCCTACTTATATTTGGTTGGAAAGGCTTTGCGAGCTCCCCGTATAAGGATGGTCTCTCTATGAGAAGGATTCTGAATATCTAATGAGGGGGAGACCAAAATTTCTTTCTCGAACTGTGGCAAGTCCACCTTATTGTTTTCCTTGATTTCAAGACCTTCTCCTGGCATTTGCAACCAACTTTCATTTTATTGGAATAGTGGACCAATTGAGCCTTTCAAAGAACAACCAAAGATGATCTGGTCTCTAAGAAGCCATTTGCTTGGATGTCTGTCTATTAGCCTCTTGACTTTTTGCTTCCACCTGCCTACTTCTGAGACGATTTACAATTCCCCATATAAATATTGGCTACATCCCCCTGTTTCCCATTTAGAAAATCCTCTTCTATTCCCAACAGAGAACCCGGAGCACCTCCAATCTTCAGTAGGACATCAACACACCAGAACTCCAAAGGGGGCCAAAGGGAGTCCAACCTAACATAACCAGACCGAAGATCTCTTATTATTCTATAGGTTTGAGGGTCAAAGCCAAGCTTCCAGTCTAGCAGATGGAACGATGAACCAAGGTAGCAAAATGGGCTTCTTTGGAGAATGCAGTGCTTCAGGATAGAGTATATGCATTCAATGAAGAAAAATCATTCTGCAAGGGACGAACATATACCATACCTAGAAAATAATGAAGTCACCACACTATGATATCTTGCTTGCTTCCACCGACACCATACCATTTAGAAAATAGAGATTTGTCTTGAAGGTGACCAATGGCAGGATTGACGGTCTCTGAAGGCAAGACGAAAAGTTTGCTACCAGGTCCTTTCTGTCTCCATTTTGTAGTTGTAGGCTCTATTCGTACTCCATCCAGGAAGATAGAAGGCTCATTCCTTCTGAAACCCTAATTCTGTTTGGGAACATTCCAATGCAAGTTTGAGCCTTTCTTCATTTGTAAATCATGGGTTTGGCCCAGAATTTTGGAACTGGTTGTAATCACTTTGCCCTGCGGTGTCATTTGTGGTTTATCCCCCTGCCACCACAAACCATACCCAGGCTTTTTAAATCCTTCCATGCAATTTGAGTGTTGTTTAGCCTTGGGTTGAAGGTCTTTTCCATTTTGGAATCTTAAGGAACTCTTCGCCTTCCCTATACGAATTCTATTTGAACCCGCGGCCACTACATTAGGCCAAGCCTTAGATTTTAGTGTAGGACTCGATAACCCTGCTTCCTTTTGCGGTTGGAATCTGTTGCTTGTTTGAAGATTCATCAACCATGGCCCTTTGTGACCTTTGCGAAGCAAAAATCTTGAGTTCCTTTCAAACCCATTACCAGTCCCCAAAGATAAGCCCTCAAATAAACGATTGTTGATTTGTTTTTTGGAGCCGGGAGCCTGCCATCTATTTCCTCGCAGGCCCTGTTGAGCATGACCCAAGTTGGCTTTAGGCCGTAAAAAACGACCTGCGAAGAAATCTGGATCAACTCCGCGAGGCAAATTGGTGTAAGGGAGCCTGGAAGCGATATGGAAGGGACGCGTGAGATGCTGAGAGCTTGTCCACCCGGCCATTGTTCCTTTTTAAGCATACAAAAACAATTTAATTTTATGGCTATTGGAATTGTTATCTTGAATATTTATCTTTTTGCAGCCACAAGTATTTTATGATATCTGACATCAACTTTTTGAAAGAACAAATTTGTGAAAAACTGTCTTTGTTTTGGAAATTTGTTGTTGGCAATTGGTTATGGAGAATGTGTGGGCTCTATCTTGACAATACCATTTCATTTCAATTGTGCTACTTTGTAAAATTTGAGCATTTTCTGATTGATGCAAGTGCTCAACCGAGCAATACAGAAAGGCTTCTCCAAAGAGGCTCGGAGCCTTTACACCAGGTACCAAAATTATGATCTATACCTTAGATGCAGGGCATTTCATTTCAATTGTTTTCCCTAATAGAGGAAACATTTTCTGATTGATGCAGATGCTCACCATCGATATAGAAAACCTTCCACATGAAACCCTCCACAAAGTGGGTTGGAGAACCGGTCAGTAATTTCCTTATTAGTCGACTATTTGAGAGTACTGGGGAACAGGCTATTTAACCTTAATACTTGTCAATTAAGAATTTTTTAAGTCAATCTTGTCATTACTTTGATATTTCAATGAGCTACATTCAAATATATTTGTAAAGAGTAACTATTAAATAAATGTGATGCATAGTTGATGTACCTCATTAAAACATAAACACAACATCATGCATCTTGTTTGTATACATGTAGCTCAAATCCTTTTAAAGTTTTTAAAGTTTTAATGAATTTGAGAGAGCGTCAATATTCAACCTTTTTGTATTTTGACAAGTTTAACTCACAAAAATAATATTATCAATTGAAAAAAGCTCTTGTTAGTCTTATAAGAATCAACATAATTGTTGCGATGATTTTTTGCCTCATTGAGTTGAATTTTAATTTACACTACCTATTTTGTCTTCTAAAGCATGTTCAATCCAACAATGACTTAATCTTGAAGGTTTTCTTTGTTGGGTACAAATTGTTGATCACGCTATTAGAGGAATCTATAGATGGAGGAAAAATGTTTGAGATCTTATGGAGTAAAGATCCAGATTTAACCCAACATTCTCAATAGGGTACCTGCAAAACACACAAACATGCAAAGCCAAAATGATACTAAGCTAATGTGCGATCAACAGGAAATTTAACTCTATTGTACTCATATCATCAAGACTTCGTGCTTAAGAATTCGAATGCTCTTAGAAAGCACTTGCACAAAGAGCCATGGTGAATGAAGATTTTGAAGATGAAATGCAAATGGTGCACAAACTAGAAAAAAGTCAAAAGCAAGATAATAGAAATGCGAGAATGCAAAAGATAAACTAAGTTCTAGATTGCTAGATAGCATCAAATGAGAGAGAAGGTTGGGTTTTTATAGATATCCTCAGGGTGGATCCAAGCTATAGGGTGAATGTTGGATAAAATATTGGTTTGGAGGTGTTAGTGTTTATCCCATATTCATTAAGTGTATGAAATGGGTAAGAGCGGAAAATGATAAATAGAGGGTGAAGTTGATATGTGGGAGATTTGGAAAATGGTTTTAATAATAGAATATATTAATGCATTTTAATGAATTAATAATATATTATGACTATTATGATATAATGAGGAATACTGAAATAGTGAATATTGATGAATGAATATTATAAGATAATGGAGAATAATAATATTATATTATATGGATCCACTTGGTAATGATTGGAAAATTGAGATTAAATAAGAGGATATTTTAATGAAAATTTTTATGTGTCTACGGAATCAATTTGTTTTAGGGTTAGGAAAATGTCATCCTAAAAGGGTATTTAACAACTCAACAATATTTGAGTGATATAAAGCTAGTTTTTTATTAGGGGAAAAATAGGTTTTGAAGGACCTGAAACCCTTTACAACCAAAAAGAGATAGGATCTGGAATCCTCAACCCGAAAGTTGTTTGAATAAAAGGAACAAAAAACCACCAAACAACCATGGGTAAAAAGGACACCCATCACCAAAAACAACAAAGTTGCAAAAAGAACAACCTGCAGACAACCAAAAACCATCCCCTACCCAAGAACCATCAAGGTTTACATTTAGAATTGCTCTTATGGGATCAGAGAGTCATATCGAAAGAAGGCTTAAAGGACATAGTTTTTTTGCCTTTAACAGAAATCCATCCCTCTTCCACTTGTGTTGCCTTAACACACCAATCCAGCGCACCAAAATCCTATGAGAGAGAGAGCCACCAACCGCTATCTCAGCCTCACCAAAACCAACAGACAACAAAGGCAAAACCCCAACATCACTAGTCCACCGCAATCCAATAGACACAGCCTCACAAGAATCAACAGATAACAAAACTCCATCATCAACAAGCAAGTCAGCAAATTTGGTAAAAACAAGAGTACTAGCCAAATCATTATCACCAGAAGAAGCCTCCCGAGTCTTCTTCACACGGGAGACATCGGGAGACACATGCATAGTTTCAGCAGCCAGTGATTTAAAGGTAGTTGTTAAGAGTGGATATTCTCTTTTTCACTTTGGGATCAACTAAATACACGTGGTTGTTTTAGGGGTATTGTTAACAAGTTGATCATAACCGATGATAGATAAATTGGAAGCATTACAATAATATCAAGTGTATGCTTGGTCCTAAAATATGTCATTGGATCAAGGCTTGGTTACTACAAAAAATGTATTTTCAACTAATAAAAACTTCATTACATCAATACAAGATCAAGTATGCAAAATGTGACTCTTTAGGATAAGAACTATTATGGCTTGCCATAGATACTATTTTAATTTAACTATTAAAATAATGAAGTGTATGCAAACTACTAACCTATTCCTATACCATTGGTGAATGATATTTCTCATTTTGAATGTATGGTTGATTATAAATTTTTAGGACTGGTGCCTAATATATTGGGTTGCAGAGTCATAGTTTTCAAGAGAAACAACATAATGAAATCACAACAAAATATGTGTTATGCATATACATATACCAAAGATATGATATCAAACCATTGAGCATGCTCAATAATCGATCTCTAATCTATAGAAATCCACATGGAATATAGAAAACACTATTACAAAGCTTGAAATAACTTGTGACATTTATCTAATATTTATTACAGTCATACCAACAAATGTGTCAAAAGGCAACTATAAGCTAGAATATTGTCACCATTTGTCCCATATAGCATTTCCCCTACATATTTACAAATATCCATGGAGACATTTAGTTATAAATTTAAAGACCTCCTGATTTATATGTTGCTTTGTAGGTGACTTGACTTGGATTTGAAACCCTAGACAATTCTCAACATGTATAGTTAGGTGATAAATAAAACCGATCAATCCTTTGTTTAGAGAACAAACTGGTATACATAACATTCCACTTGGCCATCCAAATGCCTCCCAAAAATTGATATAGAACAAGTGATTAAATGTGGTATACAAGAGAAACCAACCATGAATTTGTTTGAACAAGTAATTTGAAGCTTGTGTGAAGGGCATCGGGAATCGAAACTCAACAACTACATTCATGATTAATTAGACTTCATCATCCACTATTAGAATTACACGTAGATCCACACCCTTGAGAGGAACAAAGGTTTTTGGCCAAGAAAATCCTCTTGGAGCATTGCAGGAGTCAAATCTAGTCATTAATGACATTCTAAAAAGATTTGGAGGTAATCTAGAAGAAATGTGGAACTTTGATGTGGGATGAGAGGTTAGAACAACATATGTGAGGTTTCATTCTAAAACTTAAAGTGAGAATTGGACACGTGGGTGAATGTAAAAAATCCATTGAAACTATGCAAATAGATGAAAATGGGTGAGTCAAGGATGCAAGAAAACATGCAAGGAAATGTAGAATATGAGGTATGAACATATCATAATCTAAAGGAATTTTGCATGATAGGTAGAAATAAGTAACCAAATATTTGGGAATATTTATGAGAATTTATTGTAGAAACGACAATTAGGACAATAAGTTAGAATGGAAGCATATAAGTCCATCAAAATCCCACAAAAGACAGAACATTGTAGAGGAGACGTGGGAGAAATGTTGGATCCTAATGTGTAACTAGAAGTCAAGACTTGATGTCTAGATGCAAAACTAGAAACCTAAAATTCATCTAGAACTCCACGCATGGGATTGGAATGTATGTGGGAAAAAGCATGTGAAACCAATGAAGGGAAGTGGAAGAAGTGCAAAGGTTTGGAAATGCAACAAGATTTTGCACAAATGGAAAATGAGAAAATGCAAGAAATAATCAAAGAATTGGAGGTTTAGGTATTTGGAGGTGGAGGGGGGACAAAAGAAGTTTGTTAAAAACCAACAAGATTGTAAAATAGAGGGAATGGAAGATTGTAGGGTTCTGAAAAAACTATTGAAGATCAAAAGAAGAGAAGAGAATGAGAAGAATCCTGAACAATCCCTACAAGTTTGCAAGGGACATGAAACTTGATCAAAAGTCAATAACAGGAGAATTCAAGGATGTTAAAGAGGATGGGAGATCAAGACACGGAAATGAAATGGAAGAATTTTAGCTAAACTTTGCAACTCCACGAAGGGGAAGAAGGGA
The DNA here is from genome assembly GCF_030272615.1 of Cryptomeria japonica. Classification (NCBI taxonomy): domain Eukaryota; kingdom Viridiplantae; phylum Streptophyta; class Pinopsida; order Cupressales; family Cupressaceae; genus Cryptomeria; species Cryptomeria japonica. The sequence continues at coordinate 629,157,025 of NC_081414.1, forward strand.
ATAGAGCAAGAGAATAAGAGGATGCAGGGATATGGAAGAGAACAAGAGATTGGAACAAAGGAGAAGTCTAAACATCCATCAAAAAACTACAAAAGTAATGGAATGAAAGAAGTAAAAGGAATAAAGGGGCTCGATAAACAATGAAATTTCTATGTAAGACTAATGATAAGAATAAGAAGTTGGGTGATCAAAAGAAGTTTGGAAGTCCACCAAATATCTATAAATTCACAAAAACTAAGGAAAATGACCAAAACCTTATGAAACTTAAGCACATAATTTTGCAACTTTCAGCATTTGTTAGGCAAATTTGACCAAGGAAGACCCATTTAATTTTTTTTCAAATTGATTTTAGGTAATAGGCAAATGAGGCTTAATGTAGAAGGGGATTGAGACAAGCAATTTTTTTCATTGTTAGATCAAGTCTCATCATTGGTTTTGGTTGGAGACACATTGCACATCGAGAATATAACTATTTCTAAGAGCAAACCACAAAAAGGGATAGCAAGGAAGGACTAGGATAATTAGACTTCATCATGGACAACATGGATCATAATCACACAAGGACAAAACACACAATATAAAATATAGGGAATAATTCATTGCTTATGAGAAGTAATGCTAACTCCATAGTGTCATTAATCACCAACTCCTTGAAACCTTTAGCTAAAACATTGAGGTAGCATGCACTTTGATCATACTCCCTAGAAAATTTAGATGGCCATGTCACAAACCATACTCTTTTTCAATTTGAGCATTTCAGTGGCAAACCATTGTGATCTTTTTGCAACAAATAATTCATTAGAACATACATTTCAAATTACAAATTATATGTGTTATTTACTAATTATAATTCATTTAGAAGGGACAAATCATGTTCCCTAGACAAAATGTATCATCCCAACACCCTCAATCATCCTTAAGGTGATAAAAGTTGGATGCACAGTTAGAATTTACCTCATTGATTTCTTTTGCATCCAAACTTGTATCCTCATATGACCCAAGCCACAAGGGGTCAAAATTCCTATATTTTCTTTTATCATCTAATCTATCATTCAATGAGTACGATGTCACTATCTTGGAAATCGCCTTGAAGAGACTTCATTGTTAGATAGATGATTCATTGTTTTCTTATGTGACAAAATTTTACCATGTGCATCTCTTTCATCCATGTTTACTTTTGTTATCTCCAACACTATTTGAGAGATTGCATTATACCTTTATTCTCCATCATCCAACAACATATGGATAGGTATATTTAAGCTAAGTAGCATCTTATATTTTAATTCATGAATTGATACAAATAAGTTATTGCCAATGGCTTCTTTGTACATGCTATCTTATTAGTCCATGGTGCATACTTCCATTTGTCATCTTGAAAAAAATTACTGATAAATGTGACAAGATATTCATACCTATCTTGCTTCTCATGAAGCAAAACAATGGTAGAAATATAGAATAAAGTATATGGGAGGTGATGGAGATTCTCATAATAATATGGACTTATCAAGATCTATGCATCTTAAAAATCTTTTATAATTGTCACGTACACTTTAATTAATTTCTCGCTTCATGTGATTGATTTTTCATTCATATCCTCAACAAGAGTAGGGAAAAGGAGACAATCAAAATTTCCATGATCATCTTCATCATAATATCTTATGAGGAGGTCAATCCCAACAATGTGTTTATATTAAAAGGCTTGATCAACTACATATAGGCAACATATTCAATTTCTTCTACCATGTTGTCATACTCAAATGCATCATATTCATTATCTTCATCTTCACTACACAATATAAATCTTCACATAAAGGAGTTCTTTCTCTTTATTGTTTAAGAGGGAAATTGCACATTTATGTGCAACAAGTCAAACTTCCATAAACTCTAGTTTTTCTTGTAGTTTTTCTTGTTCAGCTTTATCTCTATATGACATATTGGGAAAAGTGAGACTACGGCCATCAAAATATGCTCTTGCATCTTGATAATCTATTTTAAAATCATACAAATATTCATCAAGGAATCTATCTCTATCTCTTTTACCAATAAGTATATTGCTCCATTGTATCTCACAACTAGACCTTCACACTTTCCTGAGTTCTCTTGTTATGTCACCAACTAAATCTTCAAAAGTGTATAGGTATTAATTTTTTGACATCTATGGATGAGACATTTCTATTCGATGTACCTACTTTTGGACTATGATAGGTAGGTCTCAATGACTTACCATTGGTTTGAACTTTATGCATTCATTGTCTCCTTGTATGAGTTGTAACTTGTTCTTGTTGGTATCCAGACTACCTTGTTCTTTCCATGTTCAAGTGTTTTGATTTATAAATTGTTTATAGGTTTGATTGAAACATAGTTGCCACTCCTTACTTGGGAGATTATTATTTTCCTACTAATATTGAAATATCTAAAGTACAAAACAAGAAATTAAATAGCTATAGTCATTTTGTTGACATAAGTTGACAAGTTTCCAACCTACACACTAGTAATCTAAATGGTTTTAAATAATTTCAAGTCGTACAATCTTCCAAATGATTTCAAATTTAAATTCTCATTGGCATTAATGTCATTCTATTAGTGTAGGTTGATAGGGTGTCAACTTACTTTATCCAAACACGGTGACAATAAGAACCAAGGTCTTTAATAAAAGAACCAAACTACATCCCTAACAATGACACCATTCTCTTGGCCTAAGTTGATAGGATACCAACTTACACACAAACATATTGAAAATTTTGTTTGTTGAAATATTAGAGTTGACATTATTCTAGGTTCTTCAAAAATATGAGGCAAAGTAAAACTTCACAACAACAACAAATTGCATCCTAGATAATTATCAAAACACTATGCCTAGCAACAAAGACATTTTGTTAAGTTCCAAAATTGTTTCTCACTCTCTTAGAAGAATCAATTCACATCAAAGATAGGTAAATGTCATCTTGAATGGGGATTAATCATATCATAAAAAAAATGAGTGATTTAAAGTCAATTGTTGAGAGGATATTATTTCCTTCACTTTCAATTCAATTAGACCTAGGGGATGTTCCTAGAGGTATACTTAATAGGATTGGTCACAATTGACAATAGACAAAACTAAAAGTTTTGTGTATTGTCCAATCTACACTTGACCCCAAAAGTTGTTACTAGACCAAAGGCTAACCTACTGTACACATAAAACCTCTTTTAAGTTGATAAAGTCCATTGTTGCATAAATGAAATGAAAAATATGATGCCTTAACATAAGAACTCTAATGACTCTTTATAGATGCTTCCTTAGATGAATCATGAAATCATGATGTGCATACAAACTGCTAAGCTACTCATAAACTACAAGTAAAATATCACTTTCATTTTGAGTGTATGGTTGATCATGAACATCCAAGGCCAGTGCCTAATCCATAGGATTACGAAGTCACAATTTTCTAATACACCATAGGATTTGGCAAATGATAGATGCAATTTTGAATAATTATGAAGCTTTGATGTAGGATGAGTGGTTAGAATGTGATGTATGGAGTTGCACTATGGGACTAGAGGTGAGAACTAAACATGGGGATGAAAGTTTAGAACCTTTTCAAAACTCTACAAGTGGATGAAAATGATTGAGTCAAGGATACAAAAAAAAAAGTGGGAAAGGATGTAGAATCAAAGGTAAGAACATCTCATAGTTCAAATGAACCATACATGATAAAAGGAAAGGAATTCAATGCAAAATTGGTTATCAGAACTATAGGTTACAATGGAAGTTTGGAAGTCCATTAGAACCCTACAAAAGAAATAACTGGGTAGACAAAGCACTTCGGATAAATACAAGATCTCACTATAGAATTGGAGGTTGAGTGAGATGTCCAAAAGGTAGTCGAACTTTATGTAGGGGGTTGGAATGTATGTTGGAAAAAAATGCAAAAATGATGAAGGGAACTGTAGTTAAAAGTAAAGGAAGTTTGAAGGTTTGCAAGTACAATAGGATTTTGTTAAAAGGGTATTAGACAAAATGCATAAAAAATAGGGAACCAAAAGTCTATATATTTAGAGGTGGAGGAGAAATATTAGAGCCTGTTAGAAACTCATGGGTCTACAAGATATATGGAATGAAATATTTCATGGGTGCAAAAAAGTATGGGAGCTTGGGAGAAAGAAGGGAATATGAAGAATTCAAGATGATCACCACAACTTTGTGATGCTCATGAAACTTAAAGTCAAGAATGGCAGAATGCAAGGATGCGAAAGAGAATGGAGGGTTGGCACATGGAAAGGAAGTGAAAGAATTTTAAATGAACTTTGCAACTCCACAAAATGCAAAATGGGAAAGGAGCGAAAGAATGGGAGAATGTGAGGATGGGGAATAGGATAGGAGGTCAAGAGGTCAAGACAGAGGAAAATTCTAAACATCCTTTTAAAAATTGAAAATTGATGGAATGAATGAAACAAAATAATTGAAGGGGATCGATACACATAGTGGACTTTCTATGCAAGACGACTAAATAGGATAGGAATCTAGTGGACCAAAAGAACTCTAGAAGCCCACTAAAATTTTGTAACTCCACAAAAACTAAGGAATATGTCAAAACCTTCTTAGAATTAGAAATTTTTAAACATTTTACAAATTTCAACATCTATTAGGAACATGAGCAGTGGTGAGGGGCGATATTTAAACATATCTTCTCTAGGAATATGCATTTAAGTATTTCTTAGATTGATTATGGGTGATGGAAAAAATGAGACTTAATGCATAAGGGGGCTAGGAGTTGAGCAATTTTTTACATTATCAAATTGAGTCCAAACACTTTTTACTCAAGAGTATCTTATAGGCCTTTAAAATGTCTCATATGGTGTCATTCCCATAAATGCAGCCACTATTGCGTGGGAACACAACCAAAATAAACCTCATCTATCAGAACATTCTCAATATCTATTTAGACACACAATTGATGCTTATTATTTATCTGCATATCATAAAAGGATGTGTGGTACTAATATTTACCTTTTATACTTTATATTTAAACAAGAATTTCGGAACAAAAAATACATGTCTATGAATACTTATATGGAATCCCACATTGATGATAATTAAGAGACTACACTTGGCTTGTAAGGCATTGCATCTCTAGATTGGAAAACCATCCCTAATAAAATATGTGTTGTAGTGTTGTGACCCTAGGAATATTTATATCTTAACCGTGAATTTTTATTTAGTGAGGATGGTGTCCTAGTGTTAGTTAGTTATGTGCCAAAAATTTTGATAAGTGTTTCATGATCAAATTAGTGCTTGGTTGTTGAAAAACATGTAGAACATAAGGAAATCAAGGGTGCTATAAATTGTTATATTCACTACAAAATAGATGTATGAGTGCAAAATTATGGCATTAGAAAACTAAGATAATCTTATTTGGTTTCTTTGTCACTCTTATGGTCCTTTAAGGGTGTGAACTGGAGTATCAACATGTCATATCATAAGTGGGGTAGGTGGAAATAATTCAAATATATTTAATCATAAGCAACCTCAAAACTAATACTTTAGTTCCCTATGAGATTTTATTTGCTATTAAAAAATGTACTTTACCTACGGAAGCATCAATTAGGCCTAATTTTGAAGATACTTTAAATTTTGAAAATCAAATTTTGTTATAGTTGGTGTAAAAATTTAAAGCACTTATATACATAATATTAACATAGCGTAAAATATGAAATGTGGGATTTTGTTCCTAGTTTTCAAGTATGTAATTCATTCCTATAACCAAACGATAAAAGTTGGTTTTATATATGTACAAAAAGTGGCATTTAAAAAAAATACTAAATGTCGAAATATGTATATTGTGGCCAACAAAATAAGAGGTAGATGAAATAAAAAATTTGCATCTTTTTCGGGAATGATGCATATGATATTGAAGTTTGGTCAAGATATTTTTTATATTATTTAATATTATTTTTTCATTTTTTTATTAAGATTAAAATATTTTCTAATACCTTTCATGTATAGCCAACATAATTTGAATGAAAATAACTGCAACATGAATTTTTTTCATCATTTAGAGAATGTTGTCTAGATTGGTTAGAGATAAAAAATGAAGTTCAAAAAAATCTCAAAATCTTAAGTTATAAAAAATAGTAATATTTATCATTTCAAATTTATGAGATTTTTAATTCAAAATTTAATTAATTAATAAAAAATAAAATTCAACACTAATAAAATTACATATTTGAAAACTAAACACTATTATTTGTAATGGCTTTTTAATTTATCCAAAAAAAATAAAATTTAAAGTTGTCAATTATATTGCCAAAGTTAGTTTTTACTCTTGTTGCTACGATGGCATTGTGCGTGTAGGTCAAAGGGTCGAGGTTGGGTTTCCAAGTATATTCCAAGCTTAAAAATACAACAAAAATATGTTTTAAATTTCAAATTTCATAAAACATTTGGGTTTAGACTTCCATTTCTAAGTGAGTACATTTTTCATAAAAACATGTATGCTTGTCTTGCAACAACTTTTCCTTTATGATACTTCCACTAAAAGTGTACTCAACTTTTTCCACTTACCCCTACATTGGTCATTAGGGAAGAGATATATAAGAAAAAACATATGGATGAAATAGAACAAGTCAATAAATGGTGTTTGATGGGGAAGCATAAAATTAGGATCCTTTTGTTCATGCTCAAATACGAAATTTAAAAGATATTTACATGATAGTACTTGATCTTGGATGGCTAGGTTGCTAAGATTTGATTATATTGTTCTTTTTGTTGGATAGGATTGGGAGAAGAAAACTCATTGGACTTATTCCTTGTACTTTGATGTTGATCCTCTTCTAATATTTCTAGGAGGAAACTTGAGAAGGACAGTTTGAATGTATTGATTTTGGATTAGGTATTAGAGGTTTGGATATATATCATTAGGTTGATGGGATGTACTAGGCTATAAAAATGAAGGCAAGGAATCTATGTAGGATGTGGTAGATATGGATTTTCACATGAGGTTGGATAACCAATGGATGTGGGATTAGCATAATGACTAATGTTAATTGGGTTTTTATTGAGATATTTTGGCATATATATGGGTAAGGGAGTGGCAAGATTATGAACAATAATCTCATCATAAAATATATTATCATATGGATACTCATCTTGATTTACAATACTATCATCATCATCATCATCATTGATAAAGGGATTTTCAACTTGGCTTGGATATAGTTGTTAGACTTGTGTGAATATTGACAGTGTTGTCATTGATGTCAAACCAGTCATCTGGTTTGGTTTAGATGGTATATGGGGATGATAGGATGTTATATATGTATGCATAGTTAATATGTGCAGATAATGTATGCAATTTATATAGTGCAGGAAAGTGTAGATGATCTACTGGAGTCACTTTTGGAAGATCTTCATATTTTGAGTTATGCTTATTGTGGTCTAGAATATTAGTTATGTGTTTTGGTATCAACTATTTTAGTTATATCTTTTCATGTCTTGTGATCTAGTATTTATAGTATGCGTAGTACTTGTGTTTTGTGTCCAGATATCAGTTATGTGTTTTGACATCAGTTATTTCAGTTGTATCTTTTCATGTCTTGTGGTTCAGTATTTGTAGTACACGTAGTACTTGTCTTTTGGAGTTTGGAGTTGCTATGTTGGGAGCTTTGTGTTTTTGGGTCAGTATTTATTGGTCCAATTGACCCATATTCTATTCTGGTAATTAAGGTACATGCATCGGTGAATGAATTGTGTAAAGGAAGTGTGTAGAGATCTTGCAGAGGCCGACTTGGTTATCATGTTTATGTTTAAGGTTTTATTGGATAATGTGTTGAGCTTGGCCAACACATTATCCATGTGTGTAAGCCTTCTAGTATATATATATAGAAGTGTATGAATGCATGGATATAGAAGATAAGGTGTGAATGTTAAGAAGTAGTGTGTTAAGTGCGAGTTGCAGACAACGAAGCAGCTGGAGCAGATCCAAAGTGTAGAACAGTGTTGCATTAATCCTTCATTGGATCTACTACAGGTGAATTGTGTAAAGGAAGTGTGTAGAGATCTTGTAGAGGCCGACTTGGTTATCATGTTTATGTTTAAGGTTTTATTGGATAATGTGTTGAGCTTGGCCAACACATTATCCCTGTGTGTAAGCCTTCTAGTATATATATAGAAGTGTATGAATGCATGGATATAGAAGATAAGGTGTGAATGGTAAGAAGTAGTGTGTTAAGTGCGAGTTGCAGACAACAAAGAAGTTGGAGCAGATCCAGAGTGTAGAAAAGTGTTGCATTAATCCTTCATTGGATCTACTACAGGTGTTTGTGGATAAAATTACAAAGATCTTTTACCGAATTGGCTGCAGGTTTTGTGAGTTGTAATCTAAGCTTAACTTGGAACTGATTTCATGAATTTAGAGATGCAACTTTCTTCAGTTCATTTATACTTGTTGCAGTGAGAATTTTGGTAGTAAGATATCTTTGTAATCTTGCAATGATCATTCTGGCAGCGAGTCGTTATGTAATCTGGCAGTGAGCCAACCGATAGTGAGCCACCTGTTTTGTAAACACCATATAACTAGTTATACTATCTTGAGAGTTAACACTCTATGTGGTTTTTCCCATTTGGGTTTTCCACGTATAAAATATGGTGTTCCATTTGTGGTTGTGTTTTTCATATTTATTATTCATTTTTTGTTTCATGTTTGATTTGCTTAATTGGTGAATTTGGTACATTTGAAAAAGGTCTTGTTTTTTGGAGAAAGTTTTGAATTGGTGGGAATATTGATTCACCCCTCCTCTCAGTATTTCGTTCCTTTCAACCAATCCAACAATTGGTATCATATTTTTGGTCCCTTGCTTGAAAGCTTAACCGCTTGAGGGAGATCCTTGTTGGTTGAATCATGGCACCTATGTGTATGACCAGAGAATTTCAATTGGCTAAAGACTTGTAGATAGCTCTTGAAGATCTGGAAAGTGTTGAATCAGAGAGTGAGGAATTAAAAGAGAATGTAAAAGTAGCAAATGAATGTGTGCAGAAGATGAGAGAGAAAATCCAAAAATTTAAGTTAAGGCATAAGGAAGTTAACAATCAGTTGAAGCAGGCGAATGAGACTGTTAAAGATCTTATGCAAAAGATTGAGGCGAAGAATAAGATAGAGGAAACCCTCAAAGAATCAATCAAGCTGAAGACTGAAGAATGTGAGAAGCTATAGGAAGAAGTGAAGAAGTTGAAGACAAAGAATAAGGTTCTTGATAGTAGTAAGCTCTTGGAAGAATTGATCAACATGCAAAAAGCTCATTTGGACAAGACTGGACTCAGATTTTAGCCCAGTGAATGTTCAAATCAAACTAACAAAGACAAAAGCAAAGAGGTTAAGATAGAAGTAGAGAAGAAATTAGAAGATAGAAAAATCCAAAATAAGAATACTAATGGAAGGAGACTGTCGATTCATCAACCTAATGCACAAAGGTACCCATATTTTAATGGTTATTGTTTTCAATGCAATAAGTTTGGTCATAAAGCTGCAAACTGTAGAAGTATCCAGTTTTATAATTGCAAGAGGTTTGGTCACAAAGCAAATTGCTATAGAAATCATGCTATGAGTCAGAATCATAATCCGATTGGAGAAAATAAGGTATACAACAATTTTCATGGATATTGTCATACATGCAATGGTTATGGTCATAAAGATAATCAGTGCAGATCTAGAACCCTTCCGATAAATTCAACAAAGAAGAACATCAGTTGTTACAATACAAGAAACTCGGATATTATGCTTATCAATGCAGAGATGGAAATGTGGATAAATTTGTTAAGAAGAGTATAGTAAAGGATAATGGATCAAAGAAGAAGGAAGTCTTGGTTTGGAGAAAGGAGGAGGTGAATAATGAAAGAAAGCTTGGCATATCGAAATCCGATGCAGGCACCTCTTCCTCCAGTATCTAAGCATATTGCTTTGGCTCGGGGGGAGTTATTGAAGAAAAATACTTTGTTCCTCCCTATCTGAGTGGATCATATCGACAATTTGGCATGACTGAGTTAAAGAGGTTATCTGGTAACTAGTGGTTTGTGTTGACATCATCAACAAGACACTTTTTGTTGTTAAAACCCTAAGGAGACTTTTGGAAACATAAGTAACGAGGTTTGAATTCATTTTTCTTTATTATGTCATTAGTAGTGGAAAGTTTTGTGGATAGTAAAAGAGCAACAAAGCACTAAAGAAGAACTAATTATCACGAAAGGTGAGATGATCATCAGAGAATCGAGCAGCGCGAAATTTTAGGTTGTGGAAAAGGTATTCTTGGATGAATTTGACTTGGAGAAAATTATGAATGTGGAAAGTGGTTTGAGTGATGCAGAGTTGTTGAGAGTCAAGGAATTAGAGCATAAAGGATTGAATCTATGGACAAATTTTCTCGAGTTTAGAGATGCAGAAGTGATCAAAGTGATCCTTAGTCATGTGTAGGATGACAACATCATGCTAGATAAACCCTATCCAATCATGAAGGAGATTATTTCGATTTTTACTGTTTTGTGTGACAATGGAGTCATTCTGGCTAAGAAATCAATAAATAACAAAGAGGTGGAAACCTTAACCGGCATGAAGGACGATCAATGAGCATTAATCATTAACAAACTCATCAATCTTGTTCTAAGGTATGTTTCTTATTGCATTTCTTATAAGATATATTTCAGAAATAGGGAAGGTGCAAATTTGGCTATTGTTGTGTATTTGGCGCATATGCTTGTGATGGAAGACAAAGATTTCGACTTGTGCAAATTGTTGTTAGAAAATATTAAGATGTCAAGAGAGAAAAAATATCCTTTTTGGTTCGGATCATTACTTGTTTGTGTAGCTATGTATTGTCTGGGATCCCTTCTGACAAAAGAAAATGTGATGTGGGAGTTTGGTGTTCCAATTGCAAGGCAGATTTTCATCTATTTGAATAGTTTGGATAGAAGAGAGGAGGCATGCAATGCATATTTCAAATATTTCTTGGATATGTGGAGTATCAGTCTAGTATCCCCTGCTACCAATCTTGCTAAAGGAAGTTCTTCCTCTGGTAAGAGGAAAATGAGAGAAACTATATCTTTGAGTATCCTGGTATCCAAGAAAAGAAAGGAGGATTAGAAAGAAGAAAATCTTGTAATTATTGATGTTTTGGAATCTCTTGTAGCTGAAGGAGAACTGGTTGTTGTAGAGAAAGAAGTTAAATAATCTGATGATGAATCAAATATATTAGAGATTGTTGGTAGCACTAATGGATTAAGGAAAATTGGTAAGTTGTGGCTGACTTCTATTGAGTTAGATAGAGTTGAAAATGTTTTGATGAATCATTTGGTTCGAAACAATATCAGTATTGAAGATGTGAGTAATATGCTTTCGGAGTCCCTGTGTGAAATCATTAAGGAGAAATTGTCTGAGCAGTCTGTTGAAGTTGACGTTTCAAAACAGAAAGGTGTTAATATGTAGATTTTATTGAAGGATTGTGATGATGTGAAGAGAGCCATGTTTATGTGCATTAATGGGATGAAAGACTTTATCCGCAATGCAAGCGGAATCTATAGGTACTGTATCTCATGGCCGACAGCTGTCGTAAAGCATAAAGCAAAAATTGACACTATTGAGAGTGAATTGAGTTCATTGGGCAAATATTTTAATTTTATGAGTGATAGAGATGGAGAGCAAAGGAAAATAAATAAATTCTCTTCAAGTTGGACTATTGTATCTGTAGAGGCAAAGAGAATATTTTGTGAGCGTTCTAGAAAGTAAAATAAATTATTGACGTAAAATTGGAGCATTTCTCATCATTGCTTGATAGTGCAGTTGAGTAAGCAGAATCCATTGCTTCGGTCAATGTTCCCCATGCTATTGATTTGCTGGTAGAATGCAGGAGTCTGTCAGTAAGCATCAAATTGGTTGTGAATTCTTGGGAGGTTCTTCTTCCGAAATTGAAAGAGAAGTACAAGCTAATCTTTCTGAAAAAGAGCACTTGAGTATCATATGAGTTGGTATGCAAATTTTGACATTTATTTTTGCAGATGAAAGCATTCAGTTTCTTTTTTTCTTTTCTTTTTCATCAAAGGCACCCTTTTTCCTTGATATCAAAGGGGGAGAAGGGATTGTGGGAATTGGAGACAGGTTTTGGAGTTGGGAGATATATAAGTTAGGAGGAGTTGCGAGGGAAAATGTTTCTTTATGTTTCTGTTTTGAGATGTTTTGCAATCAATGACAAAGGGGGAGATTGTTAGACTTGTGTGAATATTGTCAGTGTTGTCATTAATGTCAAACCAGTCATCCAATTTGGTTTGGATGGTATATATGTATGCATAGTTAATATGTGCAGTAATGTATGCATTTTATATAGTGCATGAAAGTGTAGATGATCTACTGGAGTCACTTTTAGAAGATCTTCATATTCTGAGTTATGCTTATTGTGGTCCCGGTATCAGTTGTGTGTTTTGGTATCAACTATTTCAGTTGTATCTTTTAATGTCTTTTGGTCCAGTATCTGTAGTATGCATAGTACTTGTGTTTTGGAGTTTGGAGTCGCTATGTTGGGAGCTTTGTGTTTTTGGGTCAGTATTTATGAGTCTGGTTGACCCCTCTTCTATTTCGGTAATTAAGGTACATGCATCGGTGAATGAATTGTGTAATGGAAGTGTGTAGAGATCTTGTGGAGGCCAACTTGGTTATCATGTATATGTTTAAGGTTTTATTGGATAACGTGTTGAGCTTGGTCGATACATTATCTCTGTGTGTAAGCTTTTCGGTATATATATATATATATATATAGAAGTGTATGAATGCATGGATATAGAAGATAAGGTATGAATGGTAAGAAGTAGTGTGTGAAGTGTGAGTTGTAGATATGAAAGCAGTTGGAGCAGAATCAGAGTGCAGAATAGCGTTGCAGTAATCCTTCACCGGATCTGTTGCAGGTGTTTGTGGATAGTGGTACAAAGATCTTTTCCCGAATTTGTTGTATGTTTTGTGAGTTGTAATTTGAGCTTAAAACGGAACTAATTTCATGCATTTGGAGATGTAATTTTCTTCAGTTTGTTTATACTTGTTGCAGTGAGCATTCCGACAGTAAGTCATCTTTGTAATCTTGTAGTGCGCATTCTGGTAGTGAGTCACTTTTGTAATCTAGCATTGATCCAACTGACAGTGAGCCACCCATTTTGTATACACCATATAACCAGTTATATTATCTTGAGAGTTAACACTCTCTATGGTTTTTCCCATTTGGTTTTTCCATGTATAAAATCCAGTGTTCCATTTATGGTTGTGTTTTTCACATTTATTCAACATTTGTTGTTTCATGTTTGACATGCTTAATTGATGAATTTGGTACATCTGAAAAAGGTCTTGATTTTTGCAGAAAGTTTTGAATTGGTGAGAATATTGATTCAACCCCCCCCCCCGCTCTCATTATTTTGGTCCTTTCAACCAAACCAACAAAAGTAATCTAAATAATGCATAGATTGAGGTTTTTTTAAGGGTAATTTTGGGTTTTGAATTGGATTTACATATGGTAGTAAGACTAGGGGCTCTATCTTACATAATGAATTTCTAAAACCAAAGATCCATGGTGTAGATGATAAAGGATCATAAGATGTTAAGTTGCAACCAAGATGTTAGGATGAGTTGAATTGGACTAAGGTTGAAATGGGTGTTTTGATTGAATGGGATGAGATGAAATGATGGCAAATGCCATGTTTGATTTGGACTAAACTAAAGTTAGTTTTCAAGACCTTGTTTGATACATTTGGATGGAAAAAGATATCTAACTTAAGATATAAAATTTCTTAATTAAGACCATGATGATGAACTAATCTTAGGCTAGGCTAGGTTCTTAATAAAGCAATGATGAAAATATTATAATAGGATAGAGGTCTTAAGTTTGGGCTTAAGTTTATATCTATAAAACTAGGATGATGTGAATGTGGATTGGAAAGATGAAAGGAAAGATGAATGATGAATTATGGTTTCAGATGAAGAGTTATGAATTGTGTTTGGTTTCAACCTACTAGCAAAGGATGTTGCAATGTTTTATAAGTTTAGAAACAATGAAATTTGTTTGAAAATAAGAAGTATGTGATGCAAGAATGAACCAAATATGTTTGTTTTATCGATAAATATATAGGTTCTAATACCAAAGGTTGGGAAATTCTATCTCTATCCAAATACTCAATCAAAGTATGAGATACAAATCTTAAACTACAATAACATAAAAATCTGAAACTTATATATAAATCTGAAATTAAGTTGTCTTGATATGGAATTACTATGATTAGATTCATCTTCTTTATGCTATAAAATCAGCTTAAATATCATGCTTAATTGCACCACCTTATGTAAACTTAAAATAGAAATATAAAAAGCATAACATCACCATAAGATAGAAACAAAGAGGCACAAATCAATAACATAATAACATCACATAGCACAAGATTTATGTGGAGAAACCCTTACAGGAAAAAAACTTCAACAAGAAGAGAGGCCAAGTATGCATTATCAACAAATAAATATGATTATAATATATTCACTTGCATTCTCCTCTTCACCTCCAACATTGCAACACCTATGTACCTATGAATGCCATCTTTATGCCTCCACGTCCCTTTTCCTACAAAGTAACTCTATATTCATGTGTATGTCATTATTTCTACATCCAAAGAGTTGAATCTAGAGACATGAAAACATCTCTAAAACATCAAAAAAGGCATACAAAGAAGACTCATTATTCCAAACATCCCCAACCCTTGGATTGCATCCATAAAATGTGAAAGGACACTAGTTTTGACCCTAATACTTTCCATCCAACTTGGGCACCCAAACATGGAAGAAAAAAATACATTAAATGTAATAAATGATGAAATTCCAAGAGACACATGTTTCCTCTCCCAAGCGCCCATTTGGAGAAGCCCAAAGGTCACTCATTTGTCTTCTCATGCCATTAATTATCTCATTCTAGGCGTCTAAATGTGAGAAAAATAATATTAAATAATTGTGACCACAACCCATCTTTACTGCTACTAGTGGAACCAATCACCCCCTAATGATGTATTACAAACAATAATGCAAATAAATATTACAAAATATTTTCTCAATACATGATTAGTTCCTTAGTACACTTTCCAAGGATGTTGTAACAATGTCATAGGATTTATAAGATAGGTGTCACCTTAACCCTAATATTCTCCCTTTTTACATCATACATAGTAAATATATCCATAAGATTCACAAACACAAGAAAATCATTCCTTCTCCATCCATGTACCATCAAAATCTTCACCATGCTCACATTCTCCAAGAAGATACCTACAAAAGCAACCATGATAAGTACCATTAAGCAAAAAACTCCTCACATCCACCAATATTCCATGTATAGAATAAAAATGAATCAAATGATAACAAAGACTCTAAGTAGCTAACTTACTCATTTCACTTGTAATAGCAGCCACAAAAAATTGCAATTCATCCAACCTATTCATACCTAAAACCAAGGTATACTAACATAGATAGATCTACATGCCATCAACATATCAACTCTAAATTTCAATCAAATATTTGTATATACATATTTCTATCTCAATGTAACATACCAATGCAAAAATGAACATAGACAAGGACAACTAAAATTGAAATAATCTTGTGGATATAGATAGTCCACGCATGAGTCATCCCAATAAAATCAATAGGTTGTGCATGCATACATACTACATAACTCATAGATCCTAATCCAATGAAATATGAAAAATCATCATCATATTAGTAATCAACAAAAATAGATATCAAAGAGGATAACCAAACATGTATCCAGAAACTCACATTGCATGAGTAATGCCAAATTTGAAAATAAATTAAAGCATACCAAGTCTATCTATAGTACTTCACATAGATGATATGTCTAACTCCTCTATTATATAGAATCAAGGAAACACATAACAATATGCAAGTCCGACAAACATGTTGCAATACCTCTCTCACCACTAGTCTCCATAGCTCTCCCAAGTTTTTCACACTTAACCATGTGAATTCAAACATCCAATAAGAAGAAAAAGACCAAAGAGAGGACTTGAAAATCAAACCATATCCTTGTTCCACACTAACATATACCAAGTTGTGTAATGTAAGATCAGCTTCACCAATCCCAAACTAAAAGGATATGAACATCATACAATTAAAATAAATTAAAACATGGCAGCAATAGATGTAAACCTCTCATACTTAAGGTAGAACAAATAAACCAATCACTCCCACAAAGAGAATATGGAAAAATCCACAAGTCATTTTTTATACCTCTCCAAATAAGTCCTCGAAACTATATCCATAGCTCAAGACAAACAAGGAGAAAAACAAAAATCCATAAAATCATTCATCATCTTCTTAAAATGTCCTTAGAAATGATATATTCAAGACTAACTAATAAACTTGTGTGAATAATATTTTCATTGATGTCAATCCATCCATCCGGTTTGGACTGAACAATGTATGAGGTTCAGACATTAGTCTGGATGTTATGGATGTTATGGTTGTTGTTGTATGCGAGGATTGTATTCAGTTAGTATGGATGTGCAGTTCAAATATTGTAGTTTTGGTTAGAAATTGTGCAACATGGACAACCATGAATGATGACTTTAGAGGTTTCATTGAGTTCTCATTGATCCCAGTATCCCGGTGTTAGGAGTTCTCATTGATCCCGGTATCAATTGTGTGTCCTGGTGTTAGCAGTTTTGGTAATTGTTAGAAGTATCTCTTTGAGTTTCGTGTTGCGGTTTTCTTGGTAGTGTGGAGCCTACATTTTGGAGATATTGGGCTTGATCTTGTGATAATGGGTCAGTATTATTGGGTCTAGATGACCCTATCCCTTTCTAATATTCTCAGGATATGCATTGGCAATCGAAGTATGTAAAGGAAGCGCATAGAAGTCTTGCGGAGGTCGACATAAGCATATTGATAATGTGTTGGGCTTGGCTGACAAACTATTTTGTATTTGTGCCCTCCAGTATATATACATATACATATGTAGTAGCATAATGTAGAAGTAGTAGTAGAAGCAGAAGAAGAAAAGAGAGAAAGAGATTGAGTAAGTGAAGGTGTGTGTGATATACGAAAGAAAGTTGGTAGTGAGGATAGCAGTGTGTGTGAAGTGTGAGTTGTGGACAACAAAGGCAGATAGTGTTGCAGTAGTGGAGTAGTCCTTTACCAGACCTGTTGCAGGACGATTGTATAAAGATCTCTAACCGGATTTGTTGTAAAGTGTGATTTGTAATTTGAGCTTAAACTTGGAACTGATCTAATGCATTTGGAGATGCAAACCTTCTCAGTTCAACCCTTTCAGTTGTTGTGAGCATTTCGGCAGTTAGCCATCTCTTTGTTGTATGTGCAGTGATCAATCATCAGTTCGGCGGTGAGCCATTTTTTGTAATCTGACAGTGAGCCACCTCTTTGTAATCACAACTATAACTAGTTATATTCTCTTGAGAGTTAGCACTCTTTGTGGTTTTTCCCATTTGGGTTTTCTGCGTATAAAATCCGGTGTTCATCTTGTGGTTGTCATCTTCATGTTTATTTTGCATTAACTTTTTTATATCAATCAAGTTTGTTTGATATTTTTGTGGACAATTATAATTGGTGAATTTTTTTTCTTTAATCTGTGGAAATACCGATTCACCCCCCTCTCAGTATTTTGGTGCTTTCAACCTGATCAACAAATGGTATCAGATATTTGGTCCCTTGCTAGGAAAGCTTAAACGCTTGACGGAGATCCATGTTGGTTGAAGTCATAGCACCTATATGCTTGGTAGAAGATTTTTAGAGGGATGAAGATTTGAAGAAAACTCTTGAAGATTTGGAAAGCGTTGAAATAGAGAATGAAGAATTGGAGGAGATTGTGAAGATAACAAATGAATGTGTGCAGAAGCTGAGAGAGAAAATATGGAAGTTCAAGTTGAGACATAAGGAAGTTAACAATCAATTGAAACAATAAAATGAGACTATTGAAGATTTGTTACATAAAATTGAGGAAAATAACAAGACAAAACAACTCCTGAAAGAGACAATAAAGCAAAAATCTAGAGAATGTGAAAAGCTTGAACAAGAGGTGAAGAATCTAAAGGTAGAGAATATGATCCTTGATAGTAGTAAGCTCCTGGAAGATTTGATCAGCATGCAGCAAGTTAATTCAGACAAAACCGAACTTGGTTTCCAACCCAATATATGCCCAAATCATAATGATAAAGAAGAAAACAAACAAGTCAAAGTTGAAGTAGAGAAGAAGTCAGATGATGAGAAGAAATCCTGGAATTATAAATCAAGTGCAAAAAGTCCACTAGTCTGACAGCCTAATACACAAAGGTACCCATCTTTTAATGACTATTATTTTAAATGCAATAAATTTGGACACAAGGCAATAAACTATATAAGCATTCAGTGTCATGGTTGCAAGATGCTTGGACATAAAGCAAGTCTTTGTAGAAATAATGTTGTGAATCATAACTGTAATCTGGTTGTTGCAAACAAGAAGAGTTACAACTTTCATGGATATTATTACATTTGCAATAACTATGGACATAAGGCCAATTAATGCAGATACATATCACATCCGTAAGATCTGAGAGTAAGATTGTTAGTTGTTTCAAATGCAAGAAGACCAAACATTATGCTAATCATTGTAGGAATGAAAATATGAAGAAATTTGCTGAGAAGAATGTAATGAATAATGGTGAATCAAAGAAAAAAGAGAATTTGTGTGGAGAAAGAAGAGTTAGAGCAAAGGAAGTAAGCCTGATGTACCGGAATCCCGTGCAAGCACCTCTTCCTCTGGTAATTAAGTCTAGAGTTTTGGGTCAAGGGGAGTTTTGATTTGAAAGAAAAATCTTCTATCATCCCCGTTAGAGTGGATCATGTCACTAATCTGGCATGACAGTTCTTGAGTGGTATCCGACAATCAAAAGAACCTTGTTGACATCATTGATAAGATAATTCTTGGCAGAAAAACCCTGATGAAGTATCTTTAGCAAGATAAGTATCAATTTTTTTGTTCATTTCTTTCATATTGGTTATTTGTGTTTGAGAATACTATGAATAGTAGAGAAGTAGCAGAGTGAGCAGTGTGAAAGCAATCATGGAAGGAAAATTGATTGTTGGAGAATCTAGCAGCGAGGAATTTCAAATCGTGGACAAGGTGCTCTTGGATGAGTTTATCCCGGAGATGATCAGAGTTGTTGAAGCCGGTTTGAATAATGATGAATTGCAGAGGGTCAAAGGTTTGGAGGCAAAGGTCTGAATCTATGGATTGAATTCCCTTGGTTCAACAATGTAGAGGTTATCAAGGTAATTCTTAGCCTTGTGCGAGATAATTGCATCATGTTGGATAAACCCTATCCAATCATGAAGGAAATCATTTCTATGGTCACCAGCTTGTGCGACAATGGATAAGTTCTAGCAAAGAAGTCGATCTTGAATAGAGAAGTGGAAGCCCTAACCGACATAAAGGGTGATCAGTGAGCTCTGATAATTAACACAATCATCAACCCTGTGGTGAGGTATATTGCATATGGCATCTCTTATAAAATCTATTTTAGAAATAGGGAAGGTGTCACCTCAGCAATTGTAGTATATATAGTACATATGCTTCTAATGGAGAACAAATCATTCGACTTGTGTGAATTGTTGAAAGAATTGTTGTTCAAGAACATTAAGATGACAAAAGAGAAGAATTATGCTTTATGGTTTGGGTCATTGCTTGTAAGTTTGGTTATGTATCAAGTTTGGAACCCCTTACGATAAAAGGTATGTTATATGGGAGTGTAGTATTCCTATTGCAAGGCAGATATTTAGATATTTGAATAGTTTGGCTAACAAAGAGGAAGTTTGCAATGTTTATTTCAAGTCATTTGTGAAATTGTGGAGTGTTGGCCTGACGTCTATGTCTTTCGCTTCCGGTTTTGGAGATTCATCCTTCGGAAAGAAGAAAAGGAGATAGTTTATTCCTGTTAGTATTTCAAAGATAAAAAGAAGCAAGGTGGGAAATTTCATGGTGATTGATGATCTGGAATCCCCTGTAGCTAAAGGAGATTCAAAAGTTGCAAAGCAGGAAGTGAGAGACTCGAATGATGAGCCTAATTTGCTAAAATTGGTTGACAACACAGATGGAATCAATAAGATTGGTGTGAAATGGCTGACTTCAGTCGAGTCGAACATAATTGAGAGCATTTTGATGAAGCATTTAATCCAAAAAAACTTGAGACCTGAAGATATCAGTAATCTGCTCCTAGAATCCTTGAATGAGGTTTTGAAAGAAAGAATGTTTGAGCAGTCAATTGAAGAAAAAGGCCTAGATATGCAAAATTTGTTGAATGAATGTATTATTGAAAAAAATAACTTGTCAACATGTATTGAGGAATTAAAACATTGTATCTGCAGTGCTAGCAGAGTCTACATATATTGTATCTATTGGCCGACAGCGGTAGCGAAGCACAAAGTTAAGATTGATGCTACTGAAGATGAAAGTTAACAAGTCTAGGCAAGTCTTTTGGTTTTCTAAGTGATAAGGATGGTGAGCAAAGGAAAAGAGTTAATTCTCTTCAAGCTGAGCTCCTTCTACTATAAAGGCAGAAAGAAAACTTTGTGATCATGTTTTGGAAAGTTAAGGAAATTCTTGAAGTGAAGCTAGAGCACTTTTTAGTATTGCTTGAGAATGCAGTTGAGTATGAGCAGAATCCAACTGCTCCAAATAATTTTTCAAATTTAGTTGATTTGTTGGTCGAGTGCAGAAGTCTTTCAATAAGTATCAAACTGGCTATACATTCTTTTGAAGTTCTTTTAGATCTAAAAGAAAAATACAAGTTTATATTTTCGAAGAAGAGCAGCTGAAAATTTTTGTGTGATATTTAAGTTTTGATATTTTTGGGTGTATATATCTATTATTTCCTTCTTTCTTTTTGGAATCCTTTGTCCTTCGTGTCAAAAGGTGGGAAAAGGAATATAGATTTGAAGAATTGCATGAGTAATGGGGAGTTGTGTGCAGTCATGTTTTGAATATGTTTTGTCATCAATAACAAAGGGAGAGATCCCAGTGTTAAATTTTTTGGTAATTGTCATAAGCATCTCTTTGAGTTTCATGTTACGATTTTCTTGGTACACGTGGAGCCTACATTTTGGAGATATTGGGCTTGATCTTGTGATAATGGTTCAATATTCTTGGGTCTGGATGACCCTATCCCTTTATGATAATCTTGGTATATGCATTGGTAATCAGAGTATGTAAAGGAAGCATGTAGAAGTCTTGCGGAGGCCAACATAAGCATATTGATAACGTGTTGGGCTTGGTCGACACACTATTTTGTATTTGTACCCTCCAGTATATATACATATACATATGTAGTAGCATAATGCAGAAGTAGTAATAGAAGCAAAAGAAGAAAAATGAGCAAGAGATTGAGTAAGTGAAGGTGTGTGTGATATGCCAAAGAAAGTTGGCAGCAAGGATAGCAGTGTGTGTGAAGTGTGAGTTGTGGACAACAAAGGCAAATAGTGTTGCAGTAGTGCAGTAGTCCTTTACTGGACTTGCTATAGGATAGGTGTACAGAGATCTCTAACCAGATCTGTTGTAGAGTTTTTGATTTGTAATTTGAGCTTAAACTTGGAACTGATCCCATGCATTTAGAGATGCAAACCTTCTTAGTTCAACCTTTTCAGTTGCAGTGAGCATTTTGATAGTTAGCCATCTCTTTCTTGTATCTGCAGTGAGAAGTCCGACAGTGAGTCATTTTTTGTAATATGACAGTGAGCCACCTCTTTGTAATCACAAGTATAACTAGTTATATTCTCTTGAGAGTTAACACTCTTCCGATTTGGGTTTTCCACATATAAAATCAGGTGTTCATCTTGTGGTTGTGTTGTTCATGTTTATTCTACATTAACTGTTTTATATCAGTCAAGTTTGTTTGATATTTTTGTGGACAGTTATAATTGGTGAAAAGTTTTTCTTTAATCTGTGTGAATACCAATTCACCCCCCCTCTCAGTATTCTGGTGCTTTCAACCTGATCAACACTAACTCACATGAGAAAATAAAATACAAAATAATGTATGCATCTAATAATGAGTGGGCAATACCTCTTAGATTATTCAGTTATTGAATAGACCAAGAGTGAGATACAATATTGCCATGTGCACACTACAGTAAGTAATAAAAGTTTATAATAAATGGCAATCTTCTCTTTAGGTCCATAATGGATTCACATCTATGACCAAGTGTAGGTTCCTCAATTGTTCTATTGAAATCCTCATCAAACAGTAACCATCTCAACACACGATCCCCATAAATAAGAGATTTGATATCCTTACCCACGTCTCTCTAGTTTCCATGACCATCCACCAATTATTCCATGCCAACTTCAAAGGAAACCTTATAAAAACATGAAGCTCCAAGTAAATGATTAATAATCAAAACCAAAGAGAACCAACAAGACCATTGCTAAATTTCCAAGAACGTAATCATGATATCATGATCTAGCATCTCCTCCTACAAGATATGCTCCAATGAACATATCATAGACCGACACCACACCAAAGGCTCAAGAATAAAACACATTATGTAACTGCATAAAGCTCCCACTAAAACTGATACCAAGTTATACATGGAATCATGGCCAATATCATTACCAAAAGTCCATTGAAAGTGAATAGAGATTCTCATGCACCATAAATTATTGCTAAGATTTAAATACACAACTATATTAGGTACTCCCAAAAAATCATTTCCTCACTACAATCCACATACCAATGTAATAATGGTGACCAAGAATATAAGACCTACCAAATACAATCCATAGAAAACAATTTTACAAGATCTACACATATGCAACACCTCAAAAGAGAATACATGATCAGTGCTCCAATCTAAAATAATTGAAAAAGATTCAACCCCACATTATTATCATGCATAACAAAGATAATCAAGTATAACGTGTGGATTTGTAAGACTCAAACACCAGGATCAACTCTAGATCTGATTTACCAAACAAATCCACATAAGAGTAACCCTTTCAATCAATAAGAAACCTCCAAGTATCCATGCAAACTTATAGTTATCTTCATTTGAAACACCCAAAATAAAGTCTTATCACAAATCTACAAACCACAGATTTTGGTTAACATGTAAACCTACAAAACCATCTCAATAAATCTAAAATACTTAAAAATATAGATATTCACATTAAACATGTCATCTGGACAATGGAATAAACATAGATCTACAAACCAATAGCTAAAAACAACATAAATTTCAAAACAACAAGAAAACCAAGTTGTCCATGAGCTTATAACGTATGAAACATATCATCTCCACAACTCACAAAGAGTTCAATGGCTTATCCTCTAGTGTTTCATGTAACCATGGGCTAAAACCATGAAGCCAACATAAACATTCCATTTTGTAGTCCAAATAGTTGGTGTTTATTCATGTGACCAAGATGTCAAAACTACCCTTTCAACATGAACACCTTCTCAGTACACATGACCACAAGGTAAAGTAACAAAACCACCAAACAAGAGAATGCACACATATTGTCAAAAAAGAGCTCCAAGTTACCAAAACATAACCAACTCCATAAACTACCTGAATCATTAGATTCCAAAGGTCAACATAGATTACATTGATAATCTACATGGCTTCCAATCTAATAGATTTGCAAAACAAATTTAGCTCACAAAAAATTCATTGTAGCTCTATAAGCCTTCAACAGCCTTTAATTTCTTCTATCAAATTTCCACAATCTATCCAAGCTAAGAAATAAAAAAATAGATGTAGACCCAAAACCAATAACCTTCAACTTTGATACCAAATGTTGACAAATATATTAGTTTTAATACCAAAGGTTGATAATTCAATCTCTATCCAAATAATCAATCAACAAGGATGAGATATAAATTGTGGACTAATACAACGTGAAAATCTTAAACTCATATGCAAATCTGAAATTAAGTTGCCTTAATATGGAATTATCATGATTAGATCCATCTTCTTTATGATGCAAAAATTATTTTACATATCATTCAATAATTACATCACCTTGTATGAACTTATAACAATAATAAATAAAGCATAATATTTTTATAAGATAGTAACAAAGAGGCACAAAGTAGTTGCATAAGAACACCACATGACATGGGATTTACATGGACAAACTCCCTCAAGAAGAGAGGCCAAGTATGCATTATGAACAAATAAATGTGATTATAATACATTCACTTCCATACTCCTTTTTTTTTTTCTCCAACATGGCAGCACCTATGTACCTTTGAACAACTTCTTTATGCCTCCACCTGTCCTTGTTCCTATAGATAACTCTACATTTAGTCATTCTTCATTGTTTCTACATCCAAATAACTGAAGTCATAGACATGACTAGAGCTCCAAAACACCAAACAAGGTGTCTAAATAAGACTCTACATTCCAAACATCCCCAACCATTGGATTTCGTCCATGAAATGTAAAAGGAAATCAATTTTTGCTCCAATAGTTTTCCTCCAACTTGAGCACCCAACACATGGAAGATAATTTAAATTACATTAAAATCTAATACATGACAAAATGCCAAGAGATACATGTTGCCTCTTCCAAGTTCCCACTTGGAGAAGCCCAAATTTCACTCATTTGTCTTCTTCTCATGTTATCAAATATCCCATTCTAGGCACCCACATGTGGGGAAAACAATATTAAATAATTATGTCCACAATCCACCTTTACCATTGCTAGTGGAACCCATCACCCCTTATGAATGTATTACAAACAATAGTAAGAATAAATATTACAAAATATTTTTCCAATACATTCTAAGTGCCTTAGGACACTTTCCAAGGATGTTAGAACCATATCATAGGATTTACAAGGAAGATGGCACCTTAATCCTAACAGGTTCATTAGTCTCACACAAGAAGACAAATCAAACACATAAACAACCTATAATTATTCAAGTGGGTGAGATATTCATAAGGACTCACGATGGCCACTTTCATCCATGCTCAATTAGAATAAAGAAATCCATCTCATTAATACCATCTACCACATGACTGCATAAATAGGGAATACAAGGTCATGGACCACATTACACTCCTTACCTTAGAGCACTAGCCTATCCCAAATTGAGCTCTACCTCAATATGTGGAGGTACATGTGAGCACTTTTTCCCCCCAAGAATGATATGACACGAGTAATGGTTGAAAGGTCTTACGCTACTAATATAGACTCTATTTTATGAACTAGGAGCTCTTTTACATGCATGGGATTAGGAGGGTCTCTCCTCTTATCTTCACCTTGTAAGTGTTGGTGTACCAAGGGTCTTGGGGATCCTCTCAACATGATTATAGCTCACTCTTGAGGTACAACTTTTTCTCTCCTCCCTTTTTATATCCCACCCAAAAATGTGGTTGAGGTTGTCCTCTAAGGTGATGAAATTTCCCTAGATAGGCCTCCTAAAGGAAAGGAATCTAAGATTTTTTATCTCCATGATCATCTTGTAGCACAAAGAGAGAATACACACTCTAAAAGTCCTCAAATACAACAAACAAGATTAATTCCCTTTAGATAAAAATGGTGTCTAATTTAATAGTTTGATTCAATCTTTGACATCGATGCTACAAAATATTGATTAGTAGTTTTGAAATATTAATCTTGGACAATCAAATTTTCTATGAGAAATGATTAGAAATGATGACAAAACTCCTACAAAAATTTAAAAAATATTGTAAACATATGACAAAATAAATTTATCTAAAAGATATTCTCATCACAAGATTGAATAGTGCATTGAAATTATAGTATTTAGATTTCTACCACATAGACAAACCAAATCTAGTTTCTTTATTTATTTATTTATGAGAAAATTTCTACCTATGGGTACCTACCATTCTATTAATCAGAAAGAAGTTTACATGATCAGGTGTAGAGAGTGAACAACTGACCTCTACAACCTCCTGCGATCTCTCGATCTGCTGTGATGGGAACAGGCTCCAATTTTCAGACATTGCATACTCATAGGCTTCCATGTTATTGTTAATGTTGTTTTTGAGTACCTTGATGGTCTCGAACTTAAGATGGTTCTCCAACAACTCCCCCACATTGAAAGCATCAACAACCAACCTTACATAGGTAGTGGCATCCAATTCCTGTAGAGCCTCCACAACCATCTCCCTGAGTGGGGGAATGAACATCCTCTTGATGGCTCGCTCAGTGGTTTCGTGGTCGCCAATGGTTCAACCGATATTGTAAACAAACCGCTCAAGGATGATTGCATTGTGGATGTGGGGGTCGTCCAGCAGCTTCTCCCCTAAAATCTTCCTTACAATGTCTTCTTCCACATCACCGTCCATGGAAAACAGCTCCTTCAGCTATTTCTCAAAAGAGCCTTGATTGTAGTCACAAGGGCATGCGGGGATGAAAATAAACTGAGAACTCACCATTTTCCTATTTGGAAATGTTTGCACCACTTGCTTTATAGGTGATTCACCTTCCTCCTTTGAGTCCTGTTATACTATGTCGACATTCAGATTCAAACTTGTCCATGCATTGGGATTGCAATCGATGATTGATTGCTTTGCTTGATCAATAACATGATTGGATAGGAAGTCCACTATCCTAATTACCTCCCTAAAAATGTGCTTAATGGAGTACTCATCAATATCTTGCAGGATCTGTCGTATGTAGTAGGTCCACATCTTGGACTTCCAACTAGGTGTTGTCCCCATCGAGATGGCTCTGATTACATTTAGCGAGTCACCCTTAACATCAATTTTAGATAAGTTTTTATCTTTGCACAATGTCATAATTGCCTTGAGTGCTACAAATTTAGCGTCGTTATTGGTGCCTAAGGGTAATTTGACTGATCCTACCCATGCCAGCCTACCCCTATCATTTCTTAAGATGAAACCAGTGTCTGACAAACCAGGGTTCCCCCATGAGGCACCGTCGAAGTTGAGCTTGAGGCGATCACTTGGTGGGAGAATCCATCGTACTCTGTCCCTGGTGCTATTGTTACTAAAGGATTCATCTTCTGGAAGGATAATATGTGGACAATGGTGAGTTATGTTGTCATCCCATGCTATAAAAATGTGAGATTTTTTGTTTGCCACGACAATGTTGATATTCTCGCATATGAAAGTTTCAATTTTATTAATGAGGGATCTAGTTCTCATCTCCTTATTATTAAAAACGTGGTTATTCCTCTCTTTCCAGATCATCCATATGAGATTTACTAGGATGGCATGCCATAGACCTCCCCAAACTGCTTTTCTCCCTGAAGTCGACCAGAATTCAAAGATCTCCTTGAGTTTCCCCGATATTGGCCCATAGAGATTCATTTTCTCCTAAAAGTAGTCCCATCATTCTCGAGCCACATCACACAAAACGAATAAATAGTCTAAACTTTCTTCCTGCTTGTAGCACATCGGCCACCCGAAGGGTAGGGTCCCTGCCCACAAATCCTAGTTTCATCAGCCTTTCACCTATGAGGATTCTTCCTTAGACTGCTAACCATGTGAAAGCTTCAGCCTCCGGGAGGATGTTGGGGTTCCAGCATAGTTTTGATTTTCATTCACATCTTCCCCAATCTCCTTTCAGTACTTCGTATCCTATCTTTGTAGTGTGTTCTCCAAATTTGGCTGCACACCAAATAATTTTTTCCTTTCCTTTCTCAAGAACAACTATTCTTCCTACCAATTATTGAGTCAAGATCACTCTGCAATCATCTTTTAACAACTCCATACATTTCCAAGTGAATTCCTTCAATTCCCTATTTTCACAAATAATCATGTAGTCCTGCATTCCTGTTCCCCCAAATGGGAGTTAAAATTTCTCTAGCTCTTGCCAGATTGGGAACATCAACCAAAGGTTTGTAACCATTCCAGGAGTCCCGCCAAAAAATTTCTTGGTCGTCATCCCTGATTCTCCATGATATATGATTTGTAATAATCTCTCCGCACTTGACCAGATGGTTCCAAATAGTTGAGCCATGGGGAGGGTTTGCCATAGTTAGAATTCAATACGGTGACTCCTCATCCAAGTACTTTTTCTATAGAACCTAACACCAAAGTGCACCCAGTTCTTTGAACATACGCCAAATCAATTTGGCTACCAGCGATCTATTCAAGATAACAATGTCTTTAACATTGGCTCCTCCTGCATGTTTAGACTGTTTCACCATCTCCCAAGCCAGGAGCGAAATCTTATGGTTATCGTTTGCCCCATCCCATAAGAAATTCCTCAGTTACTTGTCGATGTCCAGTGCTGAATTGTGGGTGATTTCCATGGTCGATAACATGTAAATGAGGATCGCACCGAGAATAGATTTTATCATTGTTAGGCGGCCCGCTAGTGTTTGCCACCTACCTCTCCAACTATTTGCTTTCTTCCCACACTTTTCAACCACCTCACTCCATAATCTGCTCCTCATAACATGTCATTGTATAAAGGGACTCCCAAATAGGTTGATGGCATTTTGTCAATGCCAAAGCCCAAGATTGTTTCTATTCTTCTTTAAGCGGCCTTACTAGTGTTGAAGAAGTAGATCCTGGATTTTTCCTCATTGATTGCCCGGAGATTTCACAATAGTTGTTCAGCACGCACTTAATTGTCATTTCCTCATCCAAGGAGGCTTTTCCATACAATAGAGTGTCGTCTACAAATAACTGATGGGAAAAGAGTGGCAATGAGTCGACTACTTTAATACCATTCCAAGTCCCAGATCTGACCACCGATGCTAACTTTTTTCTCAATGTGTCATGATGATGAATAGGAAGGTGACCTAGGATTGGCTTGCTAAAGACCGCGCCCTCCCTAGAAAAAGCCACAAGGTTTACCATTGATGAGGATGGAGTATCTCGGGGATGAGATACACGCAAATATCCACCCCACCCATTTGTCGCAAAAGCCTGGGTTTTTCAAGGTCAGCATGAGGAATCTCCATTGGACGTGGTCGTAAGCCTTCCAAATATCCAATTTGAGTAGCATGCTTCTCAAATTTCCTCTTTTGATAGAGTAGAGGACTTTGTGGGCAATGATGATGCCATCTGCAATATTTCTACTTGGGACGGACCTACTTTGCTCTGGCAAGATGATCTTTGGAAGAATCTTTTTAACTTTATTGGCTGTTACTTTTTCTACGATTTTAAAAATAACATTACATAAGGAAATAGGGCAGAAATGAGTAAAATGGCATACCTCCTCCTTTTGGGGAATCAGAGCTATGTTGGTGTTATTCATTTCTTTGAGCATGAGTCTCTTCTTTATAGATTCATCCACAACCCCTTGAATGTCCTTGCCCATGAATCTCTAGCATTTTTGAATCTCTAGCATTTTTGAAGCCATCGGGACTGAGGGCCTTGTCTGGGTTCAATTGAAAAGTGGCCTCTTTGACCTGGACTCCAAGGTGGTTGATGACATCAACATTCTATTGTCATCTTCATTGATTAGGGAAGGCATGTCGATCAAAACATCGTGTCTCAAGCTATCTACAATTCCTTTAGCTCCATGAAGGTTAATAACGAATTTGACACCTTTTTGGATATCTACTTCATATTTCATGTTCTGATTACCCTCCTTCAACCAAGTCTCTCGGGATTTCAATTTCCAATAGCATTCCTCATGGGCCAAAATCTCCTCATATTCCTTCATTAATTCTTTTTCTTAAAGATATTCATTTTGTCATACCTTTCTCAATAACTTGATTTTCTAGCAGTTCTAGTTCTTCTTCCAATCTGGATTTTTCTTCAAAGATGTTCTTGAAGACCACTTTGTTCCATTGTTTAAGTTTTTCTTTGAGCAGTTGTAGTCTTTTACAGAAGGTGAACATCCTTGTTCCTGTCATGAATATGGAATCAGACCACCAACTTTCTATTAGTTCTGTAAAGCTCGGCCACCTAAACCACATCTTTTCGAACTTAAACTAACTTTTGACAGGGCGCGATTTCTCCAGGATATTCAATTCCACCGAGAAATGGTCTGAGATTGGAATTGGCTTAATGAGAGATTTTGGTGGGGTGGCAATTCCCAAGCAATCATCAGTCCAATCTTTCTGCGATGTTTGAGAAACCCGATCTCTTATTCATCCATGTGAATTTGCCATTTTGTGGTGTCATGTCCACCAATTTGCTTGCCCCAACAAATTCGCTAAAGTCCTCTTGCGATTTGGTCGTTCTCCCTAGACCGCCAATCTTTTCGCTAGGATGCAAAATGGCATTGGAGTTGCCTGCTAAGATTGCTTTGCTTTGACGGTTTTGAAGATCCATTTTTAGAGAGCCCCATAACTCCTTTTTCTCTGGTGTTTTGACGAGCCCGTATATATTGTATAAGAGAAAATTGAGATGAGAAAGAAGGCTTCTGACCTCGCATTTGATCCATTTGCGAGAGGAGTGTATAATCATGATTGTTACCTTGTTTGAACGCCATAAAATACTCAATCCTCTTGAGGAGCCTTCTGCTTCCTGAGAGAAGCTTGTCCATCTATAGCAAAATTTGACAAAAGTGTTTGCAGCCTCCTTTGATAACTTAGTCTCCTATACCATGACTATATCAATCAATTGATTTTCTAAATGGCGATTGATCATACATCGTCTGTTAGGGACCATCTTTTCCCTAGGGAGGGATTGCCTCCTCAAGGTCACAAAAAATAATCTTTGATAGAAGTTTATTTAGGAAGGAGCCCATCTTCTTCCCTCTTCTTCTTGTTTGTCTTCTTACCAATTTTGGCTCTTAGCCCTGCCTCCTAGAGCGAATTCTAACTGATAGTTCTCGGTTCAATGACATCTAATTCCTCTATGCTAGCCTCTACAAAAGGCTCTTCTATGAATTCATCATAAATATTTGCCAGCGGGTATTCTATCAAAGCCAATTCATTATTGTCAGTGGGCTTGGCGTCCTCATTTTGAACAGGATTTTTTGTTTCGTTGGGATGTCCCGACCTAGTCTAAGATATTGATTTCCCTTTGTGATCAGTTACATCTTCAACTATTCCTATCATTCTGCCTTCCCTTTTCGGTCTCCACACATTCTTAGGGGGAGATCTGCAATTATCTTCATTGTGGTTTCTCCTTCCACAACAAAGAAAGAAAAATTTTGGTTCTTCAATTTCAACCATCTAGAGCCATAAGCCTACAGAGGATTTAAGTTTGAGCTATTTAGGGACATTTATAACCGAAAATAATTGAATGTTCGCATAATGAATGACATCATCCTCCCCCATGTCCGAATTTAAGGCATAACCGATTTGATTTCCTATTGCTCTGAGGCAATCTTCACTCCAAAATTCAAAGGGGAGGTTGTAAAGCCAAATCCAGAAGGGGTGGTCTCTTGGGTTCATGTTTGTTGCATCAAAGTTGGGTTCCAAATTTTTTATGAAGACAAAAGATTCATCGAATTTCTAGGGGCCTCCTTGCAGAATTAGATCTCTCCCCTCTTCATTTTCAAATTCTACTATGAAAATTGTTTCTGCATGAAATAGATTTTCTTAACTTTTGGCCATGAAATTTTGACCTACCCTCTAATGTCAAGCCTTGATCTACACTTGCCCAATATGCAACCAATAATGGTTGTTTGGTCGAAGGCTTGTATGTCCTGTTCGATAATATCGACAAGATTGATCTCCATAGTTGCAGGGCCTTTGTTCCCATTGTTGGGGTTTGTTTTTTGCAAACCCGCAGCTCTCTGCCTCCTCGCCATTTTTCAAACTATCTTGAATTTTCATTCTAAATCTAGTTTCTTTATAATTTTTAGGACTAAAACATGAATACATAAAGAACAAAACCTTGTTAAATTTTAGAGATCATTCCATAAATATAAAAAAATTAGAAAAATTATTTGATTTATATCTTAAAATGCAAATTTATGAAAAATAATAAAATATGCATAATTCTCTGAATTTTGATGATCCAAGTTTAAGTTTTCGATAGTAACCTCTCAAGATAATCACCAAACTCATAAAAAAAATTGGACAAAGCCTCAAATCCATTTTAAGAAATGGTCAAATCTTTAAAAACTTAAAATTAAAATAAATATCTCAAATTTGACAATATGAATCTGATTTTTTGGATATTATCTCTCTTGAATGATTATACATCTAGAGTAAAAAATTATGAAAAAAATATTGTCCATTGAAATATATAACAAAATCTTCTAAAACTAGGGTTTTATGTTCAACTTTCTTAAAATCATAGATACTTGTAAGTTTACCTTCAAATTTATTGACAAGAGCAAATTAGAATATGCAATTTGGGATTAGGTGTGCCAAAAATATCATAATTAAATATAGATTAAAATGAAAGATTTTCACTAATATTCAAACCCTCAAATATATATCCAACATGACCTCTGATTAAACAAAAAGACTCAAAATGCATTAAAAATAATAATGAAATGTTACCAAAACCTTGAATCTTTGGTGTGCTCATGAATATAGAGAGATGTGGTCACTCACATGGGAAACATAACATTACTTGAATTCTATATTGATCTTGAAAATGGCTAAGGATGGAGAGATTTGTAGGTTTCTTAAAATGAAGATCAATGATCAAGATTAAAAGACAAATAAATGAAAAACAGTAAGTTGGTTGTGTGGTTGAGAGATGGGGTGTGGAGGATAATGGAAGATTGTTTAATAAAAAACTTCCTTTTTATGAGATAGTTGATGTGTGGTAAGGAATAAAAATAATTTTGGGTGGTTATGTGGGAGATTTAATTAATTAAATTAATTAAATCATGTGGAAGGGGATATGAAATTGGAATTAG
Source organism: Cryptomeria japonica (assembly GCF_030272615.1). NCBI lineage: Eukaryota > Viridiplantae > Streptophyta > Pinopsida > Cupressales > Cupressaceae > Cryptomeria > Cryptomeria japonica. Next base: position 629,189,799 of record NC_081414.1, read on the forward strand.
GACTAGAAAAATGGATTAAGATTCGGGAAAAATGGGAAAAAATAGGAATAGTTAGGAATAAAGTCATGATAATAGATTTATTTGATTTGAAAAAATCAATAATTAAGGGTAAAAAATAAGTGTCGATGTCTATAACACCTTATTTGAGAAGGCGGGGTTGAAAAAACTATCAACTTTTTATCAAAGATCCATGAAAAAAATTTACAGCAAGAAGATTTTATAAATCTTATAAATCTATGGTATTGTTATGGCTTGGGGCAATGCTTGTGTGTTTCTTTTTTCTTGCTGCTTTTGGTCTTGTAAATGTTAATAAATCTATAATATCTTTCACGGAAGAGGAATATAATATGAAATATTTTGCAAATACTTGATAGTCAATGAGAATAACAAGCCACTTCAATGAGGTAAACCTTCAAATATCTTTAATGAGAACACAATTCAAAATTTGATAATAATAATTTTTCCTCTAACTCCTATATAGAACTAATTATGACCTATCTGCCACCTAGACCAACTTAGACACTTAAATATAACACCCAAGATTACCTAAATATGTAAATAAGAATATAATAATGATCATATAACTTAATTAATAGATAACGTAGTGACAATTCAACTATCCATAACCGTATGCGCACTCTTGGATTAAGGGCATAACATGCCTCCTTCTTTAGAGAATCATTGTTCTTAATGCTAATCAAGTGTGGATGCTTCTACATGAGCTCTTCATCATCCCTTATGGTATCTTCAATTGGTAAATGTTTATCCCTAAGAAGGCTTGTGCCTTAAATAAGGGCAGTTCAAAAATTTCACAGACGTGGGAGTTACATGCTATCTATGAGATAATCTCTAGGGTTTTAGAATTTGACTCTTCATTCAAAGGGGGGAATGGAAAAGGATAGGAGAAAAAGATACAGAAAGCTAAACAGAGGTGAAATGTCAGATGAAAAGCTTTTACAACACTTTAATTCCCCTTTTGTGGAAGTCACAAAGAAGTTTTGATTCCTAGAAGCGAGCACATTACACCACAACTCTTCATTGTTGAGAGGAGAACGATATACACAAATTAACACAAACATAAGGCATAGCTTTCAAATCCTCTCATGGGAAGCATCTACCAAGGATCGATAGAAAACAAATGGATTCTTTATGATTTTCACAATAATTAACCATTCTTAAAATATTGTTTCTCAAGTGCATAATCTAATTCCTCATTTAAGGAAAATAGAAGAGTAAAATCCACTACATGGACCATTATACATAAATTTAACTGGAAATAGAGAAGCCAAAATGAGTAAATAGCAATTGCTTCTAGATCAAATCAACATAGAGCATGCCAACTTAAGTAAAGCAAATGAAAGGCAAACAAAGGCACAATCCAATGTCCTTCCTAAGAATAAACATGCTAAAGTTAGATCATAAATGCTAATTACTGAAACTCCAAAACATTCTTTTAATTTTTCATTAGAAAGGGGATTATAAGATCTACACTATTCCAAAGTGTTGAACCCTTATTATATAAATCCCTGCAAGCTTTATAGAATTCTTCCCAAAAAAGATTCCTAATTTTTCATTCAACTCCCTTTTTGCGTACTTGTCGCGTGTTATCCATAAATCATGGCATTTGTTGTAGGTGCCTTCACATGGGCCGAAGTTATTCTAGCTCCAAAACAAATCTTTTGTACAGCGTGTTAGCGACAAGTTAGTCAATCGCAACCATTAATTGCAAAATTGACGATGTAAAATGCGTGACTAACACGCGTGTTAGTCAATCTATACTGCCGTTTTGGAACCAGAATAGACACGCCCCTTCACATGAGGGATCCTTTTGTTATTTTCTCCTCAACTCGAGGGATGAGTGTTACCTAGAGCTTTCATCAATTAAAAACAAAAAAAACTTTGGCATGCTCCTTCTTCTAGAACCTTGACGGCTAACATCGAAAACTATTTTGACTTGTTCATCAGGCGTCTATATTCATTCATGGGCTCGCACATCCTGGTACATGTGGTGTTTCCTAATGACTTCTTAGGATGATATTTCTTGGTTCAAGCTCGTATTTTCACACAACCTCCATGCGTCCCACTTTCGATGGGAGTGTCATAACAAGAAAGCTTATATGACACCTAGCATGATGGCGGAAATTTTTGGATCTTTTCATCTACTTTAATTTCATTTCTCCATGACCTCTCCACGTGGAAAGCTTTACGAAAACAAGAGACTGCAGTTTTTGGAGCACCTTTAGAAATGAGATCGTGAGGATCATAGCTTTGTTAGATTGAAGTTGGGTTAGATCTAGTTGGAGTCGATAAATCTACAGCTTTTGGTGACTCGTAGGGGTTCTTCACTTGCGGAGGATTGAATTTAGAAGATCTGGTTTTATAGACTAGTTTTGTAGTATCTTCATTGTCCTATTGAAAATTTCTCTGATTTTGTCTTTAGTCACTGTATACACTTAAAAATGGTCTGAAGATAATTAATTAAATAAGCAATTATTTAATTAATCTCCTCCTCCCTAATTTAATTAAATTCACTAAGCAATTTGATTAAATCTCTTTTTCATCTACTTATTAATAAATCTAAGGATTTATTAAATAGGTTCATTTCACCCCTTTAATTAATTAATTCCCTCCACCAAAATAATTTCTTCTAATCCCTTAATTAATTAAAACAAATCAAATCAATGAATTGTTGAGATTAATTATCCTTTTCCTATTATTTGAATTTTTAAATTCAAATTCTCCTAACTTCTACCACTCCTAAACCTAACCATTCCTAAACCTAACCCATTCTACCTACCACCATGTCCCCTTTCATCCAACATCTTCTAGAACCTTTGTGACACTTGTCACTAAGTGTTCCCTTTAATCCAACCCCCTTTGCCATCCTCCTCCAATTTAACCATTGATATCTTCAGATCAATCTTGACCGTTGATTCATGCCAACCCTTGGAAAATCCTATAAATAGACCTCATTTTGAGCAATATGGATCCCATCTCATTCTCATCTTATGCATTGTTATTATAGGCATCTAACTTGTAGCTTATCATCTTTAGCAATGTTATCATGCTTAATTTTATCTTAAATCTTAGCTTAATTATGCTAGATCAATCATTCATGTAGCTTAATCATGCTATTCTTGCTAAGATCATGCATTTTCTTCATTCAAATCCTTCATCTAAGTGTAGTCAAGTCACTAGAAATTTGCATAATAAGATCTGAGAGCATTTTTTCATACTCACATTTACTAGGAGGCAATAAGTCGATTAGCTATGGTTTTGTCTTTCATTGTTTCAATCTTCTAACCATGCTTGTAATGATTTATTGAGTGCATTGTGTTTGCAGGTACAGGTACACTTCATAGAGCACGACAGTCACTACACTGATATCTGTAGAAATTTTGGCGTACTAGCGAATGAGACATGGTCATATCTCTTTTGCATTTAGTTTGTTGCATACTTTGCTTCAGTCCTCTAATGTCTATACAAAAACATCAAATATCAAAGGATGACTAATTAAGATGGGCACAAGCCATACCTATCTCAGGCTGAGCATTATGCATAAAAACAACTTTAATATAGAAATGTATTATCCATGAGTACAGATTAAGATATAACAAATTTCACTTTCATTTGAAAATATGCATGAGCGGGACAAGGTACATTTTTCAATGAACTAAAAACAAGGCAATGAACCTGCAAGCGAACAAAGAATTAGGCAGTTTGAAAATGTATCCAACAAATCGATAACAATATCTTGATTCAACGAAAATAATATGCTCCTGCTCTTAAAAGGAAAACAAGGAATTAATAAATTAATAAATCTAATTTATAACAGAAGATGCAGGTTGATCTCCTAGAGATGAAATTTATATGTTGGAAATTTTACACTACAAGGAATCAAGACATCAGTTAAGGAGGATCAAATGACCGTGTGTGTATTGTGCTTTTTTAATTTTGTTTTCTGCAAAATGAAATATTTAAGAAGACATATCTACATTAAGCTACATAGTTTGGTGAGTTCCTCATAGCCAACCAACCGAATAGAGCCTTGCTGCCAAACAAGCATCCATAACCCTGACAAGGATTTTGCTTTAGTTTATGACGGGCATTGCTCTATTGCCAGTTAGGCACCTATAGCCCCGATAGAGTTGTTCACATCACTTGAATATAGAATGCTTTTGATTTGTACTTTCATTTTTCTGAGCAAGATCATTTGTTCATTTTATTTTTCAACAACTGGTAACAAAACTAGGCCATTAGGTTGGAAACCAAAGTGGTAGGAGGGCTACCTTTAGATTTTTCACTTAAAGAAGACATGTGCCCCTTCAATATTTCATACCAAGGAAACGTTAATTACATCATGATGGTTAATCTTATGAATGTGTTCGCCTAGCGATTGACAAGACCATAGTAGTACAAGAATTTCTAACATATGAATTAAAATTTCAAGGCAAATCGAGCTAAATCTTATACTATAAATTATACTAATAAATGCATTAATTCTTCACTTATCCAAAAAGAGCAAGTTGCATAGTATTGACCTTGTCATCATTCAAAAGGGCATTGAAATAAAAACTTATTAAATACAAAAAGTATTGGACATGCTGCCTTAATGTCTCTAGATTTGTTACAGAGCATGATTATTCACCTTGAGATGTGGGTACATAGTTGTCTGCACATGTGAAGAGGGCTATAATTGTTTATAAAAGGCAACATTTTGTTAATTAAATCATTACAAACTTATTAATTAAGCCTGCGTAGGAAAGAGCACTATTATAGTCATTAGCATCAATAACATTGATACTCCAATTAGATTGTATGTCAGTAAGGCATAGAGGGCATTCCTAGCCACCATAACAGACATGTGGCTAGAGAGATTAATAAATACTGACAATGACTTGATCCTAGCCATAATGAAATGGATCCTTGGGGAAGATTTATTGGTTAGCAAGGATTGGTATCGAGTGAATTTTGATATTTCATCTTCCTTCATGGGTTCTTTGCTCAACCTTGGGATCCCAAAAGATGCAATTGCAAGGATGATGTGGGGATTGTTTAAAGATGAACTCACTAGCAGGCTGGATCAGGTTTTGGAGGTGGCTCGACACAAGATTGGCATCTCTACTGCAACTAACCTGAAGGCTTATCTAAAAAAGGATGTTGGAGTGCCCCAGTGGCCCTTCATAGAAAATTTCATAAGCTTATTTCTTGAAAACCACTCAGCTTGTTGTGGTCATGCCTTTTAATTCCTTAAAAAAGAAACTAGGAAAGAACCTAGCTTCAACATAGAGTGGCTAGAGGACTTTTAGTTCCTAGTGGATAATTGAGACACTAACAACGAAGCTCCTAACAAGAAGGAGGTGTTGCAAATAGATGAGGATGTTGATGAGGAAGAGGATGCTGGAGGAGACAATTCCCAAGAGTGACACGTGACTTCTTGTTGGCTATTATGCAATGAAAATTACCTTGTTTTTCTTTTAAAACAATAATCTTAACAATTTTGTAAGTTTTTTATGACCTATTTTGAAGATGAGCAATATAATACAAAGGGTCATGAACGTATATATATAATGCATGTGTGTCTATTTATTTTGCCCTTTCATGAAGATTTCCTTTCAGCATAATGAGAATTAATTTAATGTGAATTGGATTTATAATGCATGAAAGAGAATAATAGATTTAAAAGCTAAGGACCAGAAACACCACATACAGAGGATGGCGACAAGTAGGTCATACTTGTTCACCAAAATGTACGCAATGGTAAATTGAAGCACCTAAATTTGAACCTTACCATGTTCTATTCTTAGGTGTTGCATGAGATTTTTTTGTAATCGTAAATGTTTGACAAGATGCATGTCATTTTCGTTGTTTGTTGATAACAACTAACAATTACAAAACCTTTAATTGGGGCATGAGGGTCACACATTTTTCAGAAAGACAAAAGGGCCAAGTAGCGCAATCCCTAAGAGGAGGCAAATGTGCAATAACACTTATAGGAAACAAAACACAAAGAAACTAACTAAACCTACTCTAATCTAACCTACTATGACAATTAATATTAAATGAAACCATTAACAAGAGTTTTAAAATAACTTCTCTTCCTGCCTAATTTATTACATTTCTCATGCCTTTGAATCAAGGGCAAAGAAGGAAGTAAAGACCTGCAATTTTTAAATTGCTTAATATTTACCCGCATACCCAAAATCATGACTTTTCATTTCTATGATAATGTCATTGGGTTGCAGGAGAGCATTGTTTTCTTCTTTTTTAAATTAAGTTTTATGCTCTGAGGTGAACATAACAAAAGAGATATGGTCATCCCTTTGTTGAGCAAGATGTCAAATAAGGCATCCTCTTGAAGGCACTGGGCTCAAGTTCTTGTAACTACATTCCGCTTCATCTGCATCTCTTTTTTCTACATGGCTTTCTCTTTTGAATTCTTCTCAAGGCTCAGAGATGAAGTCCCTTTGTCATTTCTCACAACCTTCCACTTTATATGATGGCATCTTGATTTCTATTGTTGAGTAGAAAGTTTCCAATTCATCTCAAAATTAGGCTTCATCTATCTCTTCCTCACCTTCCTCCCAGGTTGAGAGGTTTTTAGGAAGTTTTTTTTAGAATACTCCTGCCTTCATTCTTGATGTTTGCTTTATTATCAAAAATTGCTCTATGCACCAAATGATCATAGGGATTTCCCTATCTCCTTGAGAGATATGGCTTCTACAACTGGTATAAATCTTTTTTCTTCCTTTCTTTTTGGTAGGCATGGGGCCTAGAGATCTTTATGTACCTCATCTCCTTGTTCATGAGACCTGTTAGATCTCCAGACAATTGGTTTGTCTTTAAAAAGTGAGATAAAGTCAGTAAGAGGCATTTGTGGAGGAAATATCCTTTTCAAGGAAGACAAGGTAAATTGATGTCTTTGAATCGATGTAAGTTCTGAAGTGGGGCTCTTTTCTTCGTACGCAAACATTTGCTGATTTTTTGTAGTGGCTTGGGTATTGGGTCATTCACCTTATCTTCTTTATTCTTCCAATTGTTGTTGTTGCATGAAAGCATGATAAGCTTGTTGATTCTAATATTTTAGCTCTTTGTCTTCAATTGACCTCAGTTGGTCTTGAAAATCCTCCATAATCTCTTTAATGCTAACAATAGTCGAACTCTTTTCATCAGGGTAATAGGTAACACAATGGGTTGATTGATAAAAATCTTGGGGATACATGGGTGAGACTTTTCATTCTTATAAAAAGGAAGAAAAAATACTTGCTAATCAAAATATTCTCCCATGGTTGAGTCGAAACATGAACAAAATCTTGCTAGAGATTATCCTGTAAAGGGAAAGAGTTGCACAACCCTTGAGTTGTGGCCATGATGGTATGCTGAAAATTGCTAAAAATCTTCTTCTGGTGGAACACCTAAAAATACACCAAGCCTTTGATAGTAAAAATCTAATCTCCCACTAGGCATGCTAAGAAATATTGTTGATCCCTCAGAACGCTTTCACCTTAAATAAGGGCAATCTAAAAAATTCACAAATGTGGGACTTACATGCGACCTATGAAATAACCTTTGGGATTTTAGAAGTTGGCTCTTCATTCAAGGGGGGGATGGAAAAGGAGAGGAGGAAAATATGTAGAAAGCTAAACAGAGGCGAAACTTTGGATGCAAAGATTTTACAACACTTTAATTCCCCTTTTTTGGAAGTTACAACTAAGTTCTGATTCCCAGAAGTTAGCACATCCCACCATAGCCCTTCATTGTTGACAGGAGTGCAAGATGCACAAACTAACATAGACATAGGGCATAGCTTTCAAATCCTCTCATGGGAAGCATCTACCAAGGCTCAATAGCAAACCGAGGATTCTTTGTGATTTTCACAATAATTAACAATTCTTAAAACATTGTTTCCCAAGTGCATAATCTAATTCCTATTCTGAGGAAAATGGAAGAGTAAAATCCACTACATGGACCATTATAAACATATTTAACGGGAAATAGAGAAGCCAAAATGAGTATTTAGCAATTGCTTTCAAAGCAAATCGACACAAAGCATGTTAACTTAAGTAAAGAAAATGAAAAGAAAACACAAGCATAGTCTAATGTCCTTCGTAAGAAAAAACATGCTAAGGTTAGATTATAAATGTTAATTATTGAACTCCAAAACATTCTTTTAATTTTCATCAAAAAGGGGATTACAAGATCCACACTATTCCAAAGTGTTGAACCCTTATTATAGAAATGCTTGCATGCTTTATAGAATTCTTCCCAAAAATGAGCCCCTAATTTTTCATTCAACTTCCTTTTTGTATACTTGTCGCTTATTCTCCATCAACCATGACGGTATTGTAACCTTCACATGAGGGATCCACACAACCTCCACGAGTCCCACCTGACAAGAGTATCATAGTTTAGGAAAGCTTCTATGTCACATGATGTGATGGTGGAAATTTGTGAGGCTTTTCCTCTGCTTTAATTTTATTTCTCCATGAGCTATCCAAGTGGAAGTCTTTTAAAAAATAAGAGACTCCATAATTTTTGGTGTGCCTTAAGAAATGAGGTCATGAGGATCATAACTTTGTTGGATTAAAGGCGAGTTTGATCTAGTTGTAGTCAAAAAATCTAAAGTAAATTCTTCTATTGAATGAAATAATAGAAGAGTGTCTTAGTCATTGGCTTCTTTATGCACATCTAAAGAACTAATGTTGGCTCCAATATGGTTCTTTCATTTTTCATCTAGCTCTAGTAATACTACTTTTGTGAGGATTTTTTGTCTAAACACTTTCTTTAAAGGTGAAACATGAAAAAATGGATGTATCTTAGCTATTGGAGGTAACTTAAGGTTTTAGGAAACTTCACATATATTTTACATAATCTAGTATGGACCATAATATTTTGCTCTATTTTAGGACCTAAAGCTAAATTCTGTTGAGACCAGTCCATCGCCGGTCCGGGTGTGGCTTATTTTCAACACAAAAACCCCCCCTTAAGTCACACCTCTCATGTGCTTGGGGCTCCTAGCCTGGACCTGGCTCTGATACCATGTTAAAGTCCTAGGTATTGTCTGTATTTTTTATTATTATTATTCATCTTCTTCACTCAATGAGATCACGCATCTCATAATATATATGCAAGAGGTGCCCTTTCACCAAGGGACACCATACTTTATTATAATATTAAATAATTAAATATTAATGATTATATATATTAATATAATATTAATATATTATTATATTATTAATAATTATAACTATAATTATATTATCACAATTAATAATATAATAATTATAATATATTATCTCACAACTAATTATATATTAATTATATTATCAATATAATCACAAGCTTTGTGTTATTTATGTAGGCTTGTGGATTCCGACCATAGCTACAATAAAATCAACACTGTTAGTCCCAACCAGTGCTAAGAGGGGAGGGGTGAATCAGCACTTTACCAGATTTAACCAATGAAAACTTTTACTTTAAGTTTGAACTAATTTACCATTCATCAATGTAAACATTTACTACAGAAGATTATGCATACATCAAAAGATACACAATGACACATAGATTTATCTCGTGGAAACCCAATAGGGAGAAAACCACGGTGTGAGTAGGAACTCACAAAATTTCTACTCTTCTGGAGTACGCTCGGTTGAGAGCCATCCCTGTTAGGAGATTACAAAGACACTGTTAGGTGTCACCCTATTAAGGGATTTTGTTCAAGGTCGGTTAGTGCCTTTACCCTGTTAAAGGTAGCCTGGTTAGAGGACTTAGAACATCAGTTAAGATGTCACCCAGTTAAGGGATTTTTACAATGGGACCTGTTTTAGTCCACCTGGTTAAGGGATTTATGTTGCAGTTGTTAGAAAGCAACAAATGGATGATCTGCTAAAATTGCTACTCATTAGCCTAATCAGATCATACTGAAGTATCATAATAGGTCTGCATTGGTTGTGTCTGATCTAAACAACTCTTAATTCCTGAATGCACTTTCAACTCTGCCTTATGTTGATTTGTTGATCCTTGGATATCACACTGTCGGTCCTCTGTCACTTGAGTCACCACTCTATGAAAACTCCACTCTACCGGTCCCTTGTCACTCGGCTCTGCAGTCTCTTAAACTCCCCTTGTGTTCACTTTTACATTCTCTTCATTCACCTTGACAAAAACCATCTCAAGAATAAGATATGTGTATTTATTGACACTTGAGTTTGTCGCCAGCTTTCCCTCCAAAAACATTTCTTTCAAAATTCCATTATCATGCCTTAAATCACATCTCTGAAAACATTGCAAGAATCTCTGTCAATACAATTGAACATGTCGATAAGTCCGTCGGTTGACTGGAGAGGACTCCCGATTTAGCTGAATGTAATTGAACGTTACCAGTTTGTCAGTTACATACTCTTCCGGTGAACTGATCAAAATCTATCTAGACAGTTTCCTCCTGAATATAGGTTTGTTCTTTGTTTAGCCGATGGACCTTTCTTGTGTCGATCTACTCACCGCTACTCGGTCTACTTACTGCTTGTCGGTCTACTTGCTGCTTGTCGGTCTACTCACTACTTGTCGGTCTACTTAATGCTTGTCGGTTAACTCACTGCTTGCTGGTCTACTCACTGTTTGTCGGTTTACTTATTGCTTAGCCGATCTACTCATTGCTACCCGATCTACTTACTACCGATGGACTATGAAGACTAAGGAGATGATGTTGCCAACAATGACAACCATATCACTTACCGATCATACAAAACAGTATCATAATGCCAACAAACTCCCCCTTTGGCATTGGTGGCAAATACTACAAAACTGTGCCGGTTCTGGCCCCTGTTTCAGACAAGATTCCAAATTTTCCAAAAATTCCCCCTTTTGCCATCAATGGCAAAGACTATCCAAAAAGATTTATAAAAATAAAGCAAAAATCTCTTTGAAGTTTTCTTGAGCCACTTTCAAGGAAGATTCCCATGAAGATTGAACCTATTTCATGGTGGTGAAGTGGCCATGTAAGATTGCAATGAAGACCTCCATATCATCCATTGTCTTACAGTCAGGTTCATTTATTAGGCGGTCTGCTTCTTTAATGTTTAGTTGCATGAAATCAACAATTGGTGCTAAATAGAACTGAAGCTCCAACAAACTAAGACTTATTTTGTCTTCTTCATCTTTCAACCTTTTGATTTCATGATTTGGCATTTTGACTTTTCCAGTAAAGGTTGATGTTGAACTGATAAGAGGATCAAAAGAGCTTACTAGATCTTGAATTTCCTTTTGAAACAGTATATTTTTAACTTCTTCAGTTTTAGTGGAAAGAGCAACTTTTCCAACTGTTATTTGCTCCATTAAGTTATCTCCTCATTTTGTTTCATATTGCCTTACTGCAACCTTCTCCAGATCGGTTGCCTCTGAACTGATTGCTTTAACAAGAGTATCCAACTGGTCAATAATGGGTGCAGTATCATCAATTGCAATGTCTGGGATGAGGTCAGAGAGAATTGTCTTGGCAGAAGTGAGGATTCCTGCCTTCTTTTTCTTTTCTCTCAGTTTTACCTTTTCAACTTGGATTATCAGTTTTTTCTGAGACTTTCATCAACTGCTTGGGGGTCATTTTCTTTATATCAATGACCGAGTCACCTTCTTCTTCCTCCTCTGTTCCTTCTTCCTTTTCTACAGTCTCAACTTCTGAGCTAGTTGTTGTGATGATTCTTACCTTTTCTTTTCATTTTCATTGTCTAAAACTAACTTCCTCTTTGTCGGAGGGGTATTCATCACTGCTATGTTATCCTTTACTTTCTTCTCTTCCTCTTTTCCGTCCTCTACTTTCTTCTCTTCCTCTTTTCTTTCCTATGTTTTCTTCTCTTCCTCTTTTCCTTCCTCTACTTTCTTCTATTCCTCTTTTCCTTCCTCTGCTTTCTTCTCTTCCTCTTTTCCTTCCTATGTTTCCTTCTCTTCCTCTTTTGCTTCTTCAGAGAATAGGATTTGGTGACAATAAGGTTTTGTGAGGTGTATCCTCATAAGGAATGTCTTCAACTAACACTTCATCTTGATTGAGAGGCTTAGTTTGATCAACTTCCTTCACCGGTGAAGTGTGTACTGGTTGTTTGATACCCTTTGTCAGATTGGGGATGTCTGACACAACCTTTCCTATGATTTCCTCAACTATGAAAGTATCAAAGTCTTCAGTGGTGTCTTTTTCCTTAGCTTTTCCTTTTCAAGGATAGTTGCACCTTTGTCCTGTTTTGTTTCCTTTTCAATTTCTTCTCCAGCTTCCTTTTGCTGGACTATAATTTCCTTCCACAAGGCAACACCTTCAACACGCACTGCTTCAACTTCACCTACTGCTACTCTCCCAATTCTATTCCTTATTTTGGAATGTTTAATGCATGCTTCAGCCACTAGTGAAGCTTGTGAAGCTTGATCAAGGTCTAAGTCATGTTGCACTTCCATGAGTGCTTTTATCCTGAGCTCCTTTTCAGTAGCTAGAGCTGTCTTCCATCTCCCTTCAATTTGATCTTGCAAATCTGATGGGATTTTGCCATATAATCCACTAGGAGTCCTACAAAAATTCTGCAAGTTCCAGATCAGGTCTTCCTCAATTTTCCTTTGGTCTTGTTCGTCACAAAGGGAATATCTCCTTCCAACACCGGCCATACCTCCATATTCTTTTATCCGATGCACCAACTCATCAACTGTTGGGGCTTTGTTCCTTCCACTTCTTCTAACCTCCTTTATTTCCACATCTGATGGGGTGTCAATGACATCACCTTCTTTCTCATCCTTTTCAAGTTTAGAATTACTCTTTTTCTTTCTGGTGTAAGTCACTCCTACCAGTCTATCTTTACTTGGTGAAGACACAGGAGTACCTAGATCCTTTTCATTTGAGTATGTTGCAGGCTTAGTTGCTGCAGTCCCCTTAGGTTTTATCTTTGACACTTTCTTCTTTACACCTATTTATTCTTCATCTTTACCAGGTGTGACCCCTGTCTGCTCACTAACACCAGTGGAGGTAGTGGCACCGGATGCTACACTTCCATATTTCTTGTCAAGGGTATCAATCATTTTTCTTACTTTTCTTTTTATGATTGGCACCTGAAGTTTCTATTTTATTTTGGAGCTTGCCTCCTCACATGTTCCAAATCTCTTTACCTTCGAGTCTACTAGTTAGACAGGAGCATATTAACATGAATTTTAACAAGATCTGCTACAACCTCATATCCCATAGGTGGAACCCAAAAAGTTCTGGGTTGAATTGCTTGAATGATACAACAATCTGTGTCTACAAGGAAACAAATGTTATCTTTGTATTTTTGTACTATTCCAATTGGAATTATTTCCCTCTTGTGCATCCTAATTTGGAATTTCTTAAAGTGTCCCCACATTGTTTCACCAAAATTATTTCCCAGATCCCTAATCATTTCACCTATCAGAACCATGATAGGTTTCTCCTGTGACCATACTACATTACCCTTACTGGGGAAAAAGTTTTGCACATAGAAAAATATACATACTAGTAGCGAGCCATATTTGAAAGATTGCTTTGTGTCCTTCTTTATTCTTTCCATGTTCACCATGAACTGACTTTGAATCATCTCACATATATCATAGGTTGCATCTTCTTTGATAATTCGATATCCAGCATGAATGGCACCGCTCACCACACTATTCATTCAACTTGATTGATAAACCCTATAACCCAACAGTGTAGAGGAAAATCTTACTTCAACATCCTCAATATGGGTGATTGTCATTGCTCTACTGTCACATCGGGATTTGGTTAACCGGATGACTTCATTTGATGAAATTGTTCTTAGGGTTAATACTTCACCGATTGCACTGAACCCTGTCACTCTTCGAATCACCTCCTTTGTAATCTTGATCGGTGCATTAGCTTCCAGCCACAAAAAATTGATCATGAACCCTTCTTAGTACATGTCTAACCCATTCATCATGAAACTGATCAGGAAAATCAATCACATTAGCCAAACCCTTTGTCTTCAAAGGTAGAAATTTTGGCTTCAATTGACCAATGTCACAAAACCCTTTGAAATCATTTCGAATGAACTTGTCTCCAAGTTCTTTGAGCTTGCAATTAATGTAGGAGCAAATATCTTCTACCAACAATGCACCGAAGGGCACATATGATAAAGCACCGGTCTTGTCGATTTCACCAGCTTTCATCAGGTGCAGCTTGAACTCAGGTTGGGGTTCTTTGATAGCTTCAACCAACACAGGAGTTGATATCGGCGTTTCCATGATAACCTTCAAACAAACTTTTCTCAGACAAGGATGAAAACCTTTTCCTAGGTAATATCAAACACCACTATCGCTCGGCTTGAATTTTCCGCAAAAGCAAAACTTAGCAAGTTTCAAATCACCTTTGATTGCACAGGAGCTCAAGTAAGTTCACAAGAAGTCATTGTAAATGAAAATGTGCTAACATTTCCTTATTTATTCGTTGAGATTTATCGACACTAAGATCCAATAGTCAGTTTTGAAACTTATAACTTAAAGTACACCGATTTGACTTTACCGGTTATTTCTTGCCAATACCGACACACAAATAAATAACACACAGGACATACTTCAATTAAGAACTTTTAGACAAGCTTTTATGCAGATAAACATATCCTTATATTTGTTAACAGGATTCAAAAGTAATCTTACCATATGCGTCCCCCCTAGGCTTCGGTATGCCTAGTTAGAAGAGGAACTGTCATCATCGATGGATGATGACTTAGTTTCAGAATGTCCTTCTCCTTCTTTTCCTTCATCCTTCTTGATCCATGTTTTTTTTCATTTCATTTCTTACATCTTCAGTTGTCTTCCTTCCTTTTAGGTATTTTCGCTCTTTCTTCTTGCTAATTCGGTTCTCGTCTACAGACCAGTTGTAGGATCGGCTCCTACATTCTCTGGCTAAGTGGCCGATCTTATGGCACTTAAAGCATGCCATACCATTTGTCCTCCATGGTCCTGAATTATTTCTCTGACCCATTCTCATTTTGCAGTTTTCTGCAACATGACCAAAATTACCATACATGGAATAGGTGGAATTCAATTGATTACTCCTTTTGTTAGGACTGACCGGTTTGAACGATGATCTTGATACATTTGTCTTGAACCTGCATTCTTTGGATCTGTGTCCAAACTTATTGCATGTGAAGCAACGTCCCTTAAATATCCTTCTATTTGACATACTGCTAGATTTATATCTACACTCATAAGCAATGTGGCCATACTTATGATAATTATGGCAATAACCATCAAAGGTGAAAGTCTTATTTTGACTAACCGGTTTATTTCTCCAATCATTGGTCTTATGACCCGATTTACCAAAATGATTACAAGAGAATTTGGAAGACTTCATACCTTTTTCTTTTGAATGGTTTCTTTTATCATCCTTCATCTTTTTGGATTTAGATGATTCACCAGTTTCCATAGGACCTGAACCGGGGTAACCAAGTTCGGTTGTATCCTTTGCTCTTCTCTGAGCTTTCAACTATTTATCTACCTTCTCAAAGATTTCATTGAATTTTCTCAGCTTCTCATTTCTCTCATTCTCAGTTTTCAACTCACTCTTGAGTTGTTCAATCTCTTTCATCATCTTCTCCTTTTCTTTTGCATTGCCATTCAGATGTTTATGTATGTATTCATTCTCCTGAGTGAGAACTCGGATTTCTTCATCTTTCTCAATCATGATTGCATTATTTTCTCTCAGGGCATCTTCAACAAGCCTCCTAGCTCTTTCAGCCTTGGACAATTCTTCTTTTGCCTCCCTTTTTCTTTTATCAGCACTTCTGCTAGCTTCCAGTATCTCAGTCATTCTCAGGGCCTGACCTTCATGTTCTCTTTTGAGATGTGTAATATCTTTGGTCAGCTTCTTGTTCTTTTCCATGAGTTCTGAGATTGCTTCTTTAGCTTCTTCAGATCTACTCTGTTCAGAGAGTTGATCTATGATATCCTGACTCTCATTTAGCTGTTGAGCTAATTCCTTCCTTTTTGCAAGAGATTTTCTCAACCTCTCTTTCAGCTGAGCAATGATTTCATTGGCTTCATCAATCTACTTTTGATATCGATACTCTTCCATGATCTTTATCCTCAAGTTTTCAAGCTTCACTTCAAAGGAACTGGGATCTGATACCAATTGTTAGTCCCAACCGGTGCTGAGAGGGGAGGGGTGAATCAGCACTTTACCAGATTTAACCAATTAAAACTTTTACTTTAAGTTTGAACTAATTTGCCATTCATCAATGTAAACATTTACTGCAAAAGATTATGCATACATGAAAAGATACATAATGACACACAAATTTATCTCGTGGAAACCCAATAGGGAGAAAACCACGGTGTAAGTAGGAACTCACAAAATTTGTACTCTTTTGGAGTACACCCAGTTAAGAGCCATCCATGTTAGGAGATTACAAAGGCACTATTAGGTGCCACCCTGTTAAGGGATTTTGTTTAAGGTCGGTTAGTGCCTTTACCCTATTAAAGGTAGCCTAGTTAGAGGACTTAGAACATTAGTTAAGATGTCACCCGGTTAAGGGATTTATGTTGCATTTGTTAGAAAGCAACAAATGGATGATCTGCTAAAATTGCTACTCATTAGCCTAATTAGATCATACTGAAGTATCATACTAGGTCTGCATTGGTTGTGTCTGATCTGCACAACTCTGAATTCCTGAATGCACTTTCAATACTACCTTCTGTCGATTTGTTGATCCTTAGATATCAAATTGTTGGTCCTCTATTACTTGAGTCACCACTCTATGAAAACACACGAACTGTCAAGTCTTAGCCAACTTTCAATACCATCACAATATGGAAGAACCGCCACTGTGCTTGGTCGAAAGACCTCAAAGCGGGATGAGAGACATGACACATTGGTAGCAGAGAATCTAGGGCCCTTTGACCAGGTTCAACTCTAGCCATAATATCGCACTGTCGCTGTAGAGATGCGACGAAAGACAAGGTGGAGGATGCCATTGTTAGTGTAGCTTGAGAGTAGCCTTAGCCACGAGGCGACCCTGCTGGGCGCTACCATTGGTGCTTCTGAGAACCATACTCGATCATACATCAGCTAGGCATAATAATCAGAATACTCTTCAACAATAATCTTTATAGCCAAATCCCTGTGCAAATGATGTCTCTGGAAACTCTCAATGCCAATGATTTGAGAAAATATCGTGAGTTCCAGAATAATATGAAACTACCAATATTGTGATAATATTATTATGTCAGACAGACTCCCATCCAATCGATTCACATCAAACGCATCTTCAATAATCACAGTGAAGTTATCTTCATTCACGATACCGTCGATATGAGTCCCTCGAGGCTTTGAAGATGTCGATTGTGAATCCACTGATAGCACATTTGTATTCTCTATTAGGATTCTTCATACTTCTTGAAAACCTCATTCCCCAGCATGTACGTGACATCTTCAACCGATGGCAAATATCAGTTGAGCAATATTTCAATCTCAAATACAATATCATCAGCATACCAGACTACAAAGGAATATTTCTTTGGCCCAGCAAGACATTCGGCCGAGCGAACTCTTATCTCACAAATCTTGAACGCAAAAGCCATTATCCTCGAGCGCTTGTTGCAATTAGAGCCCCAAAAAATACAACTGTTATTCTCTAGCCTGGCTCTACAGACATGATTGAAGACTCTTTCCGAGGATCCAAAATGTGGTGGATAAGATCAATCGAATTGAAGCCAATGCAAAAGAGCGATCATCTTGAACCGAAGAGCTTGTTTACACTCAAAGTGGCAAGGCCTAGCAAATCATTGTTATGATTATTGCACCCATCTCAAGAAAATTGCAAACCAAATTGAGGAGAACAACAAAGACATAAGTCTCTGGATCAACGATGGCTATGAATTTAGCCGGATTTTGTTCAACCATCCCTGTACTTTTGATTGCATAGCACTCGATCCTACTCTTCTTTCTGGCCCTCCTGGAACTAGAAAATCAAGCCTTATCGCCACCATTGCCAATTACATGAAGTACGATATATATGATTTGAGCTTAGTAAAGTCGCTAGTAATGGAAAACTATGATTGCTTCTATTAGAAACAACGAGAAAATTTATTATTATTTTTGAGGACATTGATTGCTTGTTTAGTGAATCTAGTCCTCGTCCAAAGAGTACTGATGATTACAATGATGTAGAGGATAATGATAATGTTACTCTCTCTGGGTTGTTAGATTTAACAAATGGGTTGCATTCCTCCTTAGGAGAGGAGCGAATTATTATCTTTACCACCACTCACCTAGATGATATTGAACCTGGCTTTGATACCATGTTAAAGACATGGACCAGCTAGGACTCGAACCTAGGACCTTCCATACGCTGTTGGAGTGCTCTACCACTAGGCTACTGACCCCTCTTGGACCAGTCCATCGTCGGTCCGGGTGTGGCTTATTTCCAACACCAACAAATTCTAACCAAGAAGTTTTCACAATCTGACCCTATCATTATTTTTTATACTAGAGACAAACTCTCAAGAAATAAGGGAGAGCAACTTCTTACCAATAGTTTAATTCTAAAAAACTAACCTCATAAATTTTCCCATAGAGTCAATTATTAAAGAAGACAGATTTAAAACCATCAAAATAGAAATAAGAACCCTTGCTAACAATGCTTTAATTATCATCATTCTACCAACAAAGGAAAGCCACTTGGCTTCCCAAGTGGACAATTTAGACAAGATAGAGGTAACTACCTACTTCCAAAAGAAGGGAGAGCCAAACTTTAGATAAAAAATTGAACACTAAGATTTTTTATTGGGAAGCACCCCTAACTTAAAAACCAAAATATTTTTTGTTCTTCTTTGAATAAGAGGCAAAGATTTAAAGAAAACATATTAGACTTATCCTTATTAATGACTTGACTTGAAGCTTGACAATGGAGGCCAAGAATACCTTTAATATATTTGGCCTCTATAGGAGTTGCTAAACTAAATAAAAGTGTGTAATTAGTGAACTGGAAGCACATAATCATGCCAACATTATGAGCAATCTTGGTGCTTTTCCAAGTGCTACCAACAGAGATGTAAGCAACATTAATAGATCTACCATCAAAATAAATAGAAAATAATAAAAATGATCTCCCTATTATAATCCTTGAGAGGATTGGAAAAACCCTATTAGATAGCCATTGAGTAGAATAGGTAAACTAGCCACAAAGATGTAAGCATAGATCTACTAACTTATTCTTTGAAAAACCCAAAATTTTCTTGTACTTGAAGTAAAAATAACTGTTTAACTCTATCATATGATGTTTACATTCAACTTGATAATCATTACTAAGATCATCAATGCCTTTCATAGAATTTTTCATACTAGAGAAAGGATAAAGTGGTCCAAATTTCTTATAATTTGATTAAAATGCAATCTCTCATTAGATCATTTAAATATGTCATTAGAATGGGGAATATAAACCAAACCATTTGAACTAATAAAATTTATAAAATCAATTTGTGATCTAGGAACTTCAGAGACTCCACCAAGATTTTCCTTAGAACACACAATAATATTGAAATCCCCACAAAAAATCACCAATTCATTTGTAAGATTATCCATAATAACCCCAAAAATTTCACTAATTTGTTATAATCTTCTTATGTTTGGGAAATTATGTATTTCTACAAATAATGGTGAAATTAATTTGTGGCTAACTTTATATTATTCTCTTTTTGTATCATATGCCCTAAATGTTATATATACAAATGAGACTCTCATCCCTTAGGGTATGGGTTCATAGGCGATCCATGTGATGACAATTAGCATGTTGTTACATGTTTTTTATATTAAAAGCAACATAATTAGGGTTTTGTCCCTACAACATCCATAGCACAAAGGCATCCAAAAACATTAGCAAAACCACAACCAAAACCCAAAAATAGGTATATCAGTAGTAGTTTGTAAGTAGATAAAAACTGCCAATGAGAGAGTAAAACCGAAGTCCAGAATTAGAACATCAACTAATAGTAAACATATTGTAACTACCTAAATTGCTTAACAGAGGAGTCATGCTCCAAAAGACATAAACAACATAAAAGGAACTGATGCGGGAGCATCCCTAGTCGATGAGAAATCTTGCATCAACCAAAAATATTTCCTTTCTGTTTTGTTATTGCTTAGTTCCTTGTGCAGTTTTTTGTGTTCTTATTGGTATGTACCGGTAGTTTCTTGTTCTTCGTGGCAGATCTTGTTTGCAGTTTCCTGGTGGTTTCATGTGGTTGATTCCTATTTTTTTGTTCATTTGGGTTCTTCTTCGGTCAGTTATTGCTTCTGGTTATGGGTTCACGACACAGTTCTTGTGCTTACCGGTTGGTTTTCCTTCATTACTGGCGTGATTCTTGGCATGTGGATCCATCTTGGGTCTTGTTTGATGTTCCTTGGCGTGTGGTCGACCTTCCTGCTGATCCGCATCACTTGGTTGTTATTTTTTGGAAATATTTCTTAAATCTTAGGGCCAACCTATTTACACGTTTCATTTTATTGCATTGGTGAATATAATATTTTGAGGTCGACCCGTATATGTTCCTGTGGGTATAAATATGATGCTATGTAATCATTTGTAGGAGCAAAGGAAGTAGAACTTAGAATGAGGATTGACATTCGCATGTTGTGATCTGATTGATCTTTGGAGTCCCGGTTGGGTTGTTTCTGGCTTGTAGCTTGCATGTAACCAGTTAACTACCGGATGTTCTTTGATTATAATTCGATGATTACTAGATGATTGTCGAAAGTTCTAAGGCCTTAATATGATCTGTTTATATGAATTTGTTATGTTTTCTTACCACTTTCATTGTGTCAATCTTGTTGCATATGCCAATTGACTCTTTTCAAGGTTCTTACCGGTTATGGTTGCATCAAGAACCCCTATGACAATAAACATGACAAGGCTCACTTGTAGAAGCTAATCCTCGATCAAGAACTTAAAGAGCTCCTTGTGGATGTCATCCTCATCCACCGCATTTCCCAGAACTTTATTATATATTAAACAGAAGGAGGTCGTCGAACTATGCATAACCCGGAGGTTGAACTTGGAGATGTTGCCCATCTTCTTCTCTAGGTCAAGGATTTTGTCCTTCATCATACACAGTTCCTCCCCCATTACCTTCATCTCTTTGTTGACCCTTTGAAATCCCTTGTGACTTTCACCTGCAACAATCTCGTTGATGTCCTCCTCCATGGTGACCTCCTCAATTCTATCATCCCTAGTGGGTTCCCTCATTCAGCCCAACTATTGATCACCGACTTCTCCGGGTTCTCATCCAATTCCTCCCCACCATCGTCTGCATTCTTCTCTTCCTCTTTTTCCTCATAATCCTTCCCATGTTCTTCTTCTTCATCTTCCAAGCTATAATCAACAAGATTTGATCTTTTACATTTCCCAGAACGACAAGAGGCCAACCTGTTTGGCATTCTTCTACCTTTGTTCTTGTTATTTCTCTCCCTCCCATCCTCCTCCTTTTTCAACTCTTCTAGAATTGTAATATTCTTACGGTAGCTATTATTATTTCCTTTTGTCTTGTTTGTTGAGGGCTTTTGGTCCTTATATGCACCAATCTCAGTAATGACCATGGAGGTAGAGGGGATTTTAGGAGAAGCGATGAAAGCAGCCTTAGATTGGTGAATGCAGTGTGTTGTTATATGTTACAATTAAATTTAAAATTTGATTTAATTAGAAGATAGAGCTCTCTCCAATTAAAATATGAGAAGATAATTGAGTTATAAGTTGGAAAAATTTGCACCTTTAATAACTTTGTAAAGATACGATCTTGAACATATTATAGTGTTATATTTAGAATAAGTGGAAAAAGAAATGATATCTTATGGAAAAGAACATTTGAGTTTGTAATACTTACAAAGTTGATGATACTATTGTCATTCTAATGACAAGATCTTCAAAATAACCATATATAGGTAGATGCCATTCCATTTCAATTTTTTCTCACTTGCGAGGACTATGAGCTTATTGGAAAAAAGTTAGATATTTTTTGTAAAGTATTAATATTGTTCACCATGAAAATTAGGGATGTTGAGATATTATTGCAAAACATCAAGATTATTGGCTATAAAAATTGCATAGTATAATTTATTTTATTAAAGTGTCATAAAAAGTATGCTAAATAAAAATAGAATGTCATTAGTATATAATGTTATTTAAATATATAAATCATTTTAAATGATTATAAAATATTATATATATTTTGATTATATTTTTTATTTAAATATTTTTTTATATTTTATTGAATTTCTAAAAATAAAAAAATATTTATAATTTTTAAAAATTATTAAATTAGTGAAATGACAAAATATTTTATTGGTAGTGATTAAAAAATATAGAGTCCATTTAGAAGATATGTTGATTATGGTAATGTTTAATTGGAATGATGTATATGTTTGTTGTGAAAATGTATCATATTATTAATTTTAAGTAGAGATGTTAAGAGGCAATGGTGACAACAAAGATTGAAATAAATAGACTACACATTTTGAACTGCATATGGTAATATTTGTCTCTTGTTGCTATTTGTATTTTGAAAACAAAAATCTATTTTAACATGCAATAACTAGTGAACTACATTTTTTTGAGTTTTATATTTAATTTTAGAGGTAGGAAATCTTGTGTACTAATTTATATTCATTTCCACTAAGCACGTGGAGTTTTGATAATAAATAATCGTTGTTTGCATTAAGAATATCTAATTTGATAATATAATAAATTTCTAATACAATCATATGTCTAACTAATTAGTTGTATTTTTAATTAAATTGATTTTTTTATATGGACTAAATCTATTCATATTTTTTTTAAATTGATGGATTTGAATTATTTTTTGACCATTCATTTTTTTTAAAATTAATCTTAGATCAATATAATGACTATTAAGTCCAAGGGGTTGAGCTTAACTGGTTAAAACACTGGGTTCTCATTGTGGAGACCCAAGTTCAATTCCTAATAGGGACATCTGAAGTGGAATTCTAAGTTGTGACTCTTGGCCTTCCATAGGATAGGGAAGGTCTTGGGGTCAATCTTATCAAACATAATAATAAGAATAATTCAAAGATATGTAATGGGGATGGGGCCCCCTACTATGTCCCCACTGGTTCATAGCTCCAGTTAAAAGCTATTCATCCTTCGGCCAATTACTAATCTATATATATATATATATATATATATATATATATATATATATATATATATATATATATATATATATATATATATATATATATATATATATATATATATATATATATATATATATATATATATATATATATATATATATATATATATATATAATGACTATTAAGTCCAAGGGGTTGAGCTTAATTGGTTAAAACACTGGGTACTCACTGTGGAGACCCAAGTTCAATTCCCAATAGGGACATCTGAAGTGGAATTCTAAGTTGTGACTCTTGGCCTTCCATAGGATGGGGAAGGTCTTGAGGTCAATCTAATCAAACATAATAATAATAATAATTCAAAGATATGTAATGGGGATGGGGCCCCCTATTGTGTCCCCACTAGTTCATAGCTCCAGTCAAAAGCTATTCAGGCTTCAGCCAATTACCGATAATATATATATATATATATAATGACTATTACATACCTCCAAAAAAATTACTGAAAAAATGAAGTAAAAATTGATTTTTAGTTTTCTAAATAAAAATTTAAATATTTATTGTGAAAATAGAAACATATGTTTAGCTAATAGCAAGTAAATTGAAACATATAATACATTTGCATCATCCTATGAAAAATTATGAAAAACATGTCAATAAAAGCATACGTTTAGCTAATAGCAAATAAATAGAAACATATAATACATTTGCACCATCCTATGAAAAATTGTTAAAAACATGTCAATATATATTTCAAACAATGCTAATTCATAAAGGTCATTTAAGTTGCTTTATGCTAACATTAAATTTCATAAATGAATCAATATTAAGATTACGATTATTAATAATTTTAAAATACTAATATTACTAATAATATAATAGTACAAATAATTCAACAATAATAGTAATATATCTACAATGTATATAATTCAGAGTTACAATTATAATTCAAATCACATTGACTATTTCTATTTCTAAATTACATTAATTAAACCTTATGGTTTCACTTTCAGAAAGTTTTAACCAATCTTATTCTTAACATTAAAAGATAAGAATAGTTATAAAATATTAAAATCTTACATACTTATCCAATTACATTTATTACTTCTAGCTTTAAACATTCTTATTTTTAACATTAAAATATAATAATATTTATAAAATATTAAAATCTTACATACTTATCTAATTACATTTATTACGATATTACGATATTAAAACAACAAGTACTCACAACCACATGGCACTTGTTTTTTATATTAATAAGTAGCAAACCAAGGGTGTTGGCCCTTTATACTAACAGCCCATAGGTAGCATTAATAGTAACAACACTTTAGTAGTAAACTATAAAAAACATACTAATAGTAACCAAATAGCATAAAGAGTGTTAGCAATAGATATAAAACAAACTAGAGTTTTAGAACTAGCAAGAGACCAAAAAAAGACCATCAAAAACTAGCCTAAACAAACTACTTAAACACATTGCTCCAATCTTCGGTAAGGAACTTAAATAGTTCCTTGTAGTTTCCTTCAATTTTCATGTCCTTTCAAAGAACCTTCTTCTGGATCAGGCACATTGAGGTAGCCAAACTATGTACCACATGCAGGCTGAACTTAGAGATACCATCTTGTGTTCCAGCTTCATCACCTTCTTTTTTATTATGTCCAAATTCTTCACCATAGCCTTGCACATGTCACAATTAGTCGCATAATCACCTTTTTTTCTCCACCTCCTCCAATATCACATCTTGGGTAAGGTCCAAAGGTTCATTCTTGTGACTTTGGTCTGAACCCTTGTTGGTAGCTTTCCATGTGTCATCTTCAATCTCCTTAACTTTCTCTGCTTCTTCATTCTCAACAGAGTCCTCCTCAGAAACTTCATCGTATCCCACCAAATTCTTCTCTGTAGAAATACCCTTCAAGTGACCTGCCAGTCTATTGGAAGGCCTGCAACTAGCACTAACACTTTTATTTACATCTCCCTAGCCTCCATTTCAACCTCGTTGTTGACCTCAATTCTTTGTTTTTTTGGTGGCAGGAGGGGATCCTTATGTTTTCCTCATCTCTTGAACCCCAACTCTTTTGAACCCCAAGGGAGGTGGCTTAATTCTTAATTGTCATAGAGGCAAGATTAGGGGTCTCTGGGGAGTTAGGACGAGAGGAAATTTTTCCAAAGAGGGGTAACTTTAAATGTTTTTTTTGTTTCCCCCCAATAAATCAATAATAGTTGTTGCAGGGGTCGAAACAGAGCTAGGAGATTCATGTTACATTGTTAATAGTTGTATGGGGGGGCTAAGAGAAAGGTGAAAGTGATACAGACGAAAAATTAAGCCCTGATGGAGTGGAATAGGTTTCTGACCCTAGGTTTTGGCCACCTCCAAGGCACCAAGAACAAAGATTTTGAGGGAGGTAAGCACATATGAATCACACTTCTTATATATGAATCAATCTGGCCACTTGTTTTTTATTAATAAAGCAATGAGAACAAGGGCATTGACCCTTTACATAGCATAACTATTAAAAATCATAGTGCAGAAACAACACTATAACAGCATTAACAACAACTAACAGCAAAAAGAGACCAAGTCTTTAGAAATCATAAACAACAACAACAACAAAAAACACAAAAATAAACTACTAGGGTGTCTTGTGCACCCCCGTGGCATCCATGGCACTGTTCCATTCATTGGAGAGTAACTTGTAAAGGTCCCTAGCCTCCTGCTTATCCTCCTTTGTGTCCGTAGTACGTTCCCTCAGCAAAGAGAGGGTGAGCGATGAGTTGTGTAACACCTGCAAATGAAATTTGTTAAGGCCCCGCCATTTGGGCATCCCAAGCCTCCATCTTCCTCTTGAGCCAGTTGACATCATCCATGATAGCCTGCAATTCAAGCACGGGGCCCAGGTTCTCAATCCTCAGCGTGATGTCCAACACATCTATGCGCATCTTTTCCATTTGCTACAGAGTAGGGACACCCTGGGGGTTCACAGCAGCCATGTCATCCGTAGTCTTTTCCATCTCCTTGGGCATGTTGGAATATGTGCCTCTAATTCACTTGACAATAGCCCATATTGATCGGGTTAAGTCTTGTCGATACAACAGTATGAAGGATCTTGTGAGCTCTATCAGCATGACTCGAGCCGATGCATCCTCTACTATCGGCATGACTCTTGCCGATGTATTCTTCTCTATCAGGTATCAGAATAGAAGATTGAAGTCATCCCGATGACCCAACGAAGTCTGGGGCAACTTCGGCTATCGGAATGACTTGTGCTGAGGTGTGCCGATGATCCGATGAAATTGCCTTTTGGCATTCGGGTCGCATATCGGCTATCGGGTTGACATTCTGAATGTCATGTCGATGTCCCGATGAGTCCGCTCTACCTAGTCTCGGAGTGTTTCACTCATCGGCATTGTATTCTTCTTTGTGTTCTGATGACCCAATGAAATCATCTTGTCGGGATGGAAATGCAGATCGGGATAGCAGTTTTGGTTTTGGTCCGATGAGTTGATGAGTCTGTGCTCTTGATATTGGCATAGTAGTTGTGTTCCTGTTCCGATGTCCCGATGGAGACCACTCCTAGCCATTGGAGATCGGAGTATCTTTTGGAGAGTTATATCGAAGACCCGATGGAGTTGCCTTAGGCCATTGGATATCATCGAGCCATCGGCTTTACCGTTTGAATGTTGTGCCGATAGCCGATGGAGCGGAGACCGACTGCGGGAGCGAGGTCGAACCGAGATCCAAAAGATTGACTCTCAGACACTAAGCATGAGACAGTCGGTGTAAATGAATACGAACCGACCCAGTTCTCTACTGCATGTGGGATAACTATTTTTCATGAACACAGACTGACGCAGGCAGACGGTTAGACTCTGAGCCGTTGGTGTAGTTACTCTGATGAACCATCGAGCCGTTGGTATTTTGGATGCCGACTATAATCCAGATGGTGAAGGAAGCCTAAGAGCTGCTGGTGTGTTCCGTGAAGAGTTCGATCCGATTGTTTGTATGTCTGGAACGACTGTGTAACAGAGCAAAGGAACTCTGCAAATGAGAATCTATTGTATTGTTTTAACATACTAATAATAAAGTCAATCATTTGCTGGTGGTGGGTTTTTCTCCCGAAAGGGTTTTCCCACGTTAACTCTGTGTGTGATCTCTCTGTGTTTGATTTTGTGTACATTTCTTACTCGTGCCATATTCAGTAAATGTGGAAAATTTATCTACACTAGTCTGTTTCTTCTCTAAAAATTGACATTAGGGAAGCGAATTTTGCACTTGCTTTCTTTACAGGGCACATCTTCAGTAGGGGAGTTGTCAATGTCATTACAAAGGCCCATCAGGGGGAGAGATTGCATCACCTATTCATCCATCTTTAAATTCGGGTCCAAGTTACCAGAGTCCAGGGCTTTGTTATCAGAAATTTCCTCGCCCATGACACCCTCAGTGCCCATGTTCATAGGGGCCATATCCTTAACATCAATAGGGTCCTGGGTTTGCATTTCAGAATTACCCGTGTCAGTGGCACCAACAGTGGTCGGAACCATGGGGTCCCTAGTCATATCCACATCCATAGCATCCCCATCAGGGGCCCCCATAGTGGTATTAGGGTCCTCTCCCTCCTTGTCCCCAATGGGGTCCTCCTCTAAGTCAATATTTTCGATCATCGGGGTATTCTTCTTGCAGCTTTTGGAAGCCACTCTGGAGGATCACCTTTTAACCTCAAAATCAGGGGAAGGATTGTCATTCTCATCATCCTCAGAGGAAGAATTATAATCAAAGACAATACATTTGCATTTAACAAGGGTTTTGCCTTTGCCCTTGGATAGGGAGCGGGAAGCACTGGGAGAGGCTGACAGAGTCAAACTAGGGGAGACCACGGATAAGAAAACAACAGAGGCATAAGCAGGCACAGACATGGTGGTCGTAGCAAAGCCTTCATGAGGATACTGGAAAAATTTGGGGAAGGTCGTAGACAGGGCGGCAAGCTGCTAAGGATTAGGCATCGGGGGCTGAGAGAGCGAGAGGATTCGGGGGGGGCAAAGGACCTCGTGGAATTTATACAGCCTATAAATGAGGCCCTGGTGAAGGAGGTAAGGCAACTTATCCCCATTCTTGGGATCCATGGTGTCTTTAATAGAGCTTTCAATAGAGTGCAGTAAATAAAAGGGCAGACAAAGAAAATCATTATTGCAGAAATGATTGAGAAGGGGCAAATGATAGTATTAGAATACATTGTGCCTTCCCTCGAGAGTGAATTACTTCATGAATATAAGGCAGATCATGTTTCACGGGTGCTTGAGCTCCTCCCGAGAAAACCCACCCTGGAGCTTGACGGGTTCTCCACGGTTGCAGAAGAATCGTTTCAAACCTTCGCTATTTGCAACATGGTTGGTACGCTTCCAGCGTCAGCCATCAAGGGTCAACTTTGTAGCCTCGGCAATAGTCTCCTGTGAGACATCAAAGGCAATACCACCCACTGATACATGCCTCCTAGACTAGGAGGAGGCAAAAGCAGCCGAGAGCTGCTCATCGTGGCCCTTCAGGCATTCCAAAAAATCGACAACCCCTCCTTCAACGCAGAAATTCCAGACCAGGGGGTCATTTTTGAAATCATCTGGATTATCCGATTTGTATCTAACTCTGTCATCCCTCATATCCTCCGCCAACAAAGCTTCTTTAGTCATGAAAAAAAATTCATAGAGAAAGTTGCAGAGACCCTTTGAGAAGCAAGCCAAGAAAAGATAATGGGAAGTGTGTGAGCTCGGCGTCAATAAATGAGACATGAAGTTGGGCGCATGAGAAAAAATGAAATCACTTTTAGAAATGATTTTCTGGTTACGAGGCATGAAGAGCCAGCAAATACCGGTGCCAACCAACATGTTACCAATCCAATCGTACCTCATCATGGCGTGGTAAGCCCAAAGGAATTGCCAACACAGCAACACGTCCATCACCACCAGCCTGGCCAAACAAGTTGCCACCACATCAGAAAAGATCGAAGGGATATTCCCAAAATTTGAATTATGAAACCAACACCTCCAGACTACCCCAAGGGAAGAGAGGAGAGTAAGGAAAACACTTGGCAGCAGCTCAATCATTAGTAAAAAAAAAATGGATTTCTCTTCCTAAAGAAGGAAGTTAACATGGTCCGGGAGGGAATTTTGACTCCTCCAACATCTCAAGCCTGAGAGATTTAGACCAATGGCTGCCAGGGCATCTTCCACTATGTTGCCTTCCCTGAAGACATGCATAATTTTAAACGAGTCAAGCCCAGAGATGAGCCTCAGGGTGTCCCTGATAGTTCCCTCAATGGTCCAATTAAGCTTATTCTGCCCTTTGACAGCATCAATGATGAGCTTGGAGTCACCCTCAATGTCCATAATCCTAATTCCCATGGTGAGGGCGAGATGAATTCCCCAAGATAAGGCCATAGCTTCAGCCTGATTAGAGGAATGACCATTCAGGTTACCCGCATAAGCAGCAACAAGGGCCACCAAATGGGATCTGATAACCCCTCCACCTGCAGCCAGGCCCCCCTGGTAGCCCCATCAAAATTGAGTTTGAAATGTGTAGTTGGAGGGGACCAGACCGTGCTTTGTCTTAGGAGTCTCTTAGAGAAGTCAACAAGAGAGAACGGGGGGGGGGAATGTTCCAACATCTAGCAATTTCCCAGTCCCAGGTTGAGGGGGGCTTGGATGCCATTCGGGTTTTAGAAACAAAGATATTCTCAAGAATCAACTTAAGGAATCAAGCAAACATAGTTTCCACAGAGGCCTCTTTATCTCTGAATATCCTATCCTTCCTTTCCTTCCAGATACTCCAGCTCACATGAGGGGGGATCTGCTTCCACAGTTGTTGGATAAGGGGGTTGGAAGAGGGGCCCCAAAACTCCTAGGATAAATTTAACAAATTATCATTCATAATCCAACAGATATTGATCTTGTTGTAGACCATCCCCAAGAGCTCCCAAGTAAAGGCACGGTGGAGGAAGAGATGAGCAGGACTTTCCTCATCATTTTTGCAGAGGATGCATCTGTTAGGGAATTGGAATCCCCACTTGAGAAAATTGTCTTGGATCAAAATTTTGTTGAGGAGATTAGTCCACCAGAAGAAATTAACCTTGGGGATGAGTTCAGGATTCCAGACCTCTTTCCAGATGGAGGTGTAAACAGGTTCTCTTAGTAAGTTGGTGTAGGCAGTTCTGACAGATAAGTCTCCAGAGGGGTCCCATTTCCAAATGAATCTATCCTCCCTAGGAAAAAGGGGGAGGAACATACCAGCCAAAAGCTTCTGGAGCTCTCTAGCAGCAGGGAGGAGGAAGGGATGATCAATGCAACAGTCCTCCAAGGCCCTCCAAGTGCGGTTGCTGAAATAATCACTGACCCTTTCTCCAAAGAAGCTTTTGGTAGCATCCTAGAGCCTTCTAAGGGAGGGGGAAGAAGCAAGAGGTCTCTCTCCCAACCAGCAATCCTCCCAAAAGAGAATATTCCTACCATTTCCAATAAGCCACCTCAAGCCATGAGATAAAGGGTCCCTACAACTCAAGATGTTATTCCAAATTTTGGAACCCCTGGGAAGGCCCTCATCTTTCAAAATAGAGGAAAAGTCCCCATTACCTAGGTACTTGGCCCTGATGATCCTGCTCTAATTCATATCCTTATTCAGAAGCTTCCAGACTATTTTGGTCATAAGGGCCTTATTGAAATTTGAGATCTTGCGGGTTCCCAACCTGCCCATGGCCTTTGGAAGACAAACTTTGTCCCATCCCACCAAGGCGAGCCTCTTCTTTTCTTCCATTCCCGTCCAAAGGAAAGTCTTTTGGATTTTCTCCATCTTAGCAGCCATAGCCGTAGAAATATTTAAAAGGGAGAGGAAGTACATAAGGATCCCTTGGAGGGAGGAGGAGAGCAGCTGCAATTTCCCAGCACTACTGAGGAATCTACCTTTCCAACCAGCCAACTTCTTCTGCATTCTTTCAAGGGTAGAGATCTAGAAGGAATTAGAGACATCTTTAACAGTCAAGGGGAGGCCCAGGTAGGTGCTAGGGAGGGAGGCCCTTTGACAACCAAGGATTCTGCAGACTTTATCTGGCCACTTGTTATATATGAATCACACTTTGTATTTATGAATTTTAAGGTTATAAAGATTTGATTTTCTCTTGAAAAAACCTAGTACAATAGAACTTGCAAGCCATGTAAATGAACATCCTTTTAATTAGGGAGATGTGTTTCCTTCTTACCAAGTTCCACTTAATAGCTAATATTCTTAGGGTTAGCTATTATATAATTATATTATTTATTTTGATTTAAAAATTTAACACATTATTTTTTTTAATTTTATATTAGTATATCCTTGTTAAGAATTAACTACAATGCTATTATAAAGATACAATTATTGATAGAAAAATTAAAAATTAATATTTTAAACTAGAAAAAATATTTTAAAATGATATTAGATAGTTGCAAGCATATATTATTTTGTCAAATCATTTTGTTAAAAATAAATTAAATTAAAAAGATAAAACCAATCAAATTCATATTTATAATTAAATACCAGCAAAATCTATTTAGAGAAGACTAGTAAAGAACAAGTGCCACATAGTGGATGCTTTATAGTTTTGTAAGAAAAGACAAATATGTAAAAAAAAAAATTGTTGTGAATGTATAATATAAAATGATTATAATTATAACAATAAAATTAAACTTAAAATTTTAATTATATTATGTAATATTAATTATAAGGTTCTTTAATAAGATAGTATCAATGACTAAAATATAATATAAACTATTATGAAAATATACACTTTTTAAAAATTAAAATATAATTATTATTAATTATAGGTATGTTATTCAGTGGGCTAAAAAAATGGCTATGTATGTTTGTTGTGGCTGCTCCCACACATACATTTTTCCTCTGCTCGACTTCTCATCGCAATAGTGTGGCATCTAATGGATGTACTTAGGGATCAAATCCTGGTGTGGGTTCGTTGGCGGTTCCTATGAGGGCATTCGATAAGGGTTCTATTGCAACAAATTTTGTGTGCCTAAACACGATATTTTTGCACTTTAGGGTATCTTTTATCCCCTCTCATAGAGCTAGGGATGATGGAAAACTTCATCTCCCTTATGCCTCCAATTACAAAGTTGTGTTGGTTTGTGAAGTGCTTGAATCAGATTTCCCTTCCCCTCGTGTTGGTGTTTTTAAGAATTCCACATTTTCCTTCCTGTCATTCAATCACAGCCCCTAAGAACTTCAAGTATGTGTTGAATTCTGGGGGTGGTGGTTTTCATAGATCCACCACTGAGTTGGCTTCCTCCAAACCATGCCCATCTCTTTGTATCCACCCTTCATCCTCAATTCTTGAGGTTTGTTTGGAGAATTTGGCCAAGGAAAGGGAATTTTTTTGCAGGATTATGCCCTAATCTATAGATTCACAAAGGTGTGGCTAAAATTAAGTGATCCATATTTATGGATCCCTGAGCAATGGAAATAATACATGGAGGACGAAATTTGGTTTTACCCCTATGCCCAAGGTTTCTTTATTCTGAAATTTGACTCTTAGAAGGATAGAAAGTTTATATTAGAGAACGTTCCTTGGATCTTCCAAGGTGATTTTATGTGTATGAAAGCATGGATCCCTGCCTTTGATGTTGGGAAAATGGTGTCTCAGCCTTGCATTTACATAAGGTTACTATTTATAGTAATTTTTCATTTGACCATGAAATGGTGTCTCAACCTTGCATTTACATGACATTACTATTTATAGTAAGTTTTTGTTTGAGCATGAAATTGTGCGAAATTCTCCCCAAAGCTTCGGATTGGCTAGATAAGCATGCCGGTAAATTTTGGTCGCAAGATCATAGCTAGTTTTGAAGATATTAAAGTTTTCATTTTTGAGGACTTTAGACCCTTCTAAATGCCCTAAAAAGTGGGAATAAATGTCGTAGCAGGTAATGAGGTCATAGAACACTTCACGAGCTTTCCAACACATCAAATGGTTCATCAATTGAACACATGGTTCACAAGTTATAGCCTTCGGAAGTTTGGACTCCTGAAATAAGAAATATAAATTGCAGTAGACACATAAATGAGTTGTAAAAGGGAGGAACACATGTTGATGTGTGTTTTTACATGTCATAGGGCATCTATAATGGAGATAAGGTTGACTCTACTTTATTGGGTGGTGTTAGCCCATTTTTTTGTAATAGTATTTGACGGTTTCATGTATTGCATCTCCTATATATGAGGTGTGTGAGATAGAGGTTGTGTGTAAGAGTCTTATGGCTATTGAGTTATCTCTTAATCACTAATTAGTGGTACTCTTGTGAAGATATTTCTCTACAAGTATATTGTAATTTGTTATTGATTGCTGAATAATATATCGAGTTGCTTTTGGAGTGTGGGGTTTTTCTCCCGAAAGGATTTTCCCCATGTAAATCATTGTTTTGTGGTATGCATGTTATTATGTCTATTTCTGTTAATTTTCTATAATTGTTGTAATGATTTGTTAAAAAAAAATCATTACTCTCCTCTCAAGGTTAGTGTAGTAAGTTGTTCTGCTACTTAACTTCCTTACAAGTGGTATCAGAGCCTAATCACCTTTGGTTTCAGTTGTGGGTTGTTGAGTTTTTTAAACTAATCCAGATATGAGTGGGAGCTTGTGCAAAAGATACTTTTTGATCTTATTACGGGGATTTTTTAGATGGCAAGTTCATCGGGGAGAATAGAGGTGGAGAAATTTTCTAAAGGTAATTTTGAGATGTGGAAGTTGAAGATGGAAGTTATGCTAATAGATCGAGATCTGTGGGATGTTGATGCAAATGTCTCAAGACCCTTAGATCCTAATACGATTGCTCAATATAATGTTATGGACCATAAAGCCAAGGGTCTAATAAGATTTTTCTTCGAAGATTCTATTTTGACCAATGTCCACTAAGAGAACACTACAAAAAAGTTATGGACTAAGCTTGGTAAGATATATCAAGTGAAATCTTTATTAAATCACATTTTCTTGAGGAAGAAATTATATTCCTTGAGAATGGAAGAGGGTGGGCGAATTACAACCTACATGGAAGCATTTAATATGTTGGTGGTTCAATTGGTATATGTTGGTGTTAAGATGGACAAAGAGGAGAAACACCATATCTTGGTTTGTTCTTTGCTTGATTCGTGGGATTCTCTTGTTATGGCTATTGGTAGTACTTCTGTTGTTTTGAAGTCTGAAGATGTGGTGGGTGCCCTACTTGTTGAAGAGATACAGATAAATGTATCCATTAGTTTGAAGGAATCCCTAACTGTTCGTCAAAGACCTAAGAAAAAATGCAAGAAGAATGAGAAGCATAATATGTCAAAATTCAGAGGGAGATCGAAATATCCTAGAAAGTCCAAAGTCATTTGCTAGAATTGTGATAATTCAGGTCACATCTGTAAGGATTGCAAAGAAGAAAAGAAGAAGAAAAAGAAGAATTTTGATTCTGATTCTGAGTCCAAGGAGAAAGATGGTGATGCATTCATTACAACTTTGGCTACTCATGTAGGTAATGATGCATGGTTAATTGACTCGGGTGCATCTTTTCATATGACTTCCAATAGAGATTGGTTTTCTGAATATGAAGAATTTAATGGAGTTAAGGTGTGCAGATAGTCTTTTATGATGCAGGATGTAAGATGATTAAGGGTGCTATGGTAATTTCTAGAGGTGTTGGGTTTGACACTTTGTATAAGCTAGAGGCATACACTGTTGAGTGTAATAGCACTTTTGTAAAAAGTAAATTTTTGGATACTTCATCAGAATATTTGAGGGTTTCACCTTTAGTAGATGGACATGACTTTTTGGTACCTAAGGGTGCTCTTTCTTCTGAAGTAAAGTTACTTGCAGAGAAGACTATGTTATGGCACCAAAGGCTTGGCCACCACACTAGAGAAAAGGGTCTAAGGACCTTGAAAAATAAAAACAATGTTGAAGGTTTGAATGATTGTAAGCTTGACTTTGATTTCTATGAGCATTACATTTATGGAAAACAAAACCGCATTCAGTTTTACTTAAGTTCTCATAAATCTTGTGGTGTTTTGGATCTTATTCATTCTGATGTGTTTGGTCCCATAGATTTTCCTTCCATTGGAAAATCCAC
The DNA here is from genome assembly GCF_030272615.1 of Cryptomeria japonica. NCBI lineage: Eukaryota > Viridiplantae > Streptophyta > Pinopsida > Cupressales > Cupressaceae > Cryptomeria > Cryptomeria japonica. Next base: position 629,225,072 of record NC_081414.1, read on the forward strand.
ATATTATGCTTCAATTATTGATGATTTTAGTAGGACATGGGTATACTTTATAAAGAGTAAATCTAAAGTTTTTAGTCATTTTGAATAATTTAAAGCAATGGTTGAGTTGCAGACTGGAAAGAAAATTAAATGTTTGAGGACTAATACTGGCGGTTAATTTTGCTTTAATGATTTTGATAGATTCTATAAAGATTGTGGCATTAATAGACAAAAGACAACTATGTATTCTCCACAGCATAATGGAGTTGCAGAAAGAATGAACAAGACATTGATGGAGAAGGCTAGGAGTATTCTAAGTGGTGTTGGTATAGAACAAAAAAATTGAGTTATAGTTGTTGCCACTACTTGCTACCTGATTAACAGGTCTCCTACATCAGCTCTTGTTGATAAAACGCCTATGGAAGCATGGTCAAATCACAAGCCTTCATTGAGACATCTTAGAGTTTTTGGTTGCAAGGCATATGCACATGTGCCAAAGGAGAAGCAAACAAAGTTGGAGAACAAGGTTGTGAAATGTATCTTCATTGGTTACAGTTATGGTGTGAAAGGATACAAGCTTTGGGACCCTATTGCACAAAAGGTAATTCATAGTAGAAGTGTTATTTTTAGAGAAATTAAGTCTCCTTATGTTACATTGTAGCCATAACAAACTAAATAGGAAGATTTAATGAATTCCCTTCTATTCCTAAAAGAGTTGAATCGAGGCCACTTGATAGGCAAGAAGTTGAGCATAGCTCATCTATCTCTGAATCTTCAGAAGAGGAGGAAAAACATGCAACTTAGTTTGTTTGAAAGTCTACATGACATAGATAACCACATGAAAGGTATTAACCTAATGATTGGAGATGTATTTTTGCTTTGAATACTAATGTGGATGAACCTAAAACTGTATAAGAGGCATTAGGTATGAATGATGTAGAATCCTAGAAGATTGCTATGGAAGAAGAAATGGAAACTTTGAAAAAGAATGACACATGGGATTTGTACCATTTCCTGAAGGATGGAAACCTGTTGGTTGTAAATGGGTGTTCAGGAAAAAGATTGGTTTAGATGGAGGCATTGAGAATTATAAAGCAAGGTGTATTGCAAATGGATACTCTCGGGTTGAGGATGTTGATTACGGTGAGATATTTTCTCCTATTGCAATTTTTTCTTTCTATTATTGTTGCTTATGATTTAGAGGTTGAGCAAATGCATGTGAAAACTACTTTCCTTCATGGTGATTTGGAGGAGGATATTTATATGACACAACCAAATCACTATGTGGTAAAGGGTAAAATTAATTTGGTTTGTAAATTGAAGAAATCCTTGTATGGCCTCAAACATAGTCCTAGGACGTGGAACCAAAAATTTGATACATATGTGTTGAGTTTGGGATTTGAATATTCTAAATCAGATCAGTGTGTTTATTATAAATTTAAAGGTGATTATTTCTTGTACATTGCATTATATGTTGATGATATGTTATTCATTGGTAAAGGGAAATGTATGATTTCAAAACTAAAGTCTCAGTTTGCTACTAAATTTGAGATGAAAGATCTTGGTGCAAAGAAACACATTCTTGGGATGGAAATTAGAAGAGATGGAGTGAAGAAAAAGCTATGGATAGGCCAAAGTAAGTATGTGAACTCAGTTTTATAGAGGTTCAACATGCAAGTTTGTAGGTCATTGTGTCTTCCCTTTCCAGTTGGAACAAAATTATTTGTTTCAGATTGTCTTACATCTCCATCAAAGATGGAAGACATGAGAAGAGTTCCTTACCAAAGTGCAGTTGGAATTTTGATGTATGTTATGGTCTGTACTAGACCAAACATTGCCCAAGTAGTGGGAGTTCTTTCCAAATATATGTTTAATCCTACTAGAGTTCACTAGGATGCAGTCAAAAGAGTCTTTATATATTTGAAGGGTACCTCAAATTATTCTTTGTGTTATCATGGTAATTTGGTTGGAGATGTTATTTCCCTTGATATTCATGGTTATGTGGATTCACATTGGGCAAGTGATATTGATAGAAGAAGATCCACCAGTTCTTATGTGTTTACTTTATTTGGTGGTGTAATTAGTTGGATGAGTAAGCGACAGGTTGTGCTTGCTTTGTCCACTACGAAAGCAGAGTATATGGCAGCTACTCATACTTGTAAAGAAGCCATTTGGCTTAAAAGACTATGTTCAGATTAAGGTGTAGTGACAGTTTATTGTGATAGTTAGAGTGCAATTTGTCTAGCTAAGAACTTGACATTTCATGTCCGGACCAAAAACATTTATGTTAAGTATCATTTTGTCCGAGATATGGTCGAAGATGGTAGAGTGACACTAGTTAAGGTGGAAACTTTGATGAATATTACAGATTCTTTAACTAAGGTTGTGAGCATAGAGAAGTTCAACTAGTGTTTGGAGTCTATGGGCCTCATGGTTCCTAGCAATCCCTTTGCTCTTGCAAGGTGTTCAACAAGTGGGAGAATGTTGGGAAAATGGTGTCTCAACCTTGCATTTACATGAGGTTACTATTTATAGTAATTTTTCATTTGAGCACGAAATGGTGGGCAATTCTCCCCAAAGCTTTGGATTGGCTAGATAAGCATGCCAATAAAAAATTTTCACAAGATCATAGCTATTTTTGAAGATACTAAAGTTTGTGTTTTTGAAGGGTACAATGAAAGGTTCAAATTTAATTTTGAGGACTTTAAACCTTTGAAACACCCTGAAAAGTGGGTGTAACTAGCATAGTAGGTTATGAGGTGATAGAGCACTTCTCAAGCTTTCTGACACATCAAACAATTTGTCAATCGAACACATGATTCACAAGTTATGGCCTCCACAAGTTTGGACTCCTGAAATAGGAAATATAATTTGCATTGAACACATAAATGAGTTGTAAAATGGAGGAACACCTATCGATGTGTATTTTGACACATTATATGGCATCTAGAATGGAGATAAGGTCAACTCTACTTTATTGGGTGGTTTTAGCCCATGGATTTGTAATATCGTTTGATAGTTTCATGTATTGTATCTCCTATATATGAGGTGCGTGAGATAGAGGTTGTGTGTAAGAGTCTTATGGCTATTGAGCTACCTCTGAATCTTTGATTAGTGATACTCCTATGAAAAGATTTCTCTGAAATTATATATGTACTATTGATTATTGAATAATATATTGAGTTTCTTTTGGAGTGTGGGGTTTTTCTTTGAAAGGGTTTTCCCCATGTAAATCACTGTGTTGTGATATGCATGTTATTATGTCTATTTTTGGTAAGTTTTTTTAACTGTTGTAACGATTTGTAAAAAAAAAATTGCATTACTCTCCTCTCAAAGTTAGTGTAGGAAGTTGTTCTACTACTTAACTTCCTTACATTTGATCCACACACATAAATATTTACCACAACTTATCTCTGGGGGCAACTACCATATCTTCCACTTCAATTTTGGGAACTTGATTGACTTTGAGCCATTTGGAATAACTTGGAGAAATATCATTGTACCTCCAAGGAAACTATTGATTTTTATAATACCACCTATGCTCATATTTGTGTTGAAATGGAGTTGTCCAAAGTGCTTCCAATTTAAATACTGTTGAAGATGGGTTGTAACGATTGGTTGCAACCGATGGACTATGAGAAAATTACCTTTAGATGCAGAATATGCTTCTCAATGGAGCACCTCACATCCCAATATCAATAACAAATTATTGTAGGGAATTCAACATCTCCTAGTAAATCCTCTTGGTGGGTTGGGATTGGGCCTCAACAATATGTCATTCCTCCTGCCTCTAAAAACTCGATTCACGCTCAAGCTCTTACTAAGGATTCAAAGGTTGTTCCTTCTTCCCAATTTAGGGATCACCTCCCTTCTCCTTTTGTTATCTACCATGGTAAGGAGCCCATTGTGGAATCTCAGATTTTACAAAAGACACCCTCACTGATAGATTCCACCTCAGCATTCTCTCCAAAACCACTAGATACTTTGTTGGTGCAGAAATTGGGAGTTGTCATCCAGAAGATTCAGGATGGACAAAAGTAAAGAGGAGGAAGAAACTCCCTCAATATCAAAATAATTTGAGGTCATCCAAGAAAGGGGGTATGTTACATCCCTCTTGTGCCCTAATATTTTGATAATGTTTTAATGTATTGATAAATGATGTTCTATATTATTGAATGGTGATTCATAATGCATATACAAATTGTTATCTTTTAAATCATTAAGTTTATATGAGCTATTATGTCATGTTTGAACATGTTAGAGTTAATGATGAGATTCCAAACTAATGACATAGTTCTGACCTAGTGGCTGCAAGGAATTCTTCATGCTTTGAGAAGGGAGGGAATGCATCATAAGGAATGAGAGGTAAATAGATGAAGGATGTAATGATATCTGTAACCCTAAGCTTGTAAGTTATAAACTTTTTATGTTGAGATAGGGTTTAGGGTGTGGTGTCGCAAACTAAGTACATGTTCTAGTTAACCCTAAACAGACAATCTAGTTGTTAAGGGTTTATTAAATCCTTTTCTTGGACTCTAAATCTTTTTAAATAAAACCTTGAATTGAACTTACTCAGATAAGTAATTATGAATCCTTATTTAATTATTTATGTCAGTAAAAATAAATACTTAAATGATTATGTATAAATAGAAGGGGAGAATACACACACACACACATATATATCTACATATACATAGTCAATTATGTATTTGTTTAATTGTGTTCCACGTATTGAATAAACCATACTTAAAGTATAAAAGATATGAATCGTGTTAAAACCCCAGACCTTGTAACAAAGTGATTGAGAAATCATATTAATAAAGTAGTATGCTACTGACTATAAGTCGACGTATCGAATTTAAGTTGCATTCAAATAAAATTGAATTGGAGCTCCCACCTCCCTAGTATTAAGGGATCATCTATTTAACTCATAGTGGGAATAAAAGATTCCGATGAAAATTTCAAAGAAATGAAATGAAATCTACTTGAAAATGTATATAATCGCTTGTTATCAATTGAAACTTGGGAAATTTGTATATGGAAAAAAATAAGCTTTCAGAACACATGATTCTGATAATACAAATTTGAGAACTCTTAATTTTTCTCACCAAAGAAAAGAAGGCATAAGTAGTCAAACACATATGCAAGTGAAAACTAGCCAGGGAGGCTTAGCTTCAAATTTGAACAAGAGAGTTCATATCCACCATTTGGAAGGCAGGATTCTTGCTAAGTTACATATCATGACCCGATTCAGACCACCTAGTTAGAGATTACTTTTATTTGTCAGATACTTATGTTGTTAACATTATTATGCTAATAATATGGTGTAATGACATTATTTTGATATTAAAGTAATTAATGATGTTAGATGTTATTTATAATGTTTAATGACATTTTGGTTATTTAATGATGATGTTTAATGTTATTAATAATTTTGTTAGATTTTTAATTGTAATGATGTATATAATGCATTTTATCATGATCTGACGTCCTTTTGTCGAGCATGAGGTGGTTGCAGGTTTGACCGTCGAAGGCAAACATATGACCAATGACAAGTTTTCTAGCTTGTTGGCAATGACCTACGGAATGGGACCCTGTGCAAAAACACAAATTAGATAATAATTAATAAATTAAACTTTGGAATTAAAATAAATAAATCAAATAGAGAAATTGACTGAATAATTAAAATATAATAATTAATATTTGAAAGTAAAATATTAAAAATATAAAGATCAATTTTAAAGATTTGTAAATTATAATATTTAAATTATAAAATTATACATGCACGGATATTGATATTTAAAGCGTTAAATTAAATAATAAAATATCATAAAGAGTTAAATTGTTAAAATATAATCATGCAAATCAATTAATTGCTTTCAAAAACTAAAATTGAGCATGAATGCATAAGTCATGCATTCGAAATTGTAATTAATTTTGTTGGGTGAATATTTTGTCACTAGCGTACCAATGACAAAATATGTGTTTCACACATAGCTATGATAACACAAAATCTTTCTTCTCATTAGGGGGAGAGTGATACCCCAACCACTTCAGAGGTGTCAACTCCTACACAAGTTATTATTCATTCTATTGAATCAGATTCAGATCAAGAAGAAGAGGAATATAATAATGAAGGGTTGAATACAAAACTACCAGACCAGGAGGGAGATCAACAATATGTTACATTGTCTAGTTTATCAAGTTTTGATGATGTTTTGCATCCATTATTGAGTCTTCAATTCTAGATTTACTGAATCTATGGAGCAAGTAATTGTAGAGCAACAGATGGTGGCATTACCTTCCATAACAATCATGGTTGAAGCTCCACCTAGTGTGAGTACCATTGTTTCCACCAATGCACCATCCATAGTTGCAACCACAGTTGTTTCCAAGGAGGCATCAATAACAACTACTGCTGCTCCATCAACATAAACACCATTGGTTACCACAGCCTTGGTACCATCAATTCCATCTTTTGTTGTTGCAACTTCAAGTCAAAATATTTCTCAGATACTAGTTGCCACTCAAAAGGAAGCAACAACTCCATCTACTAAAGCATATTTACCACCATGGATGGATATAGTAGCACCCAAAAGGAAGAAATAGGTAATTTCACCAAATGACTTTGATTTTGAACAGTTGGCTCCTCCCAAGTCCAAAAGTACTAAAAAGCCCAAGATTGTTTCTCAGGTGCTAGTGGATCCTGCTACCAAAAGGAAATATGTTGAGGTTATGGTTCCATCTTCAAATAAGAACAAAGATAATATCCAACCTAGAGATTATACTATGCAGACTATGGAACTTAGAGTGGAGACACATGAGAGTGTCAAGTTAGACTCTCAAACTACTTTCAATTCTCTTTTGCGAAGGTTTCATCAAGAAAGAGATGAAAGAATGAATTGAAGCAAAAATGTGAGCAGTTGACCAGTGTGCTTCTCAAGGTCACACAATCTTCTCAGGAAGTCGAGCCAATTGTTTCTTCGATTGATACTGAGGCTCTTAAGAAGGTGGAATAGGTGGGCATCAAGGGCCGAGTAGTGGATGAGTGGATTGCTCGTTTGAAATCATAAGGTTCCCATCTTCTGGATTCAACAATTAAGTAATTGACTGACTATGAAGTTGTTCAAAGTCAAATGCAAGGTGTCAAAACTTCCTTATGTCAAGAGGTAGAAGATATTGAAAAGAGCGTAACTCTTTGGGGTAAAATGGAGGATTTCAGAATTGACGTCCTTGTGGAAAATAAAGTAATTTCAACAAGAGAGAAATACATCTAGATTATATCATTATTGTCTCATAAGAGGGAAATAATAAAGTCAATGATTATGGAGTTGGATCGAGAGAAGAAAGAAGGTGATGATGAGATTGATCATATTTCAGCAAGGGTAGCTGAAATTCCTTGTTATTTATATGATGATAATCAAAATCTTGTGGCCAGTGATACCATCATACAAGAATTTATTTCCCTGATAGATCATTGTACAAAACAAGATTTCACATTGAATGCATTTGATAAATTGTTAGAAATACAAGTCAGTTTTGAAGTTCTTGCATCAATGTTGAAGGATGGGAGGAAGAAATACATGAAATCTGAAGATGCAGTTTCCCATGTTCGTGCCATCACCATTTCTACCACAATGCCGGACAAAGCCAAGATGGAAATTGTTTTGGTCAAGTTCGAGGAATTCCAAAAATCCAATGAGGAGGAGAAAGATGAATAAAGTTTCCCCCTTTGACACTTCCTTTTCACATAGTTGCATTCTTAGTCACCGCAAATTTTCTTGCAGTTGCATTTTCATTTGATGCAGTAGTTGTAGTCAAATGGGACTGTGCAGTTGAATTAGTCAACTGTGCCCACATTTTTCTCCACTCTTTTCCTATATAAAAAGGACCCTCATTTGCATATATTTATCTTTTTTATGCTTAGCAAAACTCTGTCAAGTTTTTATCTCAGTTAAGACTTGGTGCTTTTGATGTAAAAGTTTATTCAAGGAAATAATAATAGCAATCGGCTAGTTTTCAAAATTTGTGTTGGACTAAAGATTGTGATTGTGATTAGAATCATTCTTATGTTTAGTTCTCATAATCATTCTTATGAACTTGAATCTTTTGGTGAAATTGTGAAGGTTTATGAAAGAGCTTTCTAATTGTGGAAATAGACTTTGTGTTGTTTACATATTTGGGAAATCTTTTGATAATTAAGTAATTGCGTAGGAAGCTTTGTATTGCTGCAAATTACTTGTAGTTTTAGGAATCATTGATCACATCTTGGAGACTTTGAGCTACAAGTTGAGATTTAAGTTGAAATAGTGGTGATTTAAGTAGTTGCACTTACGTAAAACTTTAGGCTTACAAGGTTGTCTAAATATTGAGGATCTTTGTATCTTTTTCAAGAAGTTTAATTTAGTGGTTAAGTTTATTTAGTTGTAAGAAATATCACCAAGTGAAGGGAGAATACATTAATTCTAAAAAAAGAGAATTACATGCCCTAAGCTTACACCCGAATTTTGTTTTGCATAAGTTGTTGTAATACCCAAAATTCCAATAGGGAACCTCCCCTTGATGAGAGGAAAGACTTTGTCTTATCATAGCTATGTGTGAAACACATATTTTGTCATTGGTACGCTAGTGACAAAATATTCACCCAACAAATTTTAGACTCATTATTTAATTATTTTTAATTCATGCATCCTTCATGCATTATTTCGAACTTAACCTAATAATTTATATATATATATATGAATCAAACCTCTTATTTGATCATCCAAAAAGAATTAGCTGGAAGTCTTGATGATTACATAATTTTCCTGCAAACCCAATTGAGGTAGCCAGGTGGGATATATCGCCACTTATTTCTTATTTCTTCTGATTACAGAATTTTCCTGCAAATCCATATGTTGATTAATATACTTGTTCGGAAAAAAAAAACTAATATGTTGATTAATATGCTGATAGCACCTTCTCTTATCTTTAACTGACCATTCTTTCTATTAATCTGTGTGTTGAGTCGATTGATTTACAAAGTGTTGTTTGAATTTTGGAATATTATGGATCGTATTTTTGTGTTAAGTTGCCTCCATTCTATTTAGTGTACCCCGTCGCTGATTCTACAGGGAACTCTCTCTTATTCTCACACCTCCCATCTTTTTTCTTCCCTCCTGGCTGAATCGACTTTCTATTTTCCCTCACTAGCAGGAAACGATTTCCTTGGAATTGATAAAGTTATTTTCTTAAAAAATAAAACCTCAACACAAATCGTGTTTACTGTGGACTGTCAAGGAGGCGCTAGGGGAGAAGTCTCCTGCTTGAAAACTTGAGTAAGCACCCCTATTCACCTTTCAACTCAGTGCCTTGGTGGATTAAACTGCAAGAAATAAGGTGGAAGGGGGGGGATATGTTTGGGCTGGGAGAGTTCGAACTCCCACGACTTCTTCCTTCTCCTCCACGCCTCACCTCCACCTTCTACCACGCCTTTGACCCCTCTTCCACGCCGGTCAAAGTGGATAAGGCGATATGGGTGGGCTGCTAACTGCAGGGAGTCTTCTCCCTCACCTTCTTTGCCTACTTCACCAAATTCCTCTCTTGGTCTGCAGTAAACAAAACCGATTAGTAGAATCATTAGCAAACTGGATGCATGAAGATACTTTGTTTTATATGTAGCAAAAACTGTTAATCGGGTTTGATTGCATGAATGTTGAGTATTCAAAGTAAAGCGCTCCCTCTCCTCCACCGTCTTCCCACGCCATCTACTCTCTCTACCACGCCATGGATGCTATGTGTTTTTGTTCTACAGAGGACTCAACCAATAGCGTCATCATCATAATACCTAAAATCGATATCGCCTTTTTGGACCAGGGGTTGAATTGGGTTCCAGACCGAAAAGAATGGTATATTTGGCAAGGGCGATAGGATAGGAATTTGGTCTGTCTGGCAAGGGTGATAGGATAGGAATAATTTTCTTACAAGGAATAAGAATCGACCTTCCCTCTTTGACCACGCCTTGCACATAATTCTTTTCCATTTTTATTGGAGCCTTGCTAAGTTTGGGTAAATACTCTTTTCCCTGTTGAGTTTTTCCTTATCCATAACTTCTCTAGATATTTTGGACATCAGATTTATTCTCTGTTTTAGAAATAATAAACATGAATAGTAGACATATTAAAATCTTTTGATAAATTTCTTATGGAAATAAAGGGTTGGTTAGGTTTGGATTTGATTAAAGTCTAATTCATAAGATTTCACTATTTTATCTCCAAAACTTAGGTTGATTGAATTTGTCAGAGCCTTCTTCTTATGTTTTTATGAGGTGACTTGACTAGATATCAACTTGGAGTGATTTTTTTTTATTTCATTAAATTTGTATTTGAAATAATACATAATTATATATATGAATTGAGGATTGTTATGGAGAAAGCAAGGAAACCTCCTCTGCAAAATCAGTTACGGTTTAATGGCGATCGTAGGGAAGAATGCAAGGAGACTATAGAGAGTGTTGAGAGGGATGCGGATATTGAAGTCGACCTTTCTAGTGATACGGAGGATGACCGAGCATTGTGGGAAGAACACGCGGTTATCTACAGGGTTGTGGGCCCAAATATGTCGAGAAATCACCTTAGAGAATGGATAGCCAAGCAATGGGGAGTGGGCTTTGTGGTGAAGTTTTTACCCAGAGGCTTCTTTGTGGTTGTTTTTGCAGAAGGCCCTGAAAGAAATAGAGTATTGCATCAAGAGAATTGGTTTGTGGGCGACAATCCTTTATATATTCAACCTTGGCATTCAAATTTTGACCCCCTTCCTCTGGTAGTATATGATAGCTCTGTGTGGATTAGACTATATAATCTGCCAATTGAATATTGGGGGGATGGTAGTTTGGAGAAGATTGGACAAATGTTGGGCACCCTGTTAGAGATAGATGAAAAAATTATTGAGGAGGATTTATACACATATGCTAGACTGAAGATTGTGGCGGTTAAAATTATTCCTTCTCATATCATTCTTATCACATCGGAAGGCAAATGGAGATGGCATATGGAGATCGAGAAGGATATTATTCCTTGTCGGAGATGTGGAAGAAAATTTCATCCATCTGCACAATGCAAAATGTTTGTTAGGAGGGCGCGGAGCAGGCCGTTCAGAAGGCCAAAGCAAAGTTGGGTGGCAAAGGCTAAACCATACTCACAAAATCTTCTTTGTTTGCCACACAAAGAGCAGTTTTCGGGAAGTGAAGACCATCCGCATGTCTCTGTTTCAAAATTGGATCAGCAGATTGCAACCAACAATGCTTCTTCTTCTTCTGTGTTGCCCTTGCAAGCAATGATTGAGACTAAGGAGAACAAGCCTAGGGAGGCGGAGGCAATCTCTCCAGATTCAGAGAATGAGTTTGAATTATTTTGAGAAGATGGAGAAGTCAAATGTGATTAATTGAATAATGTGGATCCTAGATGCATCAGCCAGTCAACAGATGTCCTTTTGGGGAGAGCCAACCGATGTAGGGGTCCTAGGAGCAATAAGCAAGTCAGGGAGGATAGAGCTTCTGAGAAAGGTATTGTTAGTGTGTTAGATTTATTGAAGAAACCCAAGGGAGGCGACTCCTCCCTTGGGGGTAGATGAAGATTCTATCTTGGAACGTCAAGGGTCTAATGACCCCTAACAAAAGATGCTTGGTCAAGAGAGCGATTGACAAAATGGCACTTGATATAGTTTTGTTTCAGGAGACCAAGCTAACTAATGAAAAGGCTCTTGATTTCATGAAGGTTTGTTGCAAGTGGAAAGGTATGTTCCAAGCAGCTAGAGGAGCGGCAGGGGGTCTAGGTATTTTATGGAACCCTGCCTCATCATCAGTGTCCCCAATTGCTTCCAACACTAACTGGTCAATATGTCGGGTCTCCAATATTGGTGGCATAGTGGAATTTCCCCTGGTTAATGTGTATGGCCCTACAAAAATAGAGGAGAAGGTAAAATTTTGGAGAGAGATTATTGACCAAGTAGGCCGGCTTAACCAAGATAGAGTTATGATGGCTGGTGATTTTAATGCAATTCTACACATTGATGATAAGTCGGGTGGTCTCGGGAAAAGCTCCAAAGTCATGGAGGATTTCAAAGATTTCATCGAATCTATCAAAGTGGCAAATGTCATCCCAAAGAATGGATTCTATACCTGAACAAGCAAGAGGATTAACTTCTCAAAGATCTCAGAAAGATTGGATAGGTTTTTGTGGGTGAATTTTGGATGAATGAGCAGTTGTCTCTAACCACATCTATTATCCCACAGGCTGGCTTGGATCATATCCCTATTTTGTTAAGTGTAGACCAAGATAAGAATACTCAGAGAAATTACTTCAAATTTCTCAGCATGTGGTGGAGAGATTCTAACTTCAAAAGTAATCTAAAAATGTGGTGGGAAGAAGGGAATATGTTTTCGAGCTCTCCCAGTTTTTGTTTTGTGAAAAAGGTAAAGTATCTTAAACAAATAATTAAGTCTTCAAATAAATTCTTTCAAAAATATATTTGCAAAGAAGTCGAGGATTGAAGAAGAATTGGAAGGCATCAATGAGAAAGTGATGATAGTCGGCATGACAAATGAGGAGTATATACTAGAAAAGAAGCTGAAAGGAGAATATATGGAACTCCATAAGAGAGAAGAGCTCTATTGGAGAGACAAATCCAGAGAGCTCTGGATTGCGGAAGGGGACTCCAACACCAAATTTTTCCATGGCTCGGCCAAGTCAAGAAGAGCACTCAATAAAATTACATCCATCAAAGATGAGGGAGGCAATTAGTGCTCCATGGAGAAAGAGATCGAGCAGGCAACCTTGGACCATTGTATGCAGGTATTGGGGAAAGGAAAACCTCTGAGTAAAGATCACATTTTGCTCATCACTGAGACTATTGATAAATTGGTATCTCTGGAAGATAACATGATGCTTATGGCTCCATTTACAAAGGAGGACGTGAAAGAGGCTACTTTTTCCTTGCATCCACACAAAGCGCCTAGTCCTGATGTTTTCACAATTGAAGTATTCCAATTATGTTGGGATTTTATGGGCAATGATATTTGGGTTGTAGTCGAAGAGTTCAAAAGAAAAAAGAGGTTTGTGAAGGAGATCAGCCATACCATGATTGTGCTTATCCCAAAGAAACAGGGATGCGAGTTGATGATGGATTATCGGTCAATCTCTCTATGTAACACGATATACAAGATTATATCCAAAGCCTTGGCAAATAAGCTCAAAAAGATTTTGCCCAACTTAATTGCTGACAATCAGAATGGATTCACCCCAGGCAGAGAGATTGCAGACAGTATTATACTGGTTTAGGAGGTGATACACTCTATGCATAAAGAGAAAATGAAAGATATGGAAATCAAGCTAGATGTATTGAAAGCATATGTAGGGTTATTTGGAACTTTCTTTTACAAGTTCTTGCAAGTATGGCATTTGATAGCAAGTGGATAGAGTGCATCAAATTTTGCATTTCCTCTGTCAGTTTCTCCATTCTAGTTAATGGGTCGATGTGTGGTTTTTTTTATGCTACTAATGGGTTGAGGCAAGGGGATCCCTTGTCCCCCTCTCTATTCATATTGATGGTGGAAGTGCTAGGCAAAAGTATCAGGAGGATGAGCAATGCGGGAAGGTGGAAAGGGATTTTTATCCATCCATAGGTTGAGCGAATCACTCATTCCTAATTTGCAGATGATACGCTGCTATTTGGGGAAGCTAATTTGTGGGAGGCATCCATGATCAAGGTTGTGTTGGATGAGTATTCAAAGGCATCAGGGCAGATTATAAGTAAAGAGAAATCACAGGTGTTCTTCTCGAACACTAGCAAACAAGTCCAGATCAAAATTGCTCTCCTTTTGAAATTTCAAATCGGCACGTTCCCTATGAAGTATTTGGGAGCCTTAATCAACACAGGTAGCAGACAAAGTCAAATTTGGGAGGAAGTGATCAACAAATGCAAGGCCAAATCAGACCAATGGAAAAACATATGGTTGTCTCAAGTAGGGAGATTGACATTGATTAAGTCTATATTATCGACTATCCCCATCTACAGTATGTCATGTTTCAGGATGAATTATTCAGACAGTAAGAAGTTAGATGGATTGCTTAAAAAATTTATTTGGAAAGGGGCGAAGGAGGAAAGGACAATTCCACTAATCAATTTTGGAAACCGCTTGTCTGGTTAAGGAAGAAGGAGGGGCAGAGTTGAGGAAAATGGATCTTCAAAACCTTGCATTAGGAGCAAAAGTGGCATGGAAAATGTATAAGTTCCCAGATAGACTTTGGTGCAGATTGTTTAGAAGCAAATACTTGGATTTGGAGGAATTATATAGAATATTTACGGTGAAAAATGCAAATAAGGGATCAGCCATTTGGAAGTTTTTATGGGAGTGTAGAAATATTATCACTGAACACTTATCATGGCAAGTAAGGAATGGGCAAAAGGCTAAATTCTGGGATAATTCTTGGGAAGGTGAAAAACCTCTCAGGGAGTTGTTTGAGGATTAGAATTAGGTGAGTGAAGTTGCAAATATTATGGGGGACAAAGTGGGTCAGTATTTCGAAGGAGGACAAAAGGGAGGCAGGGTCATGTGGAAGAAAATAGGGATAGGGAGCAGGGAAATATGCTCCAAACTGGAAGAAATCTTAAGGTTTAGGACAATCCTGGTGTCAGAGGAAGAAGACACTCTTTTCTGATGTACTACCAAATCTAGGGAGTATAGTGTAGAGCTTGGCTATGGAATTCAAAGGCGTGGACCAAGAGACACAAATTGGCCACATAAGTTGTGTTGGAATAGCAGAATTCTTCCTAAAGAAGGAGCTTTTCTATGGATTGCTCTTCATGACCGGGTACTCATTGGAAGTAGACTTAAGTCCATTGGTATTGTTGGGCCCATTCGTTGTACATTGTGCAAAGAAAATGACGAGATAGCTAACCATTTGTTATTCACTTGTCCCTTTGCTAGAAGGTGTTGGGATTGGTTTTTTGATATGGTGAATTTGAAAACTATCAGGAATGAGGGCTTGAAAGCATTTCTATTGTCTTAGCCTTAGATGGTCAAATCTAAATGGGGAGATATTTGGCTGGTTGGGGCGGCTATGATTGCATGGCATATTTGGAAGGAGAGAAATAGGAGAATATTTAAGGACATCAGGGTTTCCATCGAGCACTTTATCCCCAAAATTAAGGCAGCCATAGAAGAATTCATAAGTGGCAAAAGATCTAAGAGGAAGATAAGCAGATATAATAATTAGGATATAAATATGGAGACAAAGTGGTCATTCAAAGATACAGGTCTTGGCCTCTCATTAAAGAGACATGTGGACAGGAGTTAGATCAAATGGACTGCGCCACTGAAGAATTGGGTAAAACTCAACTTCGACGATACCGGTAAAGGCAATCCTAGGAGGGAAGGTTTCGAGGCAATCCTTAGAGAGGAGAATGGGTGCTTGATATGTGGAGTGTACGGTAATTCAAGAGAAATCACTAATAATAAAGTGAGAATCGGAGCTTTGGAAGTTGGTTTGTACATGTGTGTAATGGAGAGTATTACCAAGGTCGTCATAGAAGGAGGTTCTCAAATCATCATTAATGGCATGATCCACGACTCATTTCAAAATTGGAGATTAAACAAATGGTTGCCTCGCATCAACGGTTTGTTGGCTCAGATTGGTAATTTCAAAATTATTCATACATACAGAGAGGGGAACAAAGTGGCAGATCTCCTGGCTAATTTGGGAGTTGAAGTGAAGGATCTATGTTGTTCGATTAGGCAATAAAATGCTCCACAAGAATTAATGGATGCCATAAGAGAAGATTTCTTCTGTTGTCCTCGTGAGGTTATAGGATAGTGGTAGAATCTTGTATGTGATGGGTTATAGGTTATAGGATCACCAACAACATCCTGAAACTCCATCAGAAGCTGCACCAACACCACTTTATGCAATTCATCAAAGATCTCCATCAAAAGCTTTGTCGGTGAAACCCTCGCCGGAACCAGAAACCAATCTTCTAAGCAGGCAGAATATCAACTGATTACCAGACCAAAACCAACATACCAAATAGAGTATAAGTATCATGAACAAGTCAATTCCATCACCAGACTGTACCTGGAGCCTACCGGATCATGTTGGATCCAAGTTAACCAAAAACCACTTAACCTATCGGGACCAAAAGGGTGTCGGTAAAGCATCCAAACAGCTAGTGTTGGCATCAATGACAAAACATCAATGCAACACATAATCAATTCCACCAAATGGCCATCAATATCCCCCTTTGGCATTGATGGAAACACTAGATGTGAAAAACATCTAAGTACCAAGAAATGCCAAACAAGTCTCCCCCTGTGGAAGACAGCCACATATAGCTTTGAATTTTTCTTTATCAATATCACTCCCCTTTTCACTTACTTTTTCACATCAATATCACTTCGCCTTTGACATCAATGCCAGAAATCTGACAAAAATATCAAAGCAAAAACATAAGCCTCTAAATCACAAAGCTGACTACTCCCCCTAAGCAGTAGCATCCCACATCAGTGTCGGCATGAATAGTATTTCTGAAAATGCATGCCAGACTAATTCCAAACCGCATTAATCAAGTCTCTATTGGAGGGGCAGAAACTCCCAATCTGTCTCTCAGTTACTCAAATGATTCCTTGGACAAAGATTTAGTGAAAATATCTGCAATCTGCTCTTTAGTGTTCACATAAACGAGCCTAACTTCATTTGCTTCCACCTTCTCCTTCAAAAAGTTATACTTGATAGATATATGCTTTGTTTCAGAATGAAATACCATAGTCTTTGATATATCAATAGCAGCAGAGTTATCACAATAGATAAAGAAGTACATGATTGTTTCTTGATGATCCATGAAACCAACTTCTTTCCAAGAAAGAAAGCTCCACTGGAAGTACTTTTTCGGTCATCAACATCTCTAGCCCAATCAGCATTTGTATATGCACATAAAGTAAAGTTTTCATCCTTAGGGTACCACAAGCCATATTCTGATGTACCTTGCAAGTATCTTAAAATCATTTTCACTGCCATATCATGATTTTCTCTAGGATCACTCGAAAATCTTGAAACAATACAAACAACATTCATAATGTCAGGCCTAGTCTGAGTCAAATAAAGCATACCTCCAATCATAGATTTGTATCTTGTAGTATTTACCGGTGCAGAAATATCTTTTCTTGTCAATTTTTCACTTGTGACCATAGGAGTACTTACCGGTTTATAATCTTAGCATATTTAGTTTGACAGATAAAAATACCTTTGTCAGTCTGAGTAATCAACAAACCTAAGAAAAATCATCTCACCAATCATAGACATCTCAAATTCTTTCTCCATATTCTTAGAAAATTCTATGCATAACTTATCTTCACCTCCAAAAATAATGTCATCAACAAATACTTCAACAATCAGTATATCATCATCAGTGACTTTATAATATAAATTCATGTCAGCACTACCCTTAGTAAAACCAAGTTTCAAAAGATATTTATCCAACCTTGCATACCAAGCTCTAGGTGCTTGTTTCAATCCATATAAAGCTTTCCTTAACCTACAAACCATATTTGTATCATCTGATAGTGAAAACCCATTAGGTTTCTCAATATAAACTTCCTCATCAAGATCCCCATTCAAAAATGCACATTTAACATCCATCTGATAAACCTTATAGTTTTTATGAGCAACATAGGCAAGAAATAATCTTATAGCTTCAATCCTAGCTACAGGTGAAAAAGTATCTCCATAATCAATTCCTTCCTTCTACCAATATCCTTTACAAACCAATCTAGCCTTATTCAAGTTATAACCTGACCATCCTCATTCAATTTATTACTAAAAACACATTTAGTTCCAATAACATTTTTATTTTTAGGCTGGGGAACCAAGGTCCATGTGTTATTTTTCTCAATCTAATCTATTGCTTCTTCCATAGCTTTCAACTAATATTCATCTTTACATGCTTCAATTACTGATACCGGTTCAACTTGTGAAATTAAATATACCTCATTAGGTGCTAGTCTTATTCTTGTCATCACTCCATTTCTCTTATCCCCAATGATTTGATCTTCAGAATGATTCAATCTCACATACCTAGGAGTCTTCTGACTTTCTGTTCCTCTTCCTTGTTCTTCAGTTACTGTAGAACTCTCTGATGTTGCCAGAGTAACTGATTCAACTCTCTGTTTTGATAAAGGTGCCACCGGTTCATATATAATCATTTCCACTGCCGGTTCCTTCTCATAAACTCTGATTTGACCTTTGTTCAGGTCATCTGCTTTGACATTAGCACTCTCCACAATTATCTGCAATCTTTTGTTATAACATATATATGCTTTGCTTTCATTAGAATAACCAATAAATATGCCTTCATCACATCTAGGATCAAATTTCCCAATAATATCATCTCTCCTGATATAACATTTACTACCAAAAATTATGAAATACTTAACTGTAGGTGTATTGCCAAACCATAATTCATAAGGTGTCTTAACGGTTTCTCCTTTGATATGTACTTTGTTGAATATATAAACTGTTGTGCTCACTACTTCTCTCTAGTAGATATGAGGTAGACTAGCTTCCATCATCATTGTTCTAGGAGCATCCAAGATAGTTATGATCTTCCTTTCCACAACTCCATTCTGCTGAGGTGTTCGGGGATAAAAAAATTGTCTTCTAATACCATGCTTGTCACAAAAGTTATTAAACTCACCGGATGTGAATTCTCCACCATGATCTGATCTCAAACATTTGATCTTCAATCATGTCTTAGTTTCCACTTTAGCCTTAAAGATTTTAAACTTTTTGAATGCTTCATATTTTTCTCTCAGAAAAGTAACCTACATCATTCTAGAATAATCATCAATGATTAGCATGAAATATCTATCACCTTGAAAACTTTTAACTCTAGTAGGGCCACACAAATCAGTATGAATAAGATCGAGAACATCATTTGATTTATCTTGTATACTTCTAAAAGAGGTTCTAACCTATTTACCCATTTGACATTCTTTACATATCGGATTATAGGGCTTCATAATCTTAGGTATATCCCTAACAGCCTTAGTTGAACTGATCTTCACAATGCAATCAAAATTCACATGACACAACCTTTTATGGCATAGCCAACTCTCATCAATTTGTGTTATCAAACATGTCTTCTCACCAGAGTTTAAGTGAAATATATTACCTTTTGTCTATGTATCGGTTGCAATCTCCAAGGCAAATCTATTAATGATTTTGCATTTTCCATCCTTGAACTGTAATTGAAATCCCTTATCTACCAATTATCCTAGACTCAAAAGATTATGCTTCAAACCTTCAACATAATAGACATTGTCAGTATTATTCTTACCATCCAATGATATAGTTCCTTTTCCTTTGATCATACATGCCTTGTCATCTCCAAATCTAACTAGACCACCATCAAATTCTTGCAAAGACAAAAACTTCGCTTTATCTCCAGTCATATGATGTGAACAACCATTGTCAATTACCCATTTATCTTTGTCTTCAATTTTAGTAGCAAGTGCCTTTTCTTCAGGTACATTCTCTTCTAGTGTCGGATCATCTTCCTTGATAGCCAGGAATACCCATTCCTTCCCATTATCGGATCCACTAGAAGAGTCTTCTATCGGTTCATCATCTGAATCAGTAATGCCTTCCTCATCCGCTATGTAGCATGATTTGTCTTTGTTTTACTTGTATTTATACTTATTCTGATATCCAAGGTTAGGCTTAAATGATCTTCTAACTCTTTCTTCAAATCTTGAATTTCTTTCAGGACATCTAGATGCAAAATGACCAATTTTATTACATGCAAAACATTTAAAAGGTGCTTTTCCTTCATACTTACTTCCTACTGGTCCCTTAGGTACTCTTCTAGCAAATAGTGCTTCAAGTTGATCAAACTCATCATCTTCTCTTTTCATATCTTCTAATTATTTTGCATACAAATCTTTATAGTCTTGCTTACCGGTTGTAGATGTAGATGCATGAAAAACAGGTTCAGTCTTCACAGCTCCAGAAGGTCCAAATTCCTCAAGCTCAAAAGAAGATAGTTTCCCAACCAAGGTATCTTTGTTGACAGATGTATTAGTCATTGTTCTCATCTCATTAATAGCAGTAGCCTTCATTTTGTAAGCCGGTGGTAGGGCTCTCAGGGCTTTAGAAACAATTTCATCTTCGCTCAGAGTTCCACCACAACGTTGAATTCCCATAACAATCTCATTTACCCATTCCATGAATGCAGTAATTCTTTCATCTTCTTCCATCTTTAGGTTTTCATATCACTCGGTAACCATCAAGTTTAGCAATCTTCACTGTAGGGTCACCTTCATTAAGAGTCTCCAACTTATCCCATATAGCCTTTCCAGATGATTTGTCGGTTAATCCCATTATTTGTTGATCAGAAAGTGCACACAAGAGGGATTCTCTTGCTCTATAATCATTCTCAAGCTCCTTGTCTAGGTTTTCCAGAGGAGAATTTTCAGATCCTGAATTATAGGGTGTGACACCATTCTGTGTGATCTCCCAAATCTCCTTGCCAAGACATCTCAAATGAGTCTCCATCTGAATCTTCCATACTGTGTAATTTGTTTCATCAAGCCTCAGAATATCCCTTCGAAAGATAGCTCTAGAAGAACTGGATGAACTTGAACTATTAGTCGCCATAGGATCTTCCTCAAGAGGTTAAGCTTTCTACAGAGAGGACCAAAGCTCTGATACCAATTGTTAGACAGTTCACATAACCGAAAGACAATTGAGAGGGGGGGTGAATCAGTTGTCACAGATTACAGGAACCATTAGCAATTTAAACTTTAATATCAGAACCCAAAACATTAATACTGGAATAGCATTTAAACCAATTAAGCATAAACAATAATCACAGAATAAAAGCCATCCACATAACACCAAGATTTGTACATGGAAAACCTGGTAAAGGGAAAACCACGGTGGGAAGCCTACCCACAGTCAGATAATACTTTTGTGGTAAGTATGTGAATTACAATTAAGGGGCCTGCACTTGCAAGAAGGCCAACAACCTAGAGTGCACTGCTCATCACTAAAGGAGCCTCACTAACTACATATAAATCCAAAGTACAATCCGGAGAAGTGTTGAACTGCAAAAGATAGCATCTCCTATGCCTGAGTACAGTTCTGGTTAAGCTCAATACCGGAGGACTAAATCCTCTTACATAAACCCAATTCGATCTCTAATGATCGACCAACTCCTCTGCCTGAATGATGTTACATTATTCGCACATTACATTCCTTGACCATGACCTCCAACAACAACCATGATGATCTACAATGAGATCTTACATCTATATATACAAAATCTTAGACCATAAACAATCAGGTCGGCCACTAGACAATAAACCGATTACATAATTACAAACCATGTCGGCCTTAGACCAAATAAATAATATTAACACATAAGACATCTGTAAATACATTAATAGGCCATATCCACACATTACATTAAAGTCGGTCCATAACCTAGATCAACCTGGACCAAGTATAGGTCCACACGCTTTAGCAATTATCTCCAACTGCCAAGTCTCGAACATGATCACCAACAACATCTTGAAACTCCATCAGAAGTTGCACCAACACCACTTTATGTAATTCATCAAAGATCTCCATCAAAAGCTCTGCCAGCGAAACCCTCGTCGAAACCAAAAACCAATCTTCTAAGCAAGCAGAATATCAACCAATTACCAGACCAAAACCAACTGGGTAAATAGAGTATAAGTATCATGAACAAGTCAATTTCATCACCAAACTGTATCGGATCATGTCGGATCCAAGTTAACCAAAAACCACTTAACCTACCAAGACCAGAAGGGTGTTGGTAAAGCATCCAAATAGCTAGTGTTGGCATCAATGACAAAACATCAATGCAACACATAATCAATTGCATCAAATGACCAACAATTATATTTAAAAAGACTGAAAATATATATGTATGTTTTTATGAAGTAATACAGGGAGCTATCCCCATTAAAGATAGCACTTACCTTAAAATCATTTTTAAAAAAATGAATTGAGGATTATTTCCATTTAATTTTGAATGACAACTAATGTGGGTCTTACGTCAATTGTATAGGTATGATTGGTTTGATTAAATACTAGTTTACCAATTGTTAAGGATATGCAACTAACAATTAGTTCGATTACTATATCATTGTGTCTATTTGAGATTTTGTTAAGATTAACTTCATATCTAAATTTAGCTGTATCAAATCTTGATTAAGGAAAATTCATTAATATATATATACATAAGATTGATTTATTAAGATTATTTATTGGAATATTGGAAATGAAATTATATAATAATTATAATATATTAATCCAGGAAAGGTTAATTTATTTCTCTTGTCTGAGATGTATGGTTTTAGAAAGGTGTGCTTGATTATCCAGGTTAACCAGGGAAGGGTGATTTTCACCTACCCCAATAGGGTTAAAATTCGACCGAGTAATTTAATTATCTCCCTACCATAACACATGTAGTTAGTTCAACAGATGGGTTGTTAGTTCTACATGCATGCACAGGTTTCATTCCCGCAAGTTGGTTTTGGCTTGCTAGGATACTCCATCGTGAGGGATGGGAGCTTATCATGAGCACTGGGAAGCGTAAGCTTCATTTGGTTGGGTGGATAAAACACCTAGGTCATATGTTTGTCATCCAGTTTGTAGGTGGAATTTTGTCCAGGGCAATGAAGACGACACATCCAAAGACAGAATCAGAGAATTCAATGTAATAATTATATGTTGTATATTGTATCTTTATTGTAAATTGACCAACATGGTCACATATAAAAGACCCGAAAGGTCCCATGATGTAAATGTGACAGAAAGTCATCATGCAATGTAACTAACAGAAAGAAGTGAAAAGCTCACTAACCTACTAACCCACTAACATGCGTCTTTCCTTGCATGATTTACTTTCTGTTGGTTAACTTTCTTTTACGTATGCATGTATGTTCGCATCTAAATTTTCAGTTAGATAACTTGATCATCATGCAATAGTTATGCATTTTGCATGTTAATTTAATTTTGTGATAACTCATACAAATGTCACTTCTACCTTTCCTTCATGCATGCATGTGTGTTAATATTTGATTCCGATTAATTGACATTAATTACGGTTTATGCATGTTATCATGTACTTTGATGCACACTTTACTCCTGCTTCTCTTTTACTACATCGCATGATAAGTTTGCATGATTGAAGTGATTCACATGAATGATAAGTTTCACTTATTTATTGCATGTCATTTATTGTAATACTCGCATGAGCATTTTATGTAATCTTATTATATTGTAAACATGGTTTAGTTATGCAAGTTAAATTAGGGTTAGGACAAGGGGGTCCTTACATTACATACCATTATTTGTGCTTTGCTATGAAATTGAAAGGAATTTTAAACTATGTTGAGCAGTAATTGTAATAAAGGTTTTCATTTACATAGTCGACAATACTTTTAAGCTCATTTCAATGCTTATTGCATGGGATGAATATATGAATATAAATGTAGCTGAGATATAAGCTAAACTAAATAGCAAAGGAAAACATACCTTATTGAAAATTTGATAAGTTTACCAAAAATTTAAATGAAAGTAAATTGACATGAGCAATTGTTAAGATTATCATGTAATGGTATCAAACACATTATTAAACTTAGAATTTCCTAAGGAAGGAAACATAGAATGCAAACAACATCTTTTGAGATGAAAAGTTGTTGATCATTTGGAGGCTATAGAAAATTCAGTAAAGATAAACCTAAAAATGCATAGCCATGGTTAGAACCAAAATTTATACATGAAGTAATTCTTAGAATAAAACATTGAACTAACTAATTAAAAATTAAAATTCAGTTCTAAAATTCTATGACTATTACAAATAAGTAAACATTCTAACCTGACGAGGATCTTGGAATAATATACAGTTGGTAATATAATTTCAGCATAGTGTTAAACTGAGTTCACATACCTATGAGCATGAGAGAGCAAGTTTGCTAGCTCTTTAGCACAAGTATGAAACTAGCAGATAATAACAACAAATAATTAAATAAATAAAAAATATTTCATTAAGAATGATAGATGGCAATGTTCTTATAGCAACATTTTTTTCTTTTTAAAGTCAAAAGCATAAATATAGAGCCTAGTCTCAAATGAATTCAATGTGCAATTAGCATAAGAGACAATCTTGATGGCTTGAAAGACTATCACTTATTTTGATCTATTCAAGTAGGGTAGTGAACAGTTACTACACACATAATCATGTTGCAAACATGTAAAAGCTTTGGCCAAGGTGACACTATAATAAGTACATGCGCCAGTTAGTTCATATGGTCCATATATATGACCTAGTCAGAGGTCATAATAGTTAGGAGCTGCCTATGGTGTGTGATCGACTAGGATTGTGTAGGATCAAAACACTGGTCTCAGATTGGTATTAGACCTATCAGCTATTTATACCTAGCGAAGGGTCAAGACCTTCTAGTTGGAAGAGGCACAGGGGACTGTTAAGTTTGTGGTTGGCTGAAAAATAATCATGATGATACTTTCCTTCTTATCAGAATATAGTGATACTTAAAGATTTAGAATGGAATCTAAGAATCAGTAAACCCTAAACTACTCTTGTGCTAATTAATAATGTAGTTGTTAATAGTTTTGTTCCTTTTTTTTTAAGCTTATTGTAATCATTCATGGTTATTTGAAGATATTACTTTCTTAGAAAAGTTAAATTTCATTTCCTTTTGTTTCAACAAAAAATTGTAGCTATTTTTCTTAAAGTTTTAATCAATTTAATTTGCATTATTATGTTGCTTATAAATAACATGTTACAAGGTATGGCATCAACTTAATTAGTTTTCAGCCCGAAAATAGGTGTTTTGCAAGCTTTGTGCATGGAATTGTGTGTATGTGCTTGTGCTTGTCTTTATATTAGCATAGGTTATGTTACTGCAAGTGGCTATAGTAACCTTTTTAGTTTGTTGTCTATATTTTTGTATTCACAAAAATAGACAAGCCCTTTAAATTTTTTGTTAAAAAATAAAAAATTTAATATAAGGCATGCTTCCCGAGGTAAAATTTTGCTTCGCCCTTAGACTGGCTTAATCTCAATCCATCCTTGATCCACGTTTCAAATTTCATCGCATTTTGAGTTCGTTTGTTGTGTTTTTCCTTCGATTTCGGGTTTTTTCTTCCTGACTGTAGGTGGAAAATTTTCCTTGGATTGCAAGTTTTATTTTTCTCTTGTTTTAGTGTTGTAGGGAAATTTTAAGTCAATTACAAGTGCACTTTATGTAATATTTAAATTTGTAACTTACTTTTTATTTCCCCCTTGTTGCTTTTTGTCTTTTAAGTCATTCTAGGAACTTTTTGGACATATTACAAGTTAATTTTAAAATTATAAGTTAAAAAGAACTTGTAATTCCTTTTGAAGGTTCCTACTTAAGTTACTTTTTACATGTAATAGGTATTTTATTTCTTTATTACAAGTTTTAAAGTTACTTTTTAGATGTAGTAGGGATTTTATTTCCCTATTACATGTTTTTGTTTTTCTAGTCACTTGTAAAGGGAATTTTATTTCCCTGTGACAAGTTCTTTTTTGAGTTAAGTCATTAAAACTTGTAAAGGGGATTTCATTTCCCCCTTGCAAGTTATTTTGACTTGTTCTTATCTCTCACAAACCTGATTTGCCTAAGAAATGAAAATGTAAATTTAAACTTGTAAAACGGTTTCTTAAACCCAATTACATGTCTTTGAAGGCATTTTAAAATTATTTCTTCCCACCAAGAACCCGACCAGCATTCTCCTTCTTAGAGTTCGATTTTGGTGGAGAATCCTTGAAGCTAGGGAAACGTGGCAAGTAGAGATCGATTTTTATGCATTCCTAGCTATGTTTTGAAACACGTTGTTGTTTTTGGAAGGCATTTTTTACTAGAAAAAGTCGTGGCTTTGAGAGCTACATTTTTCTACCATTCTTGCCACGTATCTTCCCTTTGCCTAGTCATTTTGGTTTCTTCCTATCATATGTGGGATTTGCAAGGCGTTTGACCTATTCTTCCTCCACTTTGGTAGTTGTTTTTGTTGTTTATGCTTCAAATCCGAGTTTGTAAAAATGTGGTTGTGGTTTTGGAGCTTAATTTGTTGTCTATTTAAGGAGTCAATTCTTCCATTCAAGGATTGTTTCATCTCTTTGAAAGGCATCTTGATTAAGAAAGGTAAGGTTTATTTTCAGTTTTTCTTTCATTTCCTTTCTTTATTGTTTTCTTTCCTTGTTTGATCTTTCTGGTTTTATGTTTTGTTTTTGTTTTAGTTTGGGTTTGAGAGAGATCTTCCCCTTTCTATCCAAGTCTTGAATGTAATTTAAGAACTACATTGTCTTTTGTAATGTCCCTAATAGTTAGAGATCATTGTCTTGTAAAACAGATTGTTAGAATACAACATATATATATAAAAAGAACAAAAAAAAACTTGCAATTTAACTTTAAAATACTTAATTAACACTAATCACAATTCTTACCTAATACAAAGGATATGAATGCCATACGAAGATATGTCCTTAGGCGACCATGAGGCTTGCCTTCTTGGAACCCATCTTGGTTCCAAGCCCTCCAGGAAGTCGAAGGTCAATTCGACTCCTATCTCGAATGTAATTTCTTATATCCAAGCCCTCCAGGAAGTTGAAGGTGAATTCGACTCCTGTCTTGAATGTAATTTATTACATCCAAGCCCTCCAGGAAATTGAAGGTTAATTTGATTCTTGTCTTGGGTGTAATTTCTTACACTCAAGCCATCCAAGGAGGACCCTATGTCCATTCCTTGCCTTGG
Organism: Cryptomeria japonica; assembly: GCF_030272615.1. Classification (NCBI taxonomy): domain Eukaryota; kingdom Viridiplantae; phylum Streptophyta; class Pinopsida; order Cupressales; family Cupressaceae; genus Cryptomeria; species Cryptomeria japonica. The sequence continues at coordinate 629,251,909 of NC_081414.1, forward strand.
GTGATGCACCTCATCACCCAAGTCCTCAGAGGGGACCGGCCAGATCCGTCTCTTCTTGGTGAACTTAGTCAACCAAGCCATACATATGCATATAGGTATTCATTATATATACTGCCCTAGGGATTATCATAATCCCTCCCTTAGACTAAGGGAGTTACCTCCCTATAGTCTCCAACATGTGAATACATTTATAATACTTTTTGCCTTTTATTACTATTTTCCTATTCCATAATCCATATGTAAAAATACCTGATTTAACATGTATTCTCTACCTATATTCCTTAAAATGTTCATTAACCAATATTCACATTTAGTTCCTAACATATATTCCTACTAGGCATTGATATATATATATTCATTACATATGTTAGTACAAATTCATTAACATACGGTTTATACTTATTCCTTAATATCTGAAAACCATTCATTAATGTGTTCATTAAAGTATTCATTATCATAAATATTGCATATACATTAATTTCCTTCATTACCTAACTATTAGAATAGTCATTCATTAATGTATATATTATAATATTAATTATTTATATCCATTAATACACACAAAAGTAAGTATTAACATATAACAATATTTATTCCTTACTTACCTGTCTGCAGCAGTCGTGTCAGATCTATGCTTGCTTTGATCATGATTCCCACTTCTATTACGTTGCCCTTCCTCCCCCTTACCGTTGGCTGCTCTACTCCCTTTATATCTGTATGAACTTCTTGTTTTATAAGTAAATCTAATATAACATTATTTTTCATACAACCTCTAGTTATTCTTCTTTGTTTTCCTCTTATATTCCCCCCCCCCGTATACCTCATGCTTTCCCTCCTTATATATCATTTATATAACCTTTCATATAAAGGTTGTGACTTTTCAATGTAACGTGCCTTTTCCTTAATACTTTTTAATTAATCGTTGTTATATATTTCTATTCAACTCATACATGTATTTCTTTTCCTTAATAAATCGATGACTATTAAAGTGATTACTTTGGTTCTCCGTTATTCTTTTAGATGGAGACTATGATCTCTTTGTTTCACAATTATGATCGTTGATACTACCAATCATTGTATTATGAATAATGATCGCTTCCTTACGATCGATTGGGATAGCGATAATATGATTGTTGGGATAGTATTGCACCATGAGACTTCAATCGTTATCGTTAATGATGATTATTAATCTTAATCGTTGCTATTAACCTTAATCATTGACTCTATGCCTTTTCACAATTGGTGTATTGATTATTATTATTTCATTAATATATATTAATCAATTAATCATAGTTTCGGATATTAATAAATGAATATTAATTAATTGATAATAATATTAAATAAACATTGATTAATTAATTAATAATAATTGTTACATTTATTTCATATTCGAATTAAATATATTAAATTAATAAATAAACATTTATTAATTAATAATTTAATTGCTACATTTAGGTTATATTCATTGATAAGCGAAAACATATATATATATATATATATATATATATATATATATATATATATATATATATATATATATATATATATATATATATATATATATATATATATATGAATCAAATAATATTACCTATTATATTTATTAACACTATCATTGCCTAGACACTAATTATTAGTCTATCTAATGGTTGTAAAGGCAGATAGATCTGACATGTGTCAGATCTGATCTGCCACTATATATGATATTATATATGACTGTCATACGTATTGCTAATATATAATATCCTCTTTAATTGTATTATTTATATCCTCTTTGTACTTTAATTGTATTATTATTTATTATTAAATATATAAATTATGTTGATAATATATAATATTTAAATCATAAATAATATTAATTAATGAAATTTAAATAATCATTCATTGGTAATTATTATATTAATTAATAATAATAATTTCTTCATTTAGGGTCTCTCCCTTTCTCTTCGTATATATATAACGATCCAAGAGGGGACATGACATCTTTCCCCTTTCTTTTTTCCCTCTTTACTTGCATTTAGGGTTTTTTAAACTCGATTGCAAGTAAGATGAAAAAGTGAGTTTATCCCCTTTGGTTGAAAAGACTTAATCATATTTTTCCAAAAATTCAAGTTTCAAAGTTGTTAAAAAGCTTGTCTTTCCTATTTCGGGTTTTAAAAACCTAATTACAAGTAAAGGTTTTTCCCTTTCTCTTGAAGATGATCTTCCAAAATTCTTTACTTTTTCATCTGCATTCATCATCCTTGTACACACATTCCATTCCTATTTTATTTTCCATGTCAAAATTCCATTTTTATTATTACAATTATGCTTGCATTCAGGTTTTACGAACCCGATTGTGAATATGTCCTACCCCACTTACATACTTGTAACATATCTCCCAAGATCCTAAATTGACCAAAAGCCAATTTCCAAGTGTTCCTATTTATTCACCATATTACTCTCAAAGAGGGATAGAGTTTTTCCCATTGAAAAGAAGAAATATGTTTCATTTGGCTGATCTTGATGCTGCTTTGATACTTCTAGATCTTCATCACAGCGTGCCAAGTTCTTGTTCAATGTCTGATCTACCTTCATCTTCTACTCCAAAGAAGATGAAATACAAATATGATAAGTACTAGAATGAGATCTCCCCTTCTCAAGTTTCCTCTTCCACGAACCATATCAAGGATACAAAAATAGGGCATGTTGACATGTTAGAGTTTGTTAAAAGGGTGGAGGATCCAAAGGATAGTAATATGCAGTGCCTGTTGGACAACCACATTCACCATTATTCTTTTTTTCTAGTAGTTGCCCTAGAACTTGAGTTTGTTCTTGCGTGTGCTCATCATTTTGATAAAGAGAGAAAAACTATCAGAAATGATGATGGGGAGGTGATAATCCATCTTGATGCAAACATTATTGAGAAAGTTTTCAGAATACCACCTGCACCTGTGTATATGGAGATTTCCAAAGATAATGCAGTCGGATATTATGTTTCAAGGGAAAAGGATTGAAAACGCCACATTAACATGTGGATCCATGAGCCATGAGCCGCTTTCACAAGATGGGCTAAGTTATACCGTTGCGACTTCAAATGGGAAATTGGAGACATCATTACTCTCCTCAGTAGGATGTTGGGTCTAGAGCATTCTAATGTTTTTGAACCCTGGATGTATCAGTTTATCATGTTTATAAGGCAGTCTCATCACATCTCATGGGGTGAAATCATCAGTGATGCTTTGTGTGAACAACTTGCAACAATCCCTACTACCATGACGTTCTACATAAACTCATACCTAGTGTATCTAGCAGCATTACTTAGACACTTCCCTGGTCTTTCTACCAAGGGTAATCGCTCACTTATACCCGTATGGAATTACTATGATCAACTGCCTTTGAGACCCAGCAAATTACATTGCAGGAGGGTTTGGGATGCATTCTTTGGTTATTTTATGTGTCAGTTTGACAAGACACTAAAGAATAGAAGAGTGTTAGATGAGGCATGGGAAAGAGTGAATGAATATGGTTGCTTATTCCTTCAATTCCTAACTTTCACTTACATGAGAGTTGGATGTTATAGCGGGCAGTCGTACATACTTCCTAGATTCCCAATTGATAAGATTATTCTTATAGAGTTGGGAAGACAAATCATGGTTGTTCATGCACATCAATTTGTTAGGCATAAGGTTGGGATGGGGATTTCTACAACTAACCCATTGAAGATTGGTCGGTACTCCCTCATTACATCCACCAAAGACAAAGCCATGGAGATCAAAATGTAGGAGATAAAACTCAAAAGGTTCAACTCAAGAACAGATTTCGACTACCAAGGTATGAAGGAGAGAAACAAAAATTCCTTCATACATGTGCATCGCATAGAGGATATTTGGGTGGATCTCCGTACAGAGAAAGAAGTCTGTAAGATGGATTATTGCAGGATCACTCTTGAGCAAGTTGTTGATTTGAACCTGGTGGACATTTTGCAAGAAATGATTGATGATGGAAATGTACTCGATTCAGAGTATGTTAAAAAGAGAGTTGATGAAGCGCCACTTCTATCAATTCACTGGTCACATAAGGAGGGTACTTCAATTCTTGACAAATTTCACCCTATCTTAGCTAACACTAACACTTGGCTCAAAAATAACGGTGTTAGACTCATTAAGATCAAGGTTGGAAAAGAAGATGATTCTACAAGACCTCTCGGACATGTCTGAAATCCAGATAGATAACAAGGAAGGTGAATCATCTTTGGGCACAAGAATCAAGTTGCGGGTTAGTTACATGATGGTACTTCCTCCTTGGGAAGTGACAGTTTGAGGAAAGGAAAAATCCCAGCTCCATGTTCATGTGATAGATGTTGAAGATCCAGATGAGGAACTACAATCAGACAATCTCCTAAGTCACCCATTTCAGAATCACCTCATGAGGCTCCTCCTCAGATTCCTTTGGAATTACCTATGTCATCTCTTGATGTGAATGTGGATTCTTTTTCCACTATTCATATTGTTCCTATTTCGGCGGGTGAATCTCCTCAGAGGGTCATTCCAATATCAGCAGGTGAGTCATCTCTTGTCATCGTCAAGAGAATTTGATAAATATCTTTAAGGATAATCCTACATATGACCCTTTGTCTGAGATTGATACTTCCACTTCCGGTTTTGAAGAGTTCATCATGAAATCATCATGCCCTTTGATTAATGATCAGTCTATAGTTTCCATCCAAACATTAATTTCTCCTAGGATGATGATTGTTGTTCAAACAGAAACTGCTTCTCCCTCACTTTCAGTCGTTGCTCAAGGAGATTCGATGACTTTACCTCCGTGGTTTAGTTCTTTTACACCTAAAAGAAAGAAGTAAGAAATCTCTCCTGACATCTTTGATTTTCGGCAGCTTAATCAATCCAAACCTAAGGTTGCCAAAAGGGCTAAGATGATCTCGAGGGTAACAGTTGATAGTAATAGGATGAAAGTGGTTGAAATTGTTAAGCCAATTATAGGCAAGTCACGTGAAGAGATGCAAGCTGCTGATTACAGGATCACAAGGGTGGAGTTGGGAAAAAAAAATGCATGAGGTGGTCAAACATGATGCCCAACAGTTAGTAGCCTCATTGGTGCAGTGGTGTGATGAACTTCTAGCAAAGAAGGATAAGCTAGAAGAAACTATGCAACTTATGGTAGCAATCCAAAAGATTACCCAGTCTTCAAGTGAAGGTAGCAATCCTTCAACTTTCACAAGTGCACGGGAACCAGTTCGAGGAGTTGAAAGAGTTTCTTAGAAGGTACAAGTGTTGGACTCTTGGGTGGATCAACTTCATGATCTGTGTACGCAAGTGCTAAAAGACATAGTCCAAATGATGGTTAAGTTGGAGACCATTGATGAAAAATTGAATCATACCTCTGAGACTTTCAAACTGAACTTGGAAAGGGTTGAAGGTAATTTGATGGTTTGGTGCAAGATGCCTCAACAATAGTTGAGTGTTCTTCAGGAGCATGACATTATTCCTTCCAGGGTCATGTATCTAGAATTTGAAGAGCTTCTAGAGAACAAAGCCCTTGTTCTCAAATCCCTCATTAAGGATATTGATGACGCAATGAAATTGCGAGTTGAAGTATTTCAAGGTGTTATTTCTCGCAGTGATAAGGCCTCTTGCAATATCATTGATCAAAATGGGGAGTTTCTACCAGAAGAAGAAGTTCTTGCAGATTTATAGATGAAGATTCATAATGAGTGGAGCAGTGAGCAACTTTCAGCTACCTCAATTCAAGTTTTGATGAAACATCAAATCTTCTTGCAGGAAATCTAGTCCACTTTGGAGAAGGACAACTTTATGCTTCTTCAATGCCATGATACCATTGTGAAGACCATCATTGTTGCCAAGAACACCCAAGAGTCGAATCCTGATGAGCTACGAACAGTTATCTAGAAGTTTGAAGGATTCATATCTAAACATGTTGCAACTTAAGTGTTTTTCAACACTTAGTTGTGTTTTTCAGAATTGTAATTTCATAGTTGTAATTTCTTTTTTGACATGTTTACTTGTAAAAGCATTTTTTTTAAATACAAGTCATCACTTGCACTTTTATAATTACAAGTCAATTTAGAATAGGACTTATAACTTTGAATAAGTCTTAGTTAGTTGTTGAATAAGTCATGATGGTTGATAGAATTTCTCAAGTTAGTTGGGATCCTCCAACCTTTTTCTCAAGACTCCTCTCCTATAAATACTTGAGGGGTTCTATTATAATTTTTATCTTTTTTGAATGCAAGCAAAAACTCTGCCAAATTTGTAGCAAAGAAGTCTTTGATATTTTATGTGTAAATTGAAGAATTGAAAGGAATAGAAGAATATTGCTCAAGTGTTGAGACTTTATGCTAAATTCTTGAGTTTGTGTGTAATATTGTCTTTCTTGCAAGTGTTTCTTAAAGAGCTTAATCAAATTTGATTTGCAGACTTTATGTTGCAAGTATTGGAGATTAATTTTAGTAAGAATATAAGTTTTATTGAGAGAAGTTGTAAGACTTGGTGCTTACACTTGTTCTTGAGAGAGATTAGAAGTAGATTTTGTAATAGGAAATAGCTGTGAGACTTTGAGCTCACACTAGTTCTTGTTGTTTTGTGTAGAAAGGAATAAGTTATTTCAGACTTTATGTTGTTATATTTTGTTCTTGTTATTATTAGTATAGAAAAGGGTAGATAGGACTTCACATGTTGAAGACTTTGAGCTTGATATTGTTGTCTCATCCTGAAGGAAGTGACAGAAGTCTTTGTGCTTTCAAGAAACTTCATTTCCTTTCTCTCATTTTATTTCAAAAGTTGGTACTGCTATTTTACGTTAAATTGCTATCACTTTTCTGTGAAGAGAAAGGGATATTAACTTTCTTGAAAAAAGAAGAAAGACTGTTGTTCCATCCTATTTTAGTTTTAGTATTAGATAGATAGGGAGAGACTTCCCTTAATTAGGAGAGTTTATACTCACACACTGTGGTTGAAGCCACAATTTTGTATATTCCCCAAGTGTACAAAATTTTCAACCAACATTGTTTCCAGCAATATGACATTTCTAATGGTTCCTAGTTAGGGGCCATCTTATAGCACCCCTATTTTGGGAAGTTGCATTTTTTGTTCGAATTAATATATTCTTTCCACAATCATGGTTGCACATTACTAATAAAAAATAATAATAATATTCAATGATAGGTAAAGTATACATAATCTAGTTGATAGATGAGTTGGCTATAGTTATTTTGGAGTAGGTGAGTAGTAATTCGAAAGTAATTGTGACATGTAACATAATAATTTATTTAATTAATAAATATTATTATTTATTATTGAATTAAATTTATGAAATATTTAAATAAATTTATAAATAATATAAATTAAATGAAATAAATTTTAATGATAAATTATCTAATTTCATAGAATAAAAATATATTTAAATTTATAAATACATTTTTAACATAGAAATTAAAATAAATGCTACATATAATTATACATATGATATTTAAATTATCATTGAAATTTAAATAAAATCAAATATCTTTTTCATGTGTTTTCTCCTAACTAATATCTAAAATTATAGCATATTAAATCAAAAGAATTGTTTGGGGAGGGACGATGGCATCACAACCATTTGAGATGGGTTTAACAGGTTGGGGGAAACCCCAGTCACTTGGTTGTCCTCAATTCACAGGTTTAGCAAATCCGGAGGGGCGTTTTGGTGTGACAAGGGCAAGGGGTGGACTGTGAGGGTGTGAAGTTGTTTGTAGGGTTCTGTTTGTTTAGTTTTGCTACATTTTCTTCTCATTTTGGTGTTTTCTTGTGCTTGTGTGACAACACCTCTCGGGGCTCGCCATTACGCATTGTTTGGTGCTTCTTGTCTCCTTTGGTTTGTAATAAAATTCTTGCCTTAACTTATGGAGGATGGGTCACTCTTTGTTTTCTTTTTGGTTCTCAATCTTTTGGCCTTGGATTTGTGATGGAGGGGCATGAAGATTCTCCAAATTTGACAGTCTCCAAAGCTATGGAATTTTTTGATTCACCTTATTCTATGCATGCAAATGTTATGGCTCATTTGAACAAAATCCCAACTAGAGAAGGTTCTTCTTCTTTGAAGGGTTCCCCACAAATTAATAAAGTAAATGGATTCTTGGAGAGATCCTAAGATTGTCCAGTTTTGGTGATTTGGCCAAAGATGATCTCAAATGATGGCACATATTTGAGCAATCATGCAGGAATCTACAAATTTTTGAGGCTTTGCTTTTCTATGCCAGTTTTGGGGTCTTGAGCTCAACAAATGTTGAATCTTGAAAGAGATGGAAATAATAATGCTTTCTAACATTTAATTTCTAGTTGTGTTTTCATGCATGACAGACAAAAATAAAACTTTTGAAGGTGGTCCATATTTTTATTATTAGGTTGATCTTTTTTATTAACCCCTTGGCATGTGGGTTTCAACTCAGCCAAGGAATTCCACTTACAGGTTCCTATCTATGTTCATCTTCCAAAGCTTTCACTTAAGTTTTTGAGGAGTGACATTCTACATTTTATTGACTTCTTGGAAAACCAGTTGGCTCTACTCAACAAACTTTGGATTTGAAGGCAAATACTTATGCTCGTATATGTGTTGAAGGTTCATTTGAATAATCCTTTGCTAAATTATGTAGGAATTTGCCTTGGTTCCTCTTCTTGGATTCAACATATCAATTATGAAACCCCTCCTTTTATATGTTTTATCTTTCATGAGTATAGACATTTGCAAAGGAAATAGCCCCATTTTAATTCGATGACTAATGCAACTAATGCTCACTCCAACTTGGCTTCGAATTTTTATAAAGGGAAGGCCTATGCATTTGATGGGGTCACAAATAAAGAGGGTTTATCCCTATTAAGGCTCACAATACAGGGAGAGATAAAAAAAGAACCCTTGAGGATAGGCAAACTAAGGGAATCTTTAACTAGTTTGACATTTTGGATGACCTAGTTTAGGAAGTGTGGATTCCAATTGAGTTTCCCTTTGGTGTTGCGTCCTTGGGAGTGGTTCTATAAAAAAAAAAGGGAGAATGGTACTCAAAACTTGTCTTTACATAATATGCAAGATGGTCATATGGATATAGATTTACCCTCTTGACTTCTGGGTGTGTTAGAACCAAGCGAAACTTTGATTTTTTAGGATGTTGAAGTCTTATCTGTATTAGTCTCTCCTCTAGCGAAGGGGGCTTTGGAGTATGGGACATGTAGTGGGGTTGATCATAATTTGGGATTGCAACAAAAGACTCCTACAAAGGGGCCTATGGAGAAACCTTCAAAAGTGGGGCATAAGAAAAACTAGGAGAAGGTGAAGTTTGTTGGCATTTTGCATAGAGATTGCATTAATCATATGTTGTCATTGATGTCAATTGAACCGGTAATGGTATTCATGTTATTGCTGATATTGTTGTTTTTGATATTGGCTAGTAACCGATAAGAAGAGCTTTTTGGAAGATGATGTAAACTGATATGTAAAGTTTGTGAGTTGAATCGGTGAACTAGTATAAAGGGTTAAACCTTTCTATGTAATATAACGGGTAAACCCCATCAACTGTTAAACCCTAACCGACAAAGTTTGATGGTTTATTATCTGATAAGCGGTAATGATGGAGACACGTGTGATCATTGTATGAGGATATGTTCAAATTTTTTTGGCATGTTTATTTTTGTCTAGGGAAGGAGCAAAGTGGATTGCATCTAATGCACAACGCGTGATGAGTTACAAAGTCCGATGAAGTGGTGATCATGGAGCGGTTGGAATTTTCTTGAAGAATGTGAAGAGATTGTCATGATTTCTAATGGTCAAGATTGTATCGACTTGTTTGTAATCTTGATGATGAGAATTAGGTTTTTGTTGTGTTACCGACCTAATTGATTTGTATTTAAGGTCAATGAAGTTGTTTGTAAAGAGTGTTGACAAGATTGATGAAAACCTGTTGAGTGTGTAGTTGCCTAACCAGTGAATGGATCTCCACTTTGAGTGAAGGCAGATTGAAGCTTAGAAGGATCTGATCAAGCAAATGTAGTGCTACTTAGACAGATCAAGAAAACCTGTTGTTTTCTAACAATTACAACAAAAGTGAAATCCCTTAACCGGGTAAGCTCTAACAAGCTTGGTTACTCATTAAATCCTCTAACAAGGTGGTTCATTAGCTTGGATTCTTAGATCCTCCAACGAGGTTACTCCTAACAGGGTATTGTGCTTTTCATCAAGGCATATTTGTAAATCCCTTAACCGGGTGATTCCTAACCGGAATTAATTCTTAACAAGACTTATTGTAAAGCTTTAACAGGCTTGGCTCCTAACAGGGCGAACTTCAGAAGAGTTCAGATAGCTATCCTTGTGAGTCCCATCTCACAGTGGTTTTTACCTATTTGGGTTTTCCACGTATAAACATTTGTGTCAAGTGGTGAATGCTTTTGTGGTTGTGATCTTATTTGTTGATTTGGTTAACTTCTGATAAGGCATGTTAAGTAGAAGCATTAAGAGTTGAATATGTTGAGTTATGATTAAGCATTGTTGATGTTTACAAGAATGAAGTTGTTTACTGTTAAAGTTGTCATAACACTTAAACCGATTAATGTCAAGTATTCTTATGAATATTGATCTTGACTAAGATATGTTTCCTTTGTTTGACTAAGTTTGAGTTTGGGAACTTTGTATCAGTTTTTCAATATACTGACTCACCCCCCTCTCTCAGTATTCTATCGGATACTTATTCTTTCATCATACCATCAATTGGTATTAGAGCATCTCAGGTCCTGTTAATCTAAAAGCCTAACAGCTTGAGGAAAAGATCTTGTAGATCATGATGAAGAAAGAAGGTCTGAAGTTCAACAAAGATAACTATAGAATATGGAGTGACAGAATGAAGATTTACATTAAGAGTATTGGTAGTTAGTATTGGGATCATATAGAAAATAAGTATACTACACCTATTGGACCCCTGACTGATGATTAAAAGAAAGAACAACAAGAAAATCACCAGGCATTAGAAGCTATTATCAATTCCCTGTCTGATGTTGAATATGCAGATGTTCATGGTCTTGAAACTGCATATGAAGTATGGAAGAAATTAGAAGAGATTTATAGCGGTGATGAACATGTTAAGATTTCCAAAGAGGAAAGTTTGACGACATGAGAATGTCTGAAGGTGAGAATATCCAGCAGTACGGTCAAAGGATTAAAGAGATAGTTGGTGAGATAAAGAGTGTAGGAGGGAAAGTGGAAGATACCACAGTAATCAGTAAGGTAATGAGAACCCTGCTACCCGTCTATGCTATCTGAGTTGCAGCTATTCAGGAGCTGAAATCCATTGACAAGACAAAGGTAACTCTTGAATCCATTATTGGCAAACTTACTGCTTTTTAACTAAATGGCTATGATGGTAGTGTACAGAAATTAGAATCTGCATTTAGAGCTTCTGTCTCTAACCCATGTGTGAGAAGAAGTAGAGATACTGGCCATAACTATGAATCTAGATCCAGCGGAGATGTTGAAGATGAAGACAGCTTAGTGGAACTTGAAGCATTGTTGGAAAAATGACTGCTTAGAGGCACTGGTAAATATAGAGGTAAGCTACCTTTAAAATGTTTTGCATGCAACAAGACTGGTCATATAGCAGCAAATTGCCCTAATGGTGAAAATGAATAAAAGAGAGACAAATTTAAGAAGTACAAGGGTAAAGGCAAGAGAGATTGTCTTGTAGCTATTGACTGTGGTATTATTGATGAAGAATATGATGATGATGCTAGTGAAGATATTGTGTTTGTAGCCATTAAGGAAGAAATATCAGATTAGAACGCACTAGTATCCAGAATGGACAACTCTGATGATTGAATCATTGATAGTGATTGTTCACATCACATGACCGATGATTGGAGCAAATTTCTTTCCCTTAAGGAATTTGATGGCGGTGTTGTCAAATTTGGCCCTGTATGGTTAAAGGTAATGGAGTTATTTCTCTTAATGGGAAGAGCAGTACTGACGATGTCTATTGGGTTGAAGGCCTAAAGCACAATCTTTTAAGTGTGGCACAACTTAATGACAGAGGATACCCATTGGAGTTTAGAAATGGAATGTGCAAAATCTTTGACAACAAAGGTGAATTGATTGCAACCGGGAAACATACCAGGGGTAATATATTTCATCTCAATCCAAAAGTTAGCAATTGTTTGATTGAAAAAATAGATGATAGCTAGCTTTGGCATAGGAGATTTTGTCATATAAATTTTGACAATATTGTTAAAGTAAGCAAGTCTAAGACAGTGAGAGGTCTGCCTCAGCTAGACAAACCGGTTAATTCTCTTTGTAAAGAATGTCAACTAGGAAAGATGACTTCTTCAACTTTTAAGAGCAAGTCCTTCTCAGTGGAGCACTTGTTAAATTTGGTTCATACAGATCTATATGGACCAATAAGAAAAAGAAGCTTTCAATGTGACAGATACTTCATGATCTTCACTGATGATTGTTCAAGGATGATGTGGGTCACATTCTTGAAGGATAAGAATGAAGCTTTTGGTAAATTCAAGGCATTCAGAGCCTTAGCTGAGAAAGAGAGTGGCAAAAAGATAAAATGTCTAAGAACAGATCAAGGCAGTGAATTCACTTCTGTGGAGTTCACTAAGTATTGTGATGATAATGGTATCAAGCGACAACTTTCTGTACCAAGGACACCACAGCAGAATGGTATAGTAGAGATAAACAATCGGTCAATGGTTGAAGCTGCTAGGACTATGTTGATACAAGGAGGTGTACCAAAAACATTTTGGAAAGAAGTTGTAAGTACAACTGTCTACACAATGAACAGAGTTCTGGTGAAAAGAGGTAAGGACAAGACCCCATATTAGTACTAGTATGGGAGATCACCTGATGTTAGCTATTTTAAGATATTTGGAAGCAAATGTTTTATTAAAAGAGGTGATTACATAAGCAAGTTTGAAGCTAAGAGTGATGAAGGCATATTTCTTGGCTATTCCACCAAGAGTAAGGCCTATAAATGCTTCAACAACTAGACATAGAAAATTGTTGAGAGTGTTGATGTTTGTGTAGATGAATGTCCTGAAGTTTCAGAAGGAACCAGTTCTGAGAAGAAGGATGAAGATCCTTGCATTTTACTTTTGGAACCTGAAACTGTTAAATCAGAAACCAGTAAAACCAATCTTGATGTACTTGTTCAACCGGAACAAATAAATTCAGAGGAAGATGATAATGAAGAAGCTGAACCTGAAGATAATGATCATGTTATTCCCAGGTATGTGAGACTGAATCACAGTCTTAAACAGATAGTTGGGGATAAGGATGTCGATGTACTAACTAGAAGGAGAATAATAGAGAACTCTTGCATGATCTCCACCTTTAAACCTAGAAGTGCTAAGTAGGCACTTGGAGATGATCATTGGGTGAAAGCTATGGAGGAGGAATTGGGTCAAATTGAGAAGAAGAACACTTGGACCCTGGTACCCTGACCGGTAAACAAGAATGTTATAGGTACTAAATGGGTGTTCAGAAACAAATTAAATGAAGATGGTGTTGTAGTTCATAATAAGGCAAGATTAGTATGCAAAGGTTATGTGCAAGAAGAAGGAGAGGCTTGGAGAGAAACTTTTGCACCAGTAGCAAGACTGGAAGTTGTCATAACATTGCTTGCATTTGCAGCTCATAAGAAGTTAAAGGTATACCAGATAGATGTTAAGTCAACATTCTTGAATGGGATACTAGAAGAAGAGGTTTATATAGAGCAGCCTGATGGTTATGCATTGACAGATAAGGAAGACATGGTATGCAAAGTGCATAAAGCTTTGTATGGATTAAAGCAGGCACCCAGAGCATGGTATGAATGACTTCATACTCATCTGATGAAGATAGGCTTTGCTAGAACCAGTGATGACAACAACATTTATCTCAAGTCTGAAGGAGATGAAATACTGGTCAGTGAAGTATTTGTAGATGACATTATATTTGGAGGTAATGATGACATGAGTAATTGTTTTGCAGATGAAATGAAGAATGAATTGAGATGTCATTAGTAGGGGAAATAAAAAATTTCATAGGCTTATAGATACAGCAAATGAAGAATGGTATTTTCATTACTCAATCCAAGTATGTGAAAGAGGTTTTGAAGACTTTCGGTATGAGTGACTGTAAACCAGTTGGAACCCCAATGGTTACATGTTGTAAATTGTCCAAGGAAGATGCATCTAAGTCTATAGATGAAAAGGAATACAAGTCAATGATTGGAAAATTACACTATGTTGTTCACATTCGATCGGATATTGCCCATGTAGTTGCTATTGTTGCTATATTTCAGAAGAATCCAAAGGAGGCACATCTAATGGCAACCAAGAGAATTTTTAGATATCTAAAAGGTATTGTTGACTATGGGTTATTGTATCCATATGGTGGAAATTTTGATTTGAAAGCATACACATATGCTGATTGGGCAGGTAATATTGATGACCGTAAGAGTACTACCAGTGGAGCATTCTTTCTAGGAGGAAGGCTAGTTTCATGGAGTAGTAAAAAGCAGAGTTGCACTTCACAATCTACTGTTGAAGCTGAGTATGTAGCATCTTATATGAATTGCACACAAGCTATGTGGATGAGGCACGTTTTGGAAGGTTTGAAGATGGAAATCTCAGAACCAATAAAGATTTTGTGTGACAATACAAGTAAAATAAACATTTCTAAAAATCTTGTTTTGCACACAAGGACTAAGCACATTGAATTGAAATATCACTTCTTGAGGGAAAAAGTTCAAAGTAAATATGTTATCTTGGAGTATGTTTCTACCAAAGAGTAGCTTGCAGATATATTTACCAAACCTCTGCCTAAGACCACTTTCAAGTATCTTAGAAGTCAATTGGGGGTTGTCCCTCTTCATGAAGTTAGTTGAGCATGATGTTGATTGCATCAGTCCTTGAACCACTTGCAGAATTTTACATGGACTGATGAAGAAGTGGATGTATTCCACAGGGGGAGCATCAAGTTGTAGAATGATGTTGATGCATAGTGAGAGAAGAATTACATGTTTTACTTTCACTTTGGCATTGTTGTCAAAGGGGGAGAAGAATTATGTGATTGAGGAGAAGAATTATGTGTCTGATTAGGTGAACCAGTGACAGGCTGAAGACAGACAGAGCAAGGTGAATACTTGGCAATGTAAACCAAGATTCCTATCCACCAATCTCAGCAGCAATCAGAGGCGTTGATATTTATATTGTCATCAATGCCAAAGGGGGAGATTGTTGGCATTTTGAGTTTGTTAGCATTTTGCATAGAGATTGCATTAATGATATGTTGTCATTGATGTCAATTGAACCGGTAATGGTATTCATGTTATTGCTAATATTGTTGTTTTTGATATTAACTAGTAACCGATAAGAAGAGCTTTGTGGAAGATGATGTAAACCGATATGTAAAGTTTGTGAGTTGAACCGGTGAACCAGTATAAAGGGTTAAACCTTTCTATGTAATATAACCGGTAAACCCTATCAGTTGTTAAAACCTAATTGATCAAGTTTGATGGTTTATTATCTAATAAGTGGTAATGATGGAGACACGTGTGATCATTGTATGAGGATATGTTCAAATTATTTTGGTGTGTTTGTTTTTGTCTAGGGAAGGAGCAAAGTGGATTGCATCTAATGCACAACACATGATGAGTTACAAAGTCCGATGAAGCAGTGATCATGGAGCGATTGGAATTTTCTTGAAGAATGTGAAGAGATTGTCATGATTTCTAACGGTCAAGATTGTACCAACTTGTTTGTAATCTCGATGATGAGAATTAGGTTTTTGTTGTGTTACCGACCTAATTGATTTGTATTTAAGGTCAATGAAGTTGTTTGTAAAGAGTGTTGGCAAGATTGATGAAAACCTATTGAGTGTGTAGTTGCCTAACCAGTGAATGGATATGCACTTTGAGTGAATGCAGATTGAAGCTTAGAAGGATCTGATCAAGAAAATGTAGTGCTACTCAGACAGATCAAGAAAACCTGTTGTTTTCTAACAATTACAGCAGAAGTGAAATCCCTTAACCGGGTAAGCTCTAACAAGCTTGGTTACTCATTAAATCCTCTAACAAGGTGATCCATTAGCTTGGATTCTTAAATCCTTCAGCGAGGTTACTCCTAATAGGGTATTGTGCTTTTCATCAAGGCATATTTGTAAATCCCTTAACCGGGTGATTCCTAACCGAAATTAGTTCTTAACAGGACTTATTGTAAAGCTTTAACAGGCTTGGCTCCTAACAGGGTGAACTTCAGAAGAGTTTAGATAGCTATCCTTGTGAGTCCCATCTCACCGTGGTGTTTACTTATTTGGGTTTTCCACGTATAAACATTTTTGTCAAGTGGTGAATGCTTTTGTGGTTGTGATCTTATTTGTTGATTTGGTTAACTTCTGATAAGGCATGTTAAGTAGAAGCATTGAGAGTTGAATATGTTGAGTTATGACTAAGCATTGTTGATGTTTACAAGATTGAAGTTGTTTAATGTTAAAGTTGTCATAACAGTTAAATCGGTTAATGTCAAGTATTCTTATGAATATTGATCTTGACTGAGATATGTTTCCTTTGTTTGACTGAGTTTGAGTTTGGGAACTTTGTATCAGTTTTTCAATATACTGATTCACCCCCCCTCTTAGTATTCTACCAGATACTTATTCTTTCATCATACCATCAAAGTTAATTGGCGAGATATTGCATGTAGAATTTGGGTCAATGAATATCATTGATTCCAATTTTTCCTAGTCTCATAAATGATTATTTATAATGGAATGTGATGGGTATGAATAGAATCCCTAGACAAAAGGCTATTCATGAAATGATTAATACCCACTCTTTGGATTTTGTTTTTATTCAGGAAACAAAATTGTTAGTGGATGGTTTGTTTAATAGAGCTCCTAGAATATAGCCTCAAGGTTCTTGTCAATGTGTTGGAGCTCTTGGTAGCATGGGTGGTGTGACTTTTTTTGGGAGCCAAGGAAGGTTGTCCCTCTTTTTTGGATCTTGAGTCACTCCTTTATTCGTATCGATGACTCTTGTTTCAATTCTAGTGAAATTTATCTTTTTACTAATGTTTATGCTCCTACAGATCTTTTGGGTAAATCGTAGCTTTGGTCTCACATTATATTTGTCTATTCTTTGCCATCCTTTCTTCCTTGGAAAGTTGGAAAATTTAATGTCATGTCGTTTCTATCTTTGAGGAAAAAAGAGGGGGCATTGATAGGCTTGACCGTTTGGCTGACCTCCTTAAATGTAATACTATTCTCCAAAATCTAATTTGCCTGAAGTGAAATAATGGTATTTTCACTTGGAACAAAAGAAGGAATGGAGAAAATTCTATTTCAGAAAGGCTTAGTAGATTTCTAGTCTATCGCTATTGGATTAGCAATAGATGGACTACTAGCTCGAAGATTCTGGATTGGAGAGGCTTTGATCATTGGCCAATCAAATTCTTAGTTGTTTCCTTCAAAGTTTCAAAGAACCCCTCTTTTGAGCTTCAACTTATGTGGTTGCAAGATATTTATCTCTAAGATTTAATGATTGAATGGTGACAAGATGAGAGACCTTTTCATGGTAGGGATATGTATTCCTTTGTTAAGAGATTGCAGTATGTGAAATACAAGCTTAAGAGGTGGAACAAGCAATGATTTGGAAACCTCCACCTTAATAAGAGGTTAGCTCAAACTTGATTGGATACTATTACTCGACAAATTTGGGATTAGGGTCTATCTTTGGATCATAGTAGAGAGGAGACTATAGTGTTAAGGAGTTGGAGGAATGGAATCTTCACAAAGAGATCTTTTAGAAACGTAAATATCGTATTGATTGGCTTTAGAAAGGGGATAGGAATATTGTCTTCTATCATAACTTTGTTAAAAATAGAAGAAATGGGAATCTTATTTCCTCCCTTGTGTCAGTGGAAAGTGCTCAATTTTCCTCTTTGGTAGATATTTCTTAGAAGGCTTCTTAGTTCTTCTTTGCTTTGTTTACTGAAGATTCTTTGCATGTGAATGAGGAGAAAATATCTATTTTAGACTATATTCTCTTATTAGTTTCTAATGAGATGAATACAAATCTCATTTTGCCTATCTCACTGCAACAATTAGAAGCGGTAGTGTTTCAAATGAAAAAAGGAAAAGCTCCAAGTCTTGATGTATTTCCAATTGAATTCTTTCAAGATTTTTGAGAATTATCAATTTGGATCTTTCGGAGGTGGTTTAGGGGTCACAAGAAATAAATAGATGTTGAGAGCTATGAGTTTCACTTTTCTTACCCTTATTCCCAAAAAATATGATGTGAATTGTTTAGATCAATTTAGACCATTTTCTTTATGCAATGTGATGTATAAAATTATTACCAAGTTGATTGCTAAAAGATTTAAGACTTGCCTCAAAGCTGTGATATCTGATGAGTAGGGGGATTTTATTGCGGGCCATTGAATCCTTGACAGGATTGTGATTGTTGTTGAGGCCATTCACTCTATGGTGATCTCAAAGAAAAAGGCCATGTTCATCAAATTTGACATGGCTAAAGTTTATGATAGAGTCAAATGGACATTCTTACAAAAAGTTCAACTGGCTTTTGGATTTGGTGGAGAAGGAGTTAACTAGGTTATAAATTGTGTTACTTCTACTTCCTTTTCAATTCTTATTAATGAGGAACCCTCTGAATTATTCCGTGCTTCTAGGTGTGTTTGGAAAGAGGATCCTCTTTCCCCTTATTTGTTTATTATTATGGATAAAGAGCTGAGCACATTATTTAAGTCTCATGTTAAACAAGGTCTAATTCAGGGATGTAGCTAGAGTAATAGTTTGCCTCCTCATTCTCACCTTCAGTTGTTGATGATACCACCTTGATGGGCTTGGCCAAAACCAATGAAGTAGTGAATTTTTGGAGAACCTTGGTCACTTACTGGGTTGTCTCTAATCAATAATTCAATGAAGCCAAGTCATCTATCTTTTTGTTGTTAGGGTCTCAACATAGGGAGTTCTAGTAGGAAGTTTTGGATAAATTTCACATGTTACTCATTAGACTTGTAGATGGCTTTCGATTGATGGGAGAGTGGCTAGAGCTTTCAAAGTTGGTGGTTCAAACCCTCCCTATTTATATATGCTTTGTGAAAGTGGCTCCTTCATGCTTTGTCATGGAGTTCGATGCTCTTTCCCATCAATTTTTGTGGGCATACAATTTACTCTCTTCAAAGTGGAGTCTGATCAAGTGGGAATTAGTTTGTAGGCCAAAGAAGGAGAGAGAATTTGGGCTTAGGCCTGTAGGTATGATTGGTCAAGTCTTAGTAGCCAAAATTTATTATCATTTGTATACATGCCAAGATCATTATTGGGCTAGAACCCACAAGTAGCTTTGGGGAGTGAGCAATTTTAATTTGCCTCAGTGCAACCTCATGGGGAAGGGATCTATGATTTGGAATACTCTGAAGAGAGGGGAAAAGCTCATCAAATATGGTCTCTTTTGGATATGTAATAAGGGATCTAATGCCCTTTTCTGGTATGATTGTTGGGATGGTCATCCCCCCATCATTTCCAAGTTTCTTCATCTTTAACATCTCTTTGTAACAATTTGACTAAAGTTGGTTGGAGTAAGGTGGAGGAATTTAAAACTATTAAAGCTATGGGACAAGTGGAGATGATTTGTCAGAAGGATCCTCAAGAGTGGCCTATGGATGGGTATGTGGAGGATCGTCAAGAGCTAGCTAGGATCTTGGATGGCAGATTGTGCAACTCCTTTAAGGGAGTGATTATTTGGCTTGGGGTGCTGATCCAAAGGGTAAACAATTGTATGGTAAGGTTGGTATTCCTTTGTGGAAGCAAGTGTGGATCAAATTCTTGTGCCCTAAGTGTAATTTATTTCTTTGGTTGGTTGCTTAAAATATACGTCTCACTTGGGAGAATTCAAGGAAGAGAGGCTCCCAAGGCCCTTCCATCTGTGTCCTCTATAATAATAGAGAGGAATGTACTTCATACCTTTTGTAATGCCTGCCAAAATACCCTAGAAAAATTAAGCAACTAACATACTAATAGAGATTTTCTTTTATAAAAAAAACATCATCTATTGCAACACATAACATCTTCTACTCATTGAATTGACATCCATCAACATAATATGCACTTAACCATCACAAACATATATTATAAAACATGAACCGATTACGAAAGCAGAAATAAACACTACATAAACTTCAATTGTATCTCCCTAGGGTATCTCAACGTCATTACTTATGACATCAACACAAGTAAATGTTATCATGATCACTACTACTATCTAATGCACCCTAATACCATGAGTTTCTATTTCCTTTCATGCATATACATATAATCATTTACTAATTCAACACAAAACATATCCATTACCAATTATTCCTTTCATGCACCATAAGTAAGATCATCTACTAACTACCTATCATGAAATGCAATCCATTACAACATTAACTAATCCATTCTAATTAGGTTCATTTTAGAGCACCAATACCAACCCTAATACCATGAGTTTCTATTTCCTTTCATGCATATACATATAATCATTTACTAATTCAACACAAAACATATCCATTACCAATTATTCCTTTCATGCACCATAAGTAAGATCATCTACTAACTACCTATCATGAAATGCAATCCATTACAACATTAACTAATCCATTCTAATTAGGTTCATTTTAGAGCACCAATACCAAATATTCCTAATTCCCTTTTTTCATTCAAATTCCAACATGATCATATACTTCTCCCATCATGATTTACTTAATAACAATATGTTCTATTCACATTTTTAATTCCTTAATAGCATACACATAATACCAAATGCACAACCATAAATTCATTAACATTATTTTCCATTTCCAAATTCTATTACAAAGTACACTAAAATGTATCCATACTTATCCTCCTACTAGAGTCATAAGTGCATACCACTTCATCTAATTCAATCTAGTTCATTTCCTTAAGGTTAACCATTTATCCTAACAACCACCCATTCACATTCATATTCTAGAGATATCCATTTACCAAGTATAATAAATTTTGTACTAAGAACATTCCTTTAATGCCTTCATAAATAATTCATACATATCGAATATTCACTTACAACAAAAGCATTACAATGACTTCAGTCCACTACTAGTCCACAAGCTATGGGATACATTACAATACATCTCAATTTTTTCTTTCACCAATTGTAATGAAGTCCCAAGTTAACATCTACCATTATATATGTATATCTAATATATCAAGAGAATTACTCTTACTACATTTACAACATTTACATGATATATACATAACAAGTGTCATAAGATCAAATACATCTATCTGCTACAATATTCATCCATAATCCATCACGATAGAAGAATCCACATCCACACAAGAATCCAATGAAGACATCCCAATGGAAGAAGACATCAACCACCTGACCATGTAACCAAAGGAACCACCCCTCATGATAGGAGATGACACAGGGTCCCAACACACACTCTAGACCTAAGTTGACACCTAACAACCAAAGAGACTCAAGTACTACAACAATAAATAATCATACATCAATCACAAATATAAACTCCCAGAGACGTACCATCCAATCAAGATATAAGCATAGATCAAACAAAGGACACATGTAGGGGTGGAGTGTCATCGCATATTACAATCATCCTTTCAAGGAACCTCTTGATATATTAGACCTTCAAGCATCCTTTCAAGGAACCTCTTGATATATTAGACCTTCAAGCATCCTTTCAAGGAACCTCTTGGTAAGTGACACACATGCAGAACCAACTCAACCTATGAGAGATCAAGGGAGTTCGATTTGCCATCGCAATGGCCTTCCCAAGCTTATCCTAAAACATCCTCCCTAGGACTAAGTCTTGGGGCTCACATCCATTAATTATCTTGATTAGGTGAATCCTAGCTACCCAACCCATCTAATTAATTATTAATGTTATCACTTGATTACAATAAGGAAAAATTTTCAATGTGCCATGGCGGTCTAGACTCTAAGCATCCTTACAAGGAATCTCTTAGTATCCTATCTCTCACGACCCCGGTCATCACATGAAAGCCCACTCCCCCTAACATGTTCCAAAATAACAATAACTACAAGGAGGCTCAAAGAAAAATCCAAAAATCCATAAACATACATAAGCAACCAATTCCAACAATGTCAAAACAAGAGTCTCGCATCATAATAACGAATCAATGGCCATAAGCATAAAACATCTGAATCTGCCATAAACATGAACCAATCCTCTACAACAAGGCTCATCAACTTGTTGGAGAAAAACAATGGAATAAACCTCACAACATGGCACATCAACATGTTGGAGAAAAAATATAAAACCTCTACAACAAGGTATATCAACTTGCCAAAGCACAAAATACCAATAAAACATCAAATCTGAAAGTGCACAATACATGAAAACATAAAAAAACCCCAATACAAGCCTCTGGTACAATAATGGATCCGAAAAATTCATCACAAATAAGCAAACTGAGAAAAACACCAAAACTACACAGACTAGTGCATATGATATGCAAAGTAGAGCATATGACTAATTATGCAGCGCATATACAAACTTTGACAATGCATTCAATAATTCTTGAGGCGCATAGGAAACATCATTCAGAGCATATGAAACATAAATTAGCACATACGATGAACAAAAAGACACATTTTACCAATGAAACAACACATATGAAATATAAATTAATACATTTGATATAAACTTTAGCGCATATAATATCCTCAGAAAATTTACACAGAAATACCAGAAATATGAATCCAGAATAAAAGTCACAGGAAAAGTTCTAAGTCTCAAAATCAAACTTAAAGGAAATTCCCACACATAAAGAAAAGGATGAAATAAACAATGTAGAAAACCATAGACTAACATGAAAGATTTCACAAAACAAAGTTCCATGACTTCGCAACAAAACTTCACATAGAATAATTCACAGAGAATACAATAAACCCCGATAACACTCCCAAAACCTCCAATGTCACAAGAAATTCACCAAACAAAGATAAAACCTAGATTCCAAATGAAATACCACACATGGAGGAAGCCAAATCATAGAACCAGAAATCCCATTCCCGGCCATTCATGACAATGGAAAAATTCCCAAATATTAATTCCCTATACTATAGTCAAAACTTTATAATATAAATTTACCCATGAAATAATTCATTCTTTAACTATATAAAATATACAAATGTTTTTCCCACTTCGCGAAAAAACAAACTTTTCTCTGCAGACATGGAGAAGACAAGAAATAAAAGTAAGATCCTCCAACCTGGAAATTGAAGTGATGGAAAGAGAAATCTAAAGAAGCGCAACAATCTAAAACCAAAATCCAAGCTCCAAGCCTTCAACCAAAATTATCAACAAGCCAAGTAAATTCTCCAGATGGTCACCCAACAAAATGCACAGGTTGCCATTTAAATAGAAAATCATTCAAAACATAGCCTCAATGTCAGCTAATGAAAATAATCTAAAAACCAATAAATCTTACCTACCCCACCTTATATAATATTTTATTTCCCCAACACATATTTAACCAATAACAATTAACGGTAGGTAGGAAATGTAATAAAACTTATTTACCATGTAACAAGAGAATATATTATAATAATATAATAAACGATAATAATAAATTAAAGCCTAATAAAATAAATTAAAGACAATATAAATAAATGCTCCAATTAAATATAGAACCACAAATAATATAAATAAATAAACAAACAATTATGTAATATTATCCTCACAATCACAACTCCCAAGATGGCCAATCATAACAAGAGGTAGGTACATAAATAATAACAAATAAATAAAACAACAATGCAAATAATTAAATAAATAACCAAACTAATAAATAATTAGATAAACAATAAACAACCCAACAATAAATAAATAAACAATAAAGAGGATAAATAAATAAATGTACGGAAATGCATAAATAACCATCCAATAATTAAACAATAAATAAATAACAATCCAATAAATCAAAAGCTCAAATAATAAATCAAAACCAATATAAATAAATAATAAATAACCAATAAATAGATGAACCAAATATAAATAAATAGATAAACAATAAACAAATAATTAAATGTATAGATACATATTAATGCTCTAGCCAATATAATTTAAACTCAATACTATAAATATCTCCCACATACATATAAAATAATCAAATAAATAATAAATAAATGGATGTACTGATAAGCATAAATACTCAACTAATATAGTTTCACCAATTAATTATTAATTAATTCCCAGTAAATAAATAAATAAATAAATATATATATATTGTATTCGTACTAACCATTATTTAATAATTTACACCAATGGGCTATATGTAGTGATTGATTAATTAATTTCCACAATTCCAAATAACCAATAAAATATAAATCCATAAAATAAATACTAATGAATAATAATTCTCCAATAATAATAGTTCACACATTAATATCAAATATTTATGTCATCCATTAATTTAATTTAATACTAAATGAACTATATAAACTGATTAATTATTAATTAATAAGTAATCACAAACTCACAAGGCAACTCAACATAAGGTTGAACAACATACCGCATGACTCAGGACAACAACTCAAGCCAAGACACTAATTGACAAGGGTACCAACTTAAGACCTAGAGTATGAGAGGGAAACACATGCCATCTCCAACAACTTGCCATTGGGATAAATACACGCTCAGACCTGTGAGACCAGGTGGAGTCGATGTCTCATACCTGCAATCTTGCATCCACCACTAAACACAATACAACATATATACAACACATACACATCATAAATGATGAGGCAATTGATAGAGAATCACAACGTCATATCATGCTCGCAATGAGTGGTATGACATCGTCTCTAATCACGAAGACACTAGAAGACAACTTACAAACATCGTAGCATCAACTTAGTCATCATAATCATAGAGTAGGGTTAGTGTAATCATGATGTCATCAAAATCCCATAAGCAATATGATTCATCATGAATAATGAACACATTTAAATCATCAAATATAGATCCATCATCATATCCAATACAATCATGAAATAGGGTTAGTACATAACATGATACCATCAAATAATCATAAAATAAATTAAGCTATATCAATATATTCCTTTGATGTACAAAGATACAGGATGAATCAGGGAGGGGCACTACACTTTTTCTTTCAATGTCCTTACTGTAGGGAGATCTGACACCTATGGTGGGAGCATGGAATCATGCCTGTGTCCATGCCACCTCTTTGGTTGAATTTTGGGAAAGTTTAGGTAGACCTCCAACTAAGACCTCCTTTCTTTAGGTTGTTTGGATAATTAACCCTTCTTTCATTATATGGAATCTCTGGTTAGAAAGGAATTGTAAGATTTCCAAGATTGAAAAATGGTGGGACATCATCCATGGTGAAAGATTGTCAGTAGGCTCTAGGAGACTATCTCAACAAAATGCGACCTTTTGGAGACAACAGATCCTAGTTATCTAACTATTGTTAGGAATTTGAACTTGGCTGGTAATGGTTTGGGCTCATTTGTAGGTAAAAGACCTCAACAAGCTAAAAAGAAGATTTGTCAAGAGGGTTGGTAGCTAGATCTCCTCTTGAGGGAGTCTTGAAGGTTAATACTGATGGTTCTTCCAGGGAGAATCTTGGACATGCAACAATTGGTGGAATTGGTAGGGATAAAGGTGGTGTGTTTTCTTTCTCTGTTTATAAAGGTCAACATTCTAATAATTTTGTGGAAGCACTAACTATTCTTTATGTGGTTGAGAGAAGTTGTTCCCTTGGTTGGAAGAAGATTATTTGTGAATCCAATTCACAAATTATGGTGGATATGCTAAATGAACAAAGGTTGGATGAAGCCAATTAGTAACTTACCTCAATGGTTAAGCAATTTTTGAATATGTGTTGTTCTTTGGAATATATTTCTTTCTGTCATATTCTTAGGGAGTGGCATAAAGTGACAGACTTCCTGGTTAAATGGATGTCAGAGAATTTAGAGAAGTAGGATGCGGATGACTGGGGATCCTTATTCCCAGAATATTGTGAGACTTTGAAGAAGTTAATTATGGAGGATATGAATATGTAGTTGTTGTTCTTGGGCCTAGGGCCTTTTGCTTTGTAATTCTTGCTTTGAGTTGAATAA
Source organism: Cryptomeria japonica (assembly GCF_030272615.1). NCBI lineage: Eukaryota > Viridiplantae > Streptophyta > Pinopsida > Cupressales > Cupressaceae > Cryptomeria > Cryptomeria japonica. Next base: position 629,278,100 of record NC_081414.1, read on the forward strand.
AATTTTCCCCTTTTCAATTTTTTTTTATAAAATTAATTACTTACATACTTAAATTATTTATTTATATAATAAAACTCTATGCATATTATAAAATTTTATTTTTATATGCATGAAATATAAAATATAAAGTAAGAAGAAGTGGTGTTTCATATGAAAAAAGGTAAGGCTCTAGGTTCAGATGGTTTTCCTATTGAATTCTCTCAAGAATTTTGGGAGATTATCAAATTAGATCTTTTAGAGGTGATTCGGGAATCACAAAGAAACAAACAAATGTAAAAGGCCCTGAATTCTACCTTTTTGGCTCTTATTCCTAAGAGAGAGGATGTGAATAAGCTTGACCATTTTAGACCCATTGCTCTATGTAAAGTGATTTATAATATCCTCACCAAGTTGATTGCAAAAAGACTAAAACCTTGCCTCAAAGCATTGATTTGTGAGGAGTAGGAGGATTTGTTGTTGGTAGGCAAATTATAGATGGGATTGTGATTGCAGGTGAGGCTATTCACTCTATGCGACCTCTAAGGTGAAGGTCGTGTTCACCAAGCTTGAAATGGAAAAAGCTTATGATAGAGTTAGATGGGCGTTCTTATAGAAAGTTCTTGTAGCCTTTGGATTTGGGAATGATTTGATAAGTTGGATCATGAGTTGTATTACCTCTACCTCCTTTTTTATTCTTATTAATGGAGATCCATCTGAGTTGTTTAGTTCTTCTAGAGGTCTTAGGAAAGGTATCCTCTCTCTCCTTGTTTATTATCATGGTTGAAGGGCTTGGTAGATTTATAAAGTCCTGGGTTAGATAGGGTTTGATTTGAGGGTTGGAGACGGTGTAATAGTTTGCCCCCTTATTATCATCTTCAATTTGTTGATGATGACTTTTATGGGGTTGGCCAAAATCAATGAAGCAATACATTTTAGGAGAACTTTGGATACATTCTTGGTTGCTTTAGGTTAGAAATTAATGAGGATAAATATTATATCTTCTCTTTTATCAGTCCCTAGCTTATTCAGAGTAGGATTGCCCAAATTCTTAGGTTTCAGATTGGCTCTCTCCCTTTGGTGTATCTTGGGATTCCCCTTACTATTAGATCCCAACTTAAAGAGTTTTGGTAGGAGGTTCTGGATAAGTTTCACAAGAAGATTATCCATTTGACTTGCAAATGACTTTCATTTGTTGAGAGAGTGACTCTTCTAAAGTTAGTGATACAAGCTCTTCCTATCTATAGATGCTTTGTGTAGGTTGCCCCTTCTAGCTTTGTTAAGGAGTTTGATGCCTCGTCCCATCAATTCCTTTGGACTAGACATATTCTCTCTTTGAAGTGGAACCTGGTCAAGTGGGATTTAGTTTGTAGGCCAAAGCATGAGGGTTGTTTGGGTCTTCGGTCAACTGATTTGATTTGTCAAATCTTTGTTGTTATGCTATATTGGTGGTGGTGTATTTCTCACGAGTAGGATTGGGCCAAAATCCTCACTCATAAGTATCTTCGGGGAGTAGATAGTTCAAATGTGTCAAGATGTAGTCTTGTTGGAAAATGATCTATGATTTGGGATACCCTCAAAAAAGGAGCAAGTCTTATTAAAGAGGGTCTTTTCTGGATTTTTAATAAGAGCTCCGAGGCTCTATTTTGGCAGGATTCCTGGGATGGGTATTCCCCCATTAACTCAAAGTTTCCTCATCTTCAGTCTCTCTGTACTATTTTGACTGATGCTAGTTGGCACAAGATAGAATACTTCAAAACTATGAAGATTATGGGTTAGTTGGAAGTGACATGTTGGTAAGATTCTCTAGAGTGGCCGCGCGAGAGGTACTATTGAGGAGCATTATGAGTTAGCTAGGATTTTGGCTAGCAGACTGTGTATCTCCCTCAAGGGGAGGGATACTTTGGCTTGGAGTCCTAATCTGGAGGGAAAATTTTCTATTACCTTTGGATATATGGAATTAGATAAACACTTGTATCGTTAGGTTTGGTGTGACTTGGTGGAAGAAGGTGTGGAACAATTTTTCGTGGCCAAAATGTAATTTTTACCTTTGGTTGGTGGCTCAAAATAAGTGCCTAACTTGGGAGAAATTGTGGAAGAGAGGTTTTCAGGGTCCTATTTGTGTTCTTTGCAATAATAGTAAGGAGTGCACTTACATATCTTCTTTCACTGTCCTTACTCTAAAGAGATTTGACATCTTTGATGGGTAGCCTGGAATCATGCTTGTATTCATGCTACTTCTTTAGTGTAGATCTGAGAGAGTTTAGGTAAGCCTCCAACCAAGATTTCTTTCCTTCAAATTTCCTGGTCCATCGATCCTACTTTTATTATTTGGAATCTTTGGCTTGAAAGAAATCAAAGGGTATTTAAAGAAGTAAAGACAGTGGTTGTTCAACTATGGCAAAACATTGTTAGTAGGCTTCAAGAGACTATTTCAACAAAATGTGACATTTATGTGGCTATTGACCCTGATGATTTGGATGTCACGAATAACTTGAATATGCTTCATTGCAATTTGGGTTTCTTTTCTTGTAAGAGATCTTGATAGTCCAAACAAAATATTCATAGGGTGGGACAATGTATCCCATCTCCTTAGGGAGTTTTGAAGGTCAACACTGATGGTTCTTCTAGGGGGAACCTTGGTCATGCTAGGATTGGAGGGATTGTTGGAAGCATGAGCTTGTATGGTTGTCATTGATGTAAAACCTGGTTATCTGATGGATGTTGGTCCATATATGCTCTTGGTTGTTGTGGAATTATGTTTTTTGTATCGCAATCAATGTTTTTGATGTTGGTTGTATCATCTTGTATTTAGGATGGTCCGAAAAGCTTTTGGTGCCCTCCAAATATGTTGTTGCTTGTGTTGCAGTTTAGTGGATTGTATTCCTTTGGTCCAGATATGTGTTGAAAAATGTGTTAAGATGTTGTTTTGTGTCTCACCATGGTGTGTGGAGATTTGCATCAAGTATTTTGCATCAAAAGAGCTTATGTGGCCAACTAATTGTTATTTCTACATGTTACATTTGGTAATGGCTTCAAAGTATGTGTTAGCGTGTGCAGATTGTTGGATAAATCATGGAAGGATGTTTTGTAATATGTTTTGGTTCCCTTTTTCTCTTGGAGTGGACCAAATTGAGTATTTTAGGTCTGGGTGGCTTATTTTGTGTTAATATTGCTTATTTTGTTTTGACCGACCCTTAATTAGGATTTCAATGTTGTATCTCATATTTAAGATGTGCAGATGGATGAATTGTGGTGTGACGAGAAGTGAATTGTGTGAGAAGTGTATGCAAATGATTTGCAAGTAGATTTGAGTTTGTGGTTGTGCAAAAGTCAGTTAGAGAAGAGCTTTGAAGGTGATACATTCTGCAAGACAGTGTGTTGTGATAGTAAAGATTATCATAGATGTTTGCTATGATGTTGGTCGCTTGATCTAGTTGTTCAAGAATAATTCCATGTTTAGGAGAATCCTTCTCAATTTCAATTCAACTATTTCATTTGTTGTTGACTGACAGTGAGTCCTTCGATAACAATTTGTATCTTGTCTTGAAATTTGGTCTTCAGTTGTGCAAGTCCTCTTTATATCTTGCCTAAGGTTGTGCAACTTAGTTCTACAAGTCCTTCAGGTGTTGGTGCTCCTTGGCAGTAAGCCTAAAATGTTGTAAACATTGTTATTCATAGTGAGTTAGATTCTCACCATGGTTTTTCCCTGTTTGGGTTTTCCACATAAATCTAGTGTTCATGTGTTGATGGTTGATGCTTATGTGCTGATGATTAATGTGTTATTACTAAGTAAGTTAATGGTGTTTATTAATAATTTATTTTGAAGTTCTAGCTGATTCACTCCCCCTCTCAATCCTGTCAGGTGTTCTATAGGGATATCCCATGGGAGTGGAACCAAGTTGCAGATTGTCTGGCTAAATGGGTTTCTGAGAATTTAGAGGGATGGAATGTGGAGGACTGAAGGTTCTTGTCTTCTAAATTTGTGGAAATCTTGGACAAGTTGATCACGGGGGACAAAACTATGTAATGTGCTCTCTTGGGGTTCCTTTTGGAACCTTTTGATTGGGATTTGGGCTGCTTTGTTGGGCCTTTGGTCTCTTGCTTTGTACTTCTTGCTATATTTTGAATAAATTTTTACCCCCTTCTTTTAGAAGAATAAAATTTCATAAAAAAATCCTATTGTTATTGTGTCTAATATAATCCCAATCAATAATCATATAATTATTTTCTACAAACTAAAAGAAATACATTGATAACTATTTAAATATTAGAAATAAACTTTCATATCACATAAAAAAAAAATATACAAAATAAAATAACTCCAAGTTAATACTCTACACATTTAGCATTGTCTATATAGTCACGAGACTACACATTTGACAGAATTTAAATAAAAATAATAATTTTAATTAATTAATCAATTTATTAATATAATCAAATCTGGATGCTGCATATTTGACGTTATTTATTAAAAAAAATAGTTTATTTTTTATTTTTTATTAATTAATAAATACAGTCAAACATGCCGTCTATGACTGCATACACAAATCCCACACATTTTGGAAAGATTTATAACTACACGTTCTGCTCGTTAAAAGATGAAAGTCTACGTTAAAAGATGCAAAGTCTACGTTAGCAATATAGAGTAAAGCAGAAAATTCCAGGCACTGAGTTTACCAGGAGAGATTCTGAAATTTGTTCTAAAAAACATGAAGAGGCTTTAAAGTTCGGTTATTTTCAGGGTTTTAAGCCGCAGGATTTGTGTTAAGAAAACACGATCAGAGTTCTTAGGATTTGTTATGGCGATTGCACGGCGTCTGTGCGAGGTCCATTCTAAGCTCCCTAAATTTAACGAGCAATGCTCTTCATCAATCTTTCCTGCTTCTTGCACGACCTTCCGATCAACATATCAGCCTGAACAGTATTTCAGGCTGCTGTCAAAATCATATTCTGAACAGAAAAATATCCTTCTTACTGCTATCGGAGTTTCGAAAAACAATACCCAAATGCAGATTTCGAGACTTGAGAGATGGACGATGAGTCCTTTTTTTCAGATTCAGACTCCGAGGTTTTTCAGTGCAGATTCAAAAAATTCAGATTACAGCAAGGAAGTAGATGAAATAAACGCCAAATTTGCAGAGGCGAGAGAGGAGATTGAAATGGCCATGGAGTCGAAGGAAACGGTTTATTTTGACGAAGAGGCCGATAGCGCCAGAGCAGTTGTGAAAGAAACCCTAGAAATGTTCGACGCTTTGCTTGCGAGATTGCCTGAGAATCAGCGAGGTGTTGTACAGAGATCCATGGGCTTGAAAATGGAACAGCTTAAAGCAGAGTTTGAACAGCTAAACGAGTAAAACTCAATGGCGGGGATTTGTGAAAGTGTTGTCCTTTTTGTTTTAAGGGCATCAATTTTAGAGTATTGAATTAATTGCCCTACAAAGCGTTAAGCAGCTCAGAGAATTTAATTGGAACTATTTTGGTTGCTTAGGGTTTTGCATGAAATTGAGTGACTGGAAATTCCTCCTGGGTTTACAAACACTTTGGGTGAAGATTTATTTCTTCTTGTTATCAGGTAATTTTTGAATTATGATACTTATTGAAACGACATTGCTGATAAGTTTTCAAGAAAAAGTTCTTGGCTGCTGAGATGCGGGTAAATTTCAAATAAATTTTCTTGTATTAATATGGTATGGGAGGGTGAACTTTTCCTATATGCATTTTCGAATAAAGAACACAGGATTTACCAGTAGCATATATAGATCTTTATGCACATAATTATGCTTGGCGACAATTTATGAGAACCAAAATAACTGACTGATGAATTTATGATGTATTAGCTTCTTAACATAATTTAGATTCTTGTTTGGATCGAGGATTATACCAAACGTGCTATAAGCTTGCACCCTGGCCATTTACCTTTTAGTGACATGACATTTAGATGTGGCAAACATTAACCGAAATGGGACCTTCAAACCCTGGTGAGCCTATTGAGACGGCCGAACTTTCAAGTGAAATATGGCCCTTTCGTTCACTGGTTTTGGTTTTACTTTTATCTAGTAATTTGGATTGGTAAAAACTAGTGAAGCACTGCCTGCGATGAACTAGAAAATTCGTTTTGGCTAAGAGCCACAGTGGAAGGGGTTCAATTCTATTAACATACGCCCAATAATCTCACCTGGCCTCGTCCTGTTCTAAACCCATTTAAATTATCAGGGTCATTAGGAGCATCATGGAATTGCTTCCCTCATCCATCGTTGCATGCCTCTCAGTCATATTCCACCCTACTCAACCCATTTCTACATTGACCGTGGTGGTTAGCAGATTGATTTTGTTTTTGCCGTGGCTTTTTTCGTCACTACTTTAAAATTGATCGTCTATTAAGCCTGCCCCAGTCCATCTTACAGGGAAATCAAGCATCATCAAAATCCATTTACAGTTACACTACCCAGTGGATCTTAGGAAGGCATTCTTTCTCCACATATTTAAATACTGACAATTAATTTCTATATACATCAAGGTTGCACAAAAGGTCTTAATATCGTAATCTTTAACTAGCATTTCAAAGCTGTGAGCAATCATAAGCAGGCCCAATCAACTGATTAAAGACTGACATTAACAACTTCAAATATACAATGTGTATAACAAACAGACAAAGTACATGCCTAATTCTATTGATACCAGAGAACCATTAAATATTGCTACCATTTAATTGTTGGTGTAAATTATGTCTCATAATTACACTTTACTTAAGTTGATTTAGGATAATGCATCTTATAGTAGTTTGCATATAAGACATTTACCTCATGTTCCCATGGGGCTGCTTAAGTCCATTTTCTACTTAATTTTAAGCAATAGGAGTGTTCTCATACAAATTTAAAGTTGTTGGGAAAGGATGATTTAGAATATTTTGCTATTTTAATGGAGCAGCTATTATTTAGGAATTGAAAATAAGCTGTGGGAAAATATGGGGGGGCTGGAAATAAGCAGCAACTGCATATTGTCAAAAATGCCACGTGGCTCTACAAATTTATTTCCCTTTTTTTTTTTTTCGCATTTTATTTCTATTTTTAATTGTGCACAAATTAATACTAATGTTATTAATACCAATTTTAACATGTCGCTAAAAAATAAGCAATATTCATGGGGCCACCAACTCCACAAATATTTCCTAAAAAAGTTGAGCAGTGACTGCTAGTCAAAATAAGCTAAGCAGCCGCATGGGAACATGCCCTTAGGGAAGCGTGCACATAGGGAAGTTGCTTGTAGGAGAAATTCCACCTTTTGTGGTCTTATCTTATTGTCACATTCCATCTTCAGTGGGTGATCTACCTCTTGTGGAATATTTTATTATTTCTCCTACCTACCCTCACTTATCCTTGTATCTCATTAGGCCTTGCCTTTATAAGAAAACTCATTTACATTGTATGTAATCCAATCCAATCTAGTTGACTGATCAAATCTATCTTATTGCATCATTGACGAGAATACAAATTTTTCTTGTCTATTTTGTTCTCTCTTGATTTTGTGCTATTCATTTGGCCTCTAGATCTTGGGTTGCTATAGGCAAATTCTCACAGGGTATCAGAGCCATTAGAGTGCCATTGGTTTGCCAATTGAGAGAAATTTGATGCAATTTGGGGTTTTGTATTTTGGAGCTTTCTATTGCAGGTCATTATTGGAGCTTGTTGGGTCAAATCTAAGGTCACCATTGGATTGAGGAGGTTCGAGAAAGTCAAAATCGCCTTTTGTTTTGTCCAAAACCGACACTGGAGGCCAAATCTAGAGCCGTTTGAAGGTGGAGGGTGGTTATCTTAAGAAATACATAGGCAATACTGAGAGGGGGGAGGGGGGTGAGAGTGAATCAGTATTGCAAAAATCTAATTTTTTGAATTTGAAATCTTATAGAAACACAACAAGAATAACCACAAAGACAAGTGCACCCTATATCTTGTGGAAAACCCTTTCGGGTAAAAAATCACAACATTAAAAGACTTCCATTAACTTTAAATGGGCACCAACCCAGAATACAAAGCAATAATTAAAAGAGAGCTCCAACTCTCCTCATAGCACCAATTGTTGATGAATAGCTTCGGTCGGATCCCCAAAACCCGACTTCGCTATAAAATGTGTGAAGGGCCTTTGGCCTTACACATTTATATTCAGCTTCTATATATATTTCCGAGTTCTTAATTAATGAAACCGTTATACTTCCAAGTTCGTAGTTAAATGAAATGATTTGTTAAAGTAGTCTAATATATATCTCGCCACCCTTAAGGACGTGATTGATTACAATGAAGAGACGTGATGATTGATGCTATGACCGACTTGTTAGAGAAGTCGTGTTGGTTGGAGGAACCTATAATCGGGTATATGTATGGTATATGCATCGAGACATTATTACTGAAAAAGATATCAGATATTTATCTATTAGACTGTATTACTTGATCAGCAAATCAACTATTATCTTCAGCAGTTCGAATCAATCACACATCTGGCAGATCACGTTATCTACTACAGCAGACCGATCTTCTACAACAGTCTAATTTATTATCTTGTGTGTTATACTGTTGTGTGCATAAAGCTTCAAGCAGTGAAGCCATTCTTTGTAAATCATATTCAAACCTGATTAAATATAACTGAGAATTTTGTGGCTGGGTTTTTCACCTTAATAAGAAAGGTTTTCCCAGGGTAACTTAGTGTTCATACTGTTCATTTGTGGAGAATTTTTTGTTTTTGTTATAATCTGATCATAAAATTTAACATGATATCAGAGCCACGGTGAAAGAAGATCGTGATAAGATTCTATACAATCTAAGTATTCTCTCCTCTCTCCCCATTGAGCAATGTCTCTAAGTCTCGAAAATGGTGAACGATCTTAAAGTCGAAAATAGGCTTGAGGGTGCATCTAACTTCACCTCATGGAAGTTTAGAGTACTCATTGCTCTTGAAAAAAATGATCTTCTTCAATTCATAGAGGAAAAGGATTTATCCGAACCTGAAGATCATGAGGAGAAACTGCAATTCAAGAAAAATGCCATCAAAGCAAAGAAAATATTAATCGACTCTGCGAGGAATCACTTGGTGCCTCTCATCTCCAAGATGACAACTACAAGAGATATGTTCAAGACCTTGGAGGGTTTATATGAGATTAACAACGTAAGTAGGGCTCTTGCCTTGAGACAACAACTCCACCAAGTAAAGATGGCAAAAGGAGATTCAGTAATCACCTACTTCATGAAAATTTCAGAATTAAGAGATCAACTAAGCACAATTGGAGATCAAGTGATAATAAGGACCTTGTTATGCTAGCCTTGAATGGTTTGCCTCATTCATGGGAGCCATTCATACAAAGCATAAGTAGAAGGTCTAAATTACCTAAGTTTGATCGACTCCGTGCAGATTGTATTCAAGAAGAATCGAGATTGACTACTAGAGGAATTGTCAAGAGTTCTCAAAATGAAGATACACATGTTCTTGCCACTCAATCTACCAAGAAACGAAAGTATTGGAAGAAGGGCAACTTCGAAAGGAATGGAGATTTCAAAACAGATTCCGCACCTGATACAAGGAAAAGAAAGAAAGATCTCTCTCGCATCCAGTGTTTTAGGTGTGACAAGTTTGGTCACTTTGCAAAGGATTGTTTGACAAGACCTAATCATCAAGGAGCAAACATCAATGAAGTCTCATCTCAGAAGGAGGTTGAAGATAACTCCAATGGTTTTCTTTTCATATCAGCATTATCAAGCAATGTTCCAACGGACTGTGATACATGGTTAATTGATAGTGGAGCCTCTCGACATATCACTAGTCATCGAGAGCATCTTTCTGATCTAGTGGAGAAAGAATCACATCTCCAAGTCATTATTGGGGATGATGCTCGCTATGCTGTAAGAGGAGTTGGTGCTACTTCTCTAAAACTTGAGTCTAGAGTTTCTCTACACCTAAGTGACGTATTGTTCGTACCAGGGATCAAGAGGAACCTTGTGTCTATTTCAGCCTTGGAGGATAAGGGATATCAAATTGTATTTTCTGAAGGAAGAGTTCTTGCTTGGCCTAAGAACTCCAACATCAAGACTGCTTGTGTGATCGGCAATCGACATGAGAGTTTATACAAACTCTCCACTCTCCCAGTTCAAGCTCTTATTCATGATTCTTCCAGTTCTAGTGAACTCTGGCACAGAAGACTTGGACATCTTCACTTCAGGGTTCTTCCATCTTTGGAGAAGATGGTAAAAGGTATTCCTAAACTTATTCATGTAAATGATGGTACTTGTAAAGGTTGTGCTATGGGTAAAAATATTAAAAGTCCTTTTCATAGCAGTGAAAGTAGGTCTAAAGAAATACTAGATCTTGTACATTCAGATTTATGTGGTCCAATGTCAATTCCATCCCTAAGTGGATGTTTTTATTATGTAACTTTTATAGATGACTACTCTAGGAAAACTTGGATTTATTTCTTAAAGTCTAAAGAGTCTGATGAAGTCCTAGGTAGGTTTAAAGAGTTTAAAGCTCTTGTAGAAAATATCACTAGAAAGAAAATTAAAATTCTAAGGTTTGATAATGGAGGTGAATACACCTCGGGTAGCTTTCGTGATTTCTGTATTGAGGCAGGGATCAAGAGGGAGTTCTGTGTTCCTTCAACCCTCAACAAAATGGGGTTGCTGAAAGGAAGAACAAATCTATAATTGAAGCTAGAAAAGCTATGATTCATGACCAAAACCTTCAGATTTTTCTATGGGCAGAAGCCTCTAGAACAACAGTGCATGTTCAAAATAGATGTGCTCATCGGATATTACAAAATATGACTCCTGAAGAAGCCTTCTCAGGTATCAAGGCTGATATCAATCACCTGAGAATATTTGGTTGTCCTGTGTATGTTCATGTTCCCAAGGACAAGAGAACCAAGTTGGAGCCTTCTGGCAAGAGAGGAATATTTGTAGGCTACAGTGAAACATCTAAAGCCTACCGTATTTACATTCCTGGTCAAAAGCAAATAGAGGTTAGCAGGGATGTCACATTTGAGGAAGATGTTGCATTAAAAAAATCAAAGGGCTCATGCATGGAGATAGATGATGAGACTCCTCAAGACATGGATGCTGATCATGCTTCTGAGATTCAGAGGGAGACTACAGACCCTGATATGAGTAATGATCCAATTGAACCTTTGGATCCCACTGATGGGCCTAGAGATATTGTTGTGCTTCGAAAGAGACCTCTTTGGGCACGAAACACTATGCAGGAAGTAGAACAATTTGCTGCTCCTTGAGGAACATTCAGAGAAAGCAAAAGACCACAAAGATTTTCTGGTTATGTTGCATTAATGTGTAATCTTATTGAGTCTGAACCTTCTAGTGTAGAGGAAGCCACAAAACAACAATTTTGGAAAGATGTAATGGATGAGGAGTATCAATCCATTCTCAAGAACAATGTGTGGGATATTGTGCCTAGACCAAAAGGGAAGTCTGTTGTATCTTCCAAGTGGTTGTACAAGATAAAACATGCAGTTGATGGCAGCATTGAAAAGTACGAGACTAGATTTGTGGCTCGTGGCTTCTCTCAAGAAGAGGGAATAGACTACAAAGAAACATTTGCTCCTTGTTGATGTGTCTTTTATACATGATCAAACACAGAATAAAATACCCAAAGGTACCTTATCCTCTCTTGAACAAAGCTTCCCCGAATGCTGAAGATTTCGCCTAAGGATCAATCGAGACAATTCCAAGTTTCTAAAATTGTAGGTTCTCTACTTGTGGATAAGCACCAGTGTTCGTTGTGTTTGCTGTTTCATCAAGGGGCCTTACGTACTTTCTATGAAAGCTGGCTCTTGCGACTACTTTACCAATAAGGAACTGGATTTTCCTAATACTAACCGATGTTTCAAAAAAGGCAAAAGATAAAGGATTCGAGAGGGCTATGCTAAACTAGGCCTAAGAATGACTAAATGGAGGGCGATCTTAGTGAAACTCTACCAATCTCAGTATTGCCATAGAACAACAACTCTACTGGAATCGGTGCGATCTTCTAAGGGAATTCAAAGATTTTCGAATCATTAATGAACATAGATACTATCAATAGGATACATATCAGTATTCAAGTAATGATTGAACCCTAAACAATTTCAATATCTCTAGTTGACCACACAGACACTTACAATCAGTAAGAGGCTAGTGGTTTGGACTATGAGCTTCCACTAAAAGATCAAACACGACATTTATCACTCAATCTAACTCTAACATCTAAATACTATTTTCAATAAGAGTGATTTCAAGAAGATGAACAACCATGTAAAGGGCCACAAAGATTGCAATAAAACACCATAACTTCAATATTTCATTGATCTCATAGCAAAATATAACAACAATTGTTCAACTTTCTCTCTTCACCAAATTTGTATAATTACTCTTCTTCTCTGCTGCTAATAAACTTATTCCTCTTAACCTTGACCTTTAAAATGAAATGAGTGAGAGCTTATATAGCATTCTCAAATACAATGAATGGCCCAGATTTAAAGAAGATCGAGGGCTGAGATTTTGACACCTAAACCCTAATTAGGGGTTGTTACAAAAATAACTCTAATTAGATAAGCATTATCATAACATAGCCAATAGAAATTGACACAAATAACGAGGAAGCATCGTCCAATAGGGATTGAATTGCCACATCATTTCATAACAACTTCTCATCTAGAATTTTGTTCCCTTTTCCATGTTCCTTTCTAGCATATTCAATGAATTTGGATGTAATACCTTCAACCTTTGCAATGGGAATCTCAGGCAGGTTCTTCATTCGCTCTTCCAAGTGAAGGACCTCATCAAAGGCCAAAAGAAGAGTCATTTCCCATCCGTGCTCCAACTCTTTTGTTTTCTAGATCAGGAACATAATAACATACATCTGATCTCGCTGCTCTTCTGTGATCATGTCCTCCTCTCTACAAAAAATGGCCTTGATCCTATCCTCCAATTCTTGGATGTCCACATCTGTTTCAATCTCTATCCTTCTATCAAGGATTGCACATAATACATCAAACACCTTATCCTGAATAGGATGGATAGTGTCCTCAACTCGGCTGCACCTACTATTGATGTCCTTGAATAGAACTTCCTTCATTTGGAGCAAAGTTGACCATTGTAGGAGATTATGGGTTCCACCATCAATTATCCTCTCTTGTGCTAAAACTTGTCTTGATGTCCTTCTTACCACTTGCAATACTGGGATGACAATGTCTCTAGTGTGAGTGAATGCATCGACAGTTACCACTAGATTATGAATGATCTCAAGGACTTGGATGGCCCTGTGGACTGTTTTCATCATTCTTCCAACAAATTCCTTAGCTACCATGTAGGATCTATCAATCCATGTATCCATGAGTCGGGCTAAGTTCTTCATCTTTTCTGCCTGATTTGTTGACTCAAGAGGGAGTGCCTGCAAGGGTGAGACTACTGGATCCTGTCGCCTTAACGATTGGTTAAGGTGGCTAAAATAATTCCTCCAAGCGTTAATCTCCTTTTCCAACCTTTTATTCTTTTCCATTTCTTCTTTTAGTTTATCATTAACTGCCCTTACTGAATAAGTCGCATCTTCCATGGCTTGCTCGGAGGTAAGTGGGCCAAGATCAAATGTCTCTAAATCATATTCTTCTGCCATGATCTCATCGTCGTACTTGTCCACTGCCGGTGTAGCTATTTGTATCTTTCTGGATCCTGTATCATCTCTGATTACCTTTGACATCTTTGTAGCTTTCTTCCTTTCAATCTCCTCTTGAGAATTGCCTAAAAGGCTTTCCAAATCAAATACTTGCTCCTCATCCTCAACCACAACTACCCTCGTCAGTCTTTCTCTAAGCCAATCTGGAATGGAAGACTTTCCTTCTCTTACTTGGACTTCCTTAGGCAATGGTTTCTCGCCTCTAAAAGGAGATGTTGCTTCATCATCATTGCTTTCTCTTTGTTTCTCATTAACATCAACTTGGAGAGGAAGAGACTGACTTGATGAGTGCTGAGGTGTCCTTCCTTTGTCTTGTTTGTCATTCTGTACCGTGGACTCCATGGACTCATCTATCTCATACACCTTCTCTCTTTGATCCTTTCCTTGACTTATCTCCTTTTCATGTCTAGAAGAAGCACTCAAGGGATGATCAGGATTCACCTTTTGTTTCTTCTTGGATGATTCTCTCTTTTCAAGTCCCTCCTTTCTCTTCGACCCCTTAGAATGAGAAGTGTTCTCACTTGCACTCGCCTCTCCTTCATCTGTTTTTATTTCTAAGCTGAATGTCATAGCTATGTTTTGTTCCTTCAACTTTTGATGTTGGACATCTACCCATCTGCGAGTACAACTCAAGACTGGGCCCATCAATGCTCTTAAGTCTGTGACTTCTTGCTCATCCCAATCAATCTTCATTTCTTTGTCTTCTTTCTCATAGGAAGATTGAAGATATCTGCCACTGTCTTGTGCTTGATCTGCTACTCTATAAACTTTGCATTTCTTGATAAGATCTAAGGGCAATCAAGAGTGCATCTTTCTTTTTACCTCTACATCATCCTGAACATTCATCTAGAAGTCCTCTACTTGAAACACATGCCTGTACTTCTTCCCAACTGTTTCTTCCATATGACCATTAGTTTCAAAATTTTCTCTCGAGGCAAAAGATGTGAATGAGTAGAGAGATAGTTCCTTTTTTGCATCTTCGGTTGCTTGAGAATTAGGGCATACTTCAATTGAATTTCCAAGTGAAATAGGTATAGGGATACCATTCCCATGCTTATGTCTTGATGCCTTAGCACAAGCTGCCAGCCGTCTAGTCACTTCAAGTAGTACTATTCTATCCATAGGATACCTCAGCAACATATAAGGAGGTGAAGGACATCCATGGATCTTGATGTAGGTGAATTTAGGAAATTGAACGAACCATGCACCATGTTTCTTCATGAGTTCTTGTGCTTCTAGAGACAACCTTTGGTGAATTCCTCCTTGTAGTGTCCTGGTGATATGCATTGTGAAGGTATCGTTGACTAGCTTGTAGTAATTCTTAGGCGGATGATGCAATTGAACATAAGAATCACATACTCTTATCTCTTCGGACCCTCTCCCAACAAGTCCTCTGTGTGGTAATCCTGCATACTCAAAACATCTGGCTAAAGAATATATAACATACGAACTCATGTGGAATGACTTAGTGGGGACTAGCCTCCTCAACTGTTCATCTAGGTGGTTACTGATAATCCTGGCCTAGTTGAACATTCCTTTCCCTTGAACGATCACCTGTATGAAGAAGAACATCCACCTGTCGAAAAAGAAGGCTTGGGAGGCACCTACAATTCGATTAAGCATGGTTATCAAGTCTCTGAATTCTTCTTGGAAATCAATTCTATGAGGTGTATTGGGTATCTTATTTAGGCGAGGCCTACTCTTGAGTAACCAATTCTTATTGATGAAGTTTAGAGAGGTATCAAGATTATCTTCGTAGATAGACTTAGCTCTTTCTAGGCTATTGTAGATCATATCTCTCTATTTTGGAAGATGAAAAGCTTCACTTATAGCTCCTTCTGAGAGATAGGCGAGGATAGTTCCATCTTTGGCTACAATCGTCCTTGAATGCGAATCATAGTGCCTGGCAAATTCGATCGTTAGCTCATGACATCTGACTGCGGGAGGGAAGCCTGCGGCCTTGATGATCCCACTCTCAATTATCTTCTTGGCTATGGGTGATGGCTTGCCGATGTAGGGTGCTTCTCAAAACTTCTTCACCTTGAAGTTTCCTAAGTTGGTGTCTCCAATATTGCTCCATTTGGATACGATCCTCGTCTCCAAGTCGTCATTCTTTTGATCTTCTTTAATGAGAGCTTGCCGGGTAGAGGATCCACTTGCCTTGGGGGCTGCCATTTGTTACCTATAAAAATGGGCTTAAGTTAAGTTTTAGGTATAGTAACCTAGATAGGCAATTCAAGACCATAAAAGGAACAATTGAACTTCAATTTGAACTTGAATGAATAATCCTTGAAATTTACAAATTGAAATTACAAATGAATTAATCTAAATTATGAAGACCTATCTTTAAAAAATATTGAACAAAATCAGATCTTCATTTAATCCTCTTCAAAATAAATCAGATTGCACATACCTTAACCTTGATTTTTGAGCCTTAAAAGGAATGATCCTGAAAAGAGGGGGGAAATAATGCCTTGCTATTGAATTCACCTCTTTCCAAAATGCTGTTCAAAGAAATTTGTTCTGCTAAAAGCTTCAGGTCTGCACCTCAAATTCACCTTCGAAGGATTGGTGATCTTCTAAATTGTCCTTGAGAGGATCAGGTATGAGATTAGGAAGGTTAAATCTGCCTGATTTATTATATGATTTTTGCCTTCTTAAACCTGAAATTTGCCTTCTATCTGCTGGAGTTCGCTTCTCCAAGTCTGTTCGTTGAATTCGCTTTAGGAAGAATGTTTGAATGATTAATGGTTTTGAGTTTTACTTCCCTTTATAGGTGCTTCCACCTTTCTTTCAAAAGGCCGACTTTGTAAAAATTATATAAAAAATTCATTAATTCACCTTCTTGAGCTGGCTGACTTTGTTAAAATTATATAAAAAAACTTTGGCGCCAAAGGGTAAACTTTTGAATTTTAAATTTAATAAGTGTTTGGTCAAGGCGAATTTGCTTAGTTGTTCAAAATGAGGTTTGATGAGCGATTTAGGAGAGGAATAAAGTATTCTAAGCTTGGCTTTTAGGTCCTCTCCCTATCTCAGCCTAGCTCATCCATCCTTAAAGTGATGTCAATTTCAAAGTGTTAGGTGGAAAATTAGGCTATCTTAGGATTTCACTCTGAACCCTTTGAGAGGGTTAGGAGCGATTTTTGCTCTTTAGACTCAAATCTTCCACCTTTTCATCCTTCAATTGCTCCTGAGATATGATAATGTCCTAACTAAAGCTCCAAGGCACAAATTTGGTCCAAATTTGAAGCAAGAAGGAGGATTCTATGAAAATTCGCTCTAGACCCTTTGGAAGGGTCAGGAGCGATTTTTGCTATTTTGCTCAATTTGCCTCACATTTCATCATTTCTCACCTTTGAACTCAACCTTTCAAACCTCCTCTTACCATGATCAAGCGACTAGCCTCCATCCTTAGCTCGAAACAAGATGAAAATGAAGAGTCCCAAAGATTTCGCTCTGGACCCTTTGGAAGGGTCAGGAGCGATTTTTGTGATTTAGCCTCAATTCTATCATTTCTTTGCTCCATATCGCTTCTCAAGGCAAGTATATATTAATCTTCTCTCCACCAATGCCTTAGGAATCAAGCTCTTGATCTCGAACATGAGCAAATTAGAGGTTTTTAGGAATTTCGCTCTGGACCCTTTGGAAGGGTCAGGAGCAAAATTCTTCCTTAGGCTCATTTTACATTTCCTTTTCTCTCCAATCACCTCAAAATTGTCTTATCAAACCTCCTCTTACCATGATCAAGTCCCTTTGCTATCAAAACAAGGTTGCCTTAGTGCACTTATGTGAAATTGAGAGTCTAGCTAAGGATTTCGCTCTGGACCCTTTGGAAGGGTTGAGAGCGAAATTTGCATTTTAGGTCCATTTTCATCACTTCATTGCCTTAAATCACCTTTCAAAGGCAAGTACGCATCAATGCTTTCCCAACCATGCCTTAGAAATCAAGATCTTGGTCACAACAAGGAGCAAATAGGGGTTATAGGAAATTTAGCTCTAGACCCTTTGGAAGGGTCAGGAGCTTGAAAAAATTTCGCTCTGGACCCTTTGGAAGGGTCGGGAGCGAAATTTGCACTTTAGTCTTAATTCCATCATTTCCTTTGCTCCAATTCTCCTTGTAAGGCAAATATGCATCAATCATTCCTCTACTACGCCATAGGGATAAGGTTCTTGGTTTGAACAAGGAGGAAAATAGTGTTTTTAAGAAATTTTGCTCTGGACCCTTTGAGAGGGTCAGGAGCGAAATTTGTCTTTAAGCTCATTTCACACTTCCTTTCTCCTTTCTTTGCCTTGAATTTAACTTCTCAAACCTCCTTCAAGTCAACTTGCTCTCAAAGTGGTGTTCATTTCAAGGTTTTAGTGAGAAAATAAGGTTTCCCAAGAATTTCGCTCTGGACCTTTTGGAAGGGTCAGGAGCGAAATTGATGTTTTAGGCTCAATTTTCCATCATTGATTTCATTTTCAACTTTTCCTC